>NC_053491.1:468347238-468697738 GCF_905171775.1 Rana temporaria | reverse complement strand
CCTCCACATTCCTCTCCTGTACATACTGCCCACTGTCATACCCTCCACACTCCTCTCCTGTACATACTGCCCACTGTCATACCCTCCACACTCCTCTCCTGTACATACTGCCCACTGTCATACCCTCCACACTCCTCTCCTGTACATACTGCCCACTGTCATACCCTCCACACTCCTCTCCTGTACATACTGCCCACTGTCATACCCTCCACACGCCTCTCCTGTACATACTGCCCACTGTCATACCCTCCACACTCCTCTCCTGTACATACTGCCCACTGTCATACCCTCCACACTCCTCTCCTGTACATACTGCCCACTGTCATACCCTCCACACTCCTCTCCTGTACATACTGCCCACTGTCATACCCTCCACACGCCTCTCCTGTACATACTGCCCACTGTCATACCCTCCACACTCCTCTCCTGTACATACTGCCCACTGTCATACCCTCCAAGCTCCTCTCCTGTACATACTGCCCACTGTCATACCCTCCACGCTCCTCTCCTGTACATACTGCCCACTGTCATACCCTCCACACTCCTCTCCTGTACATACTGCCCACTGTCATACCCTCCACACTTTTCTCCTTTTTCACACTACCCACTGTCATACCCTCCACACTCCTCTCCTGTACATACTGCCCACTGTCATACTTTTCTCCTGTACTGACTGCCCACTGTCGTACCCTCTGCATTCCATTCCTGTACTGAACACCGTATACGCTCCCGATCTCCTAATTCTATTCCATCAGTTTATTATGTAGGATTCAGTGTCAGAGGGAGCAGCCAAGTGAGGGAAACACACAGGTGGAATGTAGGAGGAGAGAGAAGGCGGCACAACAAAACTATTTCAATGGAGCGTAGAACAATTGTACATCTAGAGCCGAGATGGTCAACTTAAAAATTATAAAGGGCCTCCAGTGCAACACCAGATATGCCCACAGGGTGGCACAATGACATGTTTTCATATGCTGTGTGCAATGCTTTGAGTTAGGCAGGCCATTAACAATAAATTGCCTGTAACACTGAAATATCAGTCCTGCTGCATTTCTATCCATGTGCTGTCACACACCGAGGAGAAAGACCCCCATATTGGTGTCCTTGGGGTAGATTCAGGTAGCTACGCTATAAGTTACGGAGGCGCTGCATAGTGTATTTACGCTACGCCTCCGCAACTTACAGGAGCAAGTGCTGTATTCACAAAGCACTTGCTCCGTAAGTCGCGGCGGCGTAGCGTAAATGGGGCGGCGTAAGCACGCGTAATTCAAATGGGGAGGGGGGGGCGTGTTTTATGGTAATATGTGATGACCTGATGTGATTGACGTGATTTACGAACGGCGCATGCGCCGTCCGTGTACATATCCCAGTGTGCATTGCTTCCAAGTACGGCGTAACAACGTATTGGTTTCGACATGAACGTAAATTACGTCCAGCCCTGTTCGCGAACGACATACGCAAACAACATAAATAATTCAAATTTCGAAGCGGGAACGACGTCCATACTTAACATTGGCTGCGGCCTCCTAATAGCAGGAGCAGCCTTACGCCGAAAAAGCCTTGACGTGAAAAACGAGCGCCGGGCGCACGTACATTTGTGAATCGGCGTATCTAGGAAATTAGCATATTCTACGCCGACAACAACGGAAGCGCTCCTAGCGGCCAAAGTTATATTGCACACAATTCTACGCCGCCGCAATCAAGTTACGTTGGTGGAGGAAGCCTATTTTTTCAGCGTAACTGCCTTTGTGAATCGGCGTAACGCTACGCGGGCGCGGAATTCAAATTACAAAAGGTATGTGAATCTACCCCCTTGTTTATAGAGTAACACTAATCTACTTACTGATCAGTTCTGCCTGCAGAGCATCACTCCACTCCGTACTATTTACTTCTCTCTGCAGAGCATCACTCCCCTCTGTTCTAATCACTCCCCTTCTGTATTAATTACTTCTCCCTGTAGAGTATCACTCTTCTCCTTACCGATCAGCTCCCTCTACAGAGTATCACTCTTCTTACCGATCAGTTCCCTCTGCAGAGTATTACTCTTCTCTGTACTGATCACTTCCCCCCTGCAGAGTATTACTCTTCTCCTTACTGATCACTTCCCTCTGCAGAGTATCACTCTTCTCCATACTGATCACTTCCCCCCTGTAGAGTATTACTCTTGTCCGTACCAATCACTGCCCTCTGCAGAGTATCACTCTTCTTACCGATCAGTTCCCTCTGCAGAGTATTACTCTTCTCCATACTGATCACTTCCCTCTGCAGAGTATCACTCTTCTCCGTACCGATCACTTCCCTCTGCAGAATATCACTCTTCTTACTGATCACTTCCCTCTACAGAGTATCACTCTTCTCCATACTGATCACCCACGCACACAGACAAGCAAGCATCACCTGTCTCCGCTCCTTTGGGGGAGGGGAGGGTGATTGCATTTTGTCACGCTCACCTTGGGTGCCGCAGGACCATGTTCCGGCACAGCGCACCAAGTCGGCATAAGATCCAGGAAGCAGCAGAAGGGGCGCATGTTATGGGTGGGCATTAAAGGACTCATGGGCATGTTCTTAGATCCTGTGCCAGGCAGTACCAGTGACGCCCAATGTGGGCTCTATAGCCCGGCCCGTGTATTACATTATTATATTACACACCTACATGGTTTACAGCCGTCCTGATCCTGATTAGATATTCCGGGACATTCATACATGGGTGGGATGGACGGGGTTATTAGTCCAAACTCTACCGAGATAACGGCTCTATTTTCAGACTGTGATAAGAAGGTGATCTATAATAGTGGGAGTCACCCCCCCTTATCTATAGGAAAGCTGCCCCCCTTATCTATAGGAAAGCTGCTGTCACCACCCCCCCCCCCCCCCACATCATTGCATGTACTAAGGAAGAACAAAGGAGGAAATATTCATTATTGTGGTTTCCCCGACTGATAGGGACAGACAGAAGGTTTCCTTATTACGTAGGTGTCACGCAAGAAAATACGTAGGCTGCCATTGCTCACCCCCCTCCTTCAACCGCTTCAGTACCGGGCACTTTTACCCCCTTCCTGCCCAGGACAATTTTCAGCACATGTAGGCAGTATAGCAGTGGTGTATTTAAGTTTTGTGCTGCCCTAGGCCTGACTAAACTTGTGCAAACCCCTAATTTAAATATGATCCACCCCTTCCTGTCAAGGTCACACCCCTTCCTGTTTAAGACCTGCCCTGATATTTTCTAGTGGGGACACTAGTGCTGAGGGCCTTGCAGATTCCCTTCATCTGCAGAGATTTCCTCTTACTTCCTGTTTGGCTATGGGGCAGGAAGTTAAGGGAAATTAACGGATGTCCAAAAAAATAAATAACAGGGGCTAAAACCATCCCTTACTCTATGGGGGCACCAGACCGATTTGTCTTGTAGCCCAGTCCACCTCATAAGACTCGCGCTGCACTAAAAGTGTAGCGCAAGCCGGCGGGGACTCTTTTCGTGCTGCCCCCCCTGCAAATTGCTGGCCTAGGCCTGGGCCTTGTTGGCCTAGGCCAAGATACAGCGTTGCAGTATAGATGGGCAGCACTAATAGGTGGCACTGGTGGGCACTGATAGGTGACACATATTGGCGGCACTGATCAACACTGACTGGAAGCACTGATGGGCACTGATAGGTTCCACTGGTGTGCACTGATAGGTGGCACTGATAGGCAGTGCATATAGGCAGTATTGATGGACAGCACTGATTAGCACTGACTGGCAGCACTGATGGGCGGGACTGATGGGCACTGATAGGTGGCACTTATGGGCAATGATAGGCAGCACATATGGGTTGCACTGATTAGCAGGCACTGATAGACAGCACTAATTAGCAGGCACTGATAGACAGCACTGATTAGGTGGAACTGATGAGGAGGCAATAATATGCTACACTGATCAGCACTGACTGGCAGCACTGATGGGCACTGATAGGTGGCACTGATTAGGTGGCAGTGATGAGGAGGCGCTTATGGGCAATGATAGACAGCACATATAGGTGTCACTGATGGGCGGCACTGATTAGCAGGCATGGATGAGCACAGATAGACAACACTGATGGGCATTGATTGGTGTCACTGATGGGCACTGATTAGTGGCACTGCTGGGGCTAGATTGATGATCAGTGCCCTGATTACCTGTACTCTGTTACCTGCCGCTGATCGTCTCTCCTCCCCTTGCACTAACAGAGTGTGAGGAGAGCTGAAAAGTGGCACTTCCGTGTTTACATGTGATTGGACACAGCCGATCACATGGTTAAAGAGCCACGTCATTGGCTCTTTACGCAGATCGGGGTCGCGCCGTGTCCTAGAAACATGGCGTGACTGCGATCCCCACGCTGTGAGCCCCCAAACAAGAGGGGATCCCGCCCACCATCATTTTACTGTATAGTGGTCGGGGAGGTAGTTGAATGCTGGTTGCCTGGCCTGTCATGTTCATCCCCTGGCTTCAGGGCCCCTGCCTCGGTTCACACAGGTAGCCATGGAAATCGGGACTGATGACCTGTCAAAAATATAGCTCCCGATCCTTGCTAACGATTGGTAGTCAGCAAGACTGGCTCCTGATCATGTGACCACTGTGCTAGCCAATCACAGCGGTCACTGATGCTTCCAGGAAGGGTTTAAACATGCCATACCTTTTGTTATATCTTTTAATCCTGCCAGAAATCCAGGGCTGTCCTGTGCCCGCTGCCTGCCGCTACCTTACCCAGTACACCTCTGTCAAACTACTGACTTCACACTTTACTTTCCGGAAACTCTCAAGTTACTTGCAGAGGCTTTTCTCCTCGCCCACCATAGCTATATCTGGTATAATTAGCCACTGTGCCATGCCAATCCCAGCCACTGTGCCATGCCATCAAATGCAGCCACTGTGCCATGCCATCAAACGCAGCCACTGTGCCATCAATTTTTACCACTGTGCCATCAATTGTCGCCACTGTGCCATCAATTGCCACCACTGTGCCCATCGTCACCACTGTGCCCTGTAAGATGCTGCCAGATTGCCCCCAATGCCAAACGCACCCACTGTGCCATCAATTGTCGCTGTGATGCAATTGCCTATATATGCTTCAGTTTAATTCTCCCTGCTAATTTAATGCTGTGGGTTACAGGTAACAGGTGTTTTCATGTGTGACATCTATCTCTGTAAAGACTGTTCATATGTTAAATAAGGCTGGCTTTTGAAAGGCCTTTAATTGTGTGACAACGCTGTCTACAGCCTAGTGATGCTCAGAGGTGTTAATAGGTGTCAAACTGGATGCAGACGAAACGTCTGCCTAAGAAACTCAAGGGTGTGAAGGTGGTTTGTTGTTATGCTGTTTAAGGAATGTGCAGTGATTAGACATGATAATTGTCGGTCGGTGCCGACCTGTCTAGAATGTTTTAGTAATTAGCCTTAGTGTGTGATTAGGGGGGTGGAGATTTCATTGTTGCTTGAATGTCTTGGACTGTATAAAAAGCTGAGAAGAAAACCATTAAAGTGTGTGTTGTTCCAGCAGTAAGCTTGGCATGTGTGGCTTATTGGGTGATCCCAGGAATATCCCTCCTCGTGGAATATTGGGGGGATTACCTTTATGGGAAGAAGGGAAGACTTTGACGGGGATATCATTCTAATACCGTCACAATTGATTGGCAGCAGCGGGATTTTCCCTTCTATTCCCCTTTACACCCGGATTCCAAGCAGACACTGGAAGAACTACTGGAAGTTCGTGGAAGGATTGCTAGCAACAAAACCAAGCGGGTCATCATAGCAGAATTAATGGAGCTAGACCAGGAGGACGGGATTGCAGCAACGCCAGCAGTACAAGAGATGGAGACACCAGTGATTCAGGAAGAGGAATCACCAGCCAACAAGCTAATGAGAGAGAAGCTAGCATGGTTCGGTCCAAACCCAACGGCGGATGTGGTGCTGAAAGTGATGGACCTGTTAGCGGAGGAGGCTAAACAAATAAGAGACGCAGAACTACAGGAGGCTAAACAAATAAGAGACGCAGAACTACAGAAGGATAAACAAATAAGAGACGCAGAACTACAGTTAAAACTGGCAGCAGTCCAACAAGCAGCCGCACATTCTCCGAACAGTGAGTACAGCACAGCAGACACAAGGAAGATTCCGTTTAGCGCTTTTAAAGCTTTTGATGAAAAAGACTGTGAAATTGATAACTACCTGGCAGACTTTGAGCGACAATGTAACCTGCACCGAATAGCTAGAGGAGAGTGGGTTGCAATATTGTCAGGCAAACTGTCAGGCAAAGCTTCTGATGCTTTCCGGACCGTGCCAGATCAAGATATCCATAGCTACGCCCGGGTTAAAGAAGTGCTCCTGGCTCGTTATGCAGTAACCCCAGAGTCCCACCGACAGAAGTTCAGGGACTCACGCAAAACCACGAAAGACTCTTACGTGGAATGGGCATGCCAGTTATCCCTGTCGGCCTCTAACTGGGTTAACAGCAGCCAGGCCACCACCGCAGAGGACATTTTGCAACTAATGCTCCTGGAGCAATTTTACAATCACATCCAGACGGACGTCAAAGACTGGGTGAGAGATCGCAGGCCCATGACTCTACCAGAGGCCGCGAAGTAGGCGGATGAATATGCGGATACTCGCAAGACGAACCAGGTCACACCACAGGTACAACCTTCACGACCAACGGTGCCCTCACACCCACCAGCCGCTAGATACCAACCTCCTAACAGACCGGTGACATCTAGCCCTCGCTATCCACGCCAGGAGGACAACGAACAACGCTGCTTCCGGTGCAAACAGCTGGGTCACTTCAAGCAGAATTGCCCCATGAATGACAACACCAGGTCAAATTGGTCTCAACCTGGGTACCGCCCACCAGCAGCAGCCCATTGTGTAGACTCGGCTTGGGATCTCCAGGAGCTGGGTCAGGAGGAACCATTGGACACCCTTTACGAAGTCCTCACGGTACAATCTGTTATTACGGACAACAGGGAACACCATTGTCAGCCGGTCATGGGCGACAGCCATGAGCCGGAGGGGCCTTGGAGGGAGCTGGGCAGAAAGAGGCACCGCTGGCTACCCCCCAAGAAGAAGAGGTCCTGGAAGCCGTATAACAAGCTGACCTGGGAGGAGAAGAAGAGACTGGAGGAGAGGGAGTCGCAGCGGGCGTCCCAGATGCGGGCCAAGATGTTCGCCAAGGGCCCACCGGTGGCCCCTTACACCACCACCCAGTTCCTGATGATGAAGGACCACGTGGAGAGCCTGCAGGACATGAGCAAGCAGGATCTGATCCGTGAGTACATAGAGCTGGAGGAGTGCATAAGCCGCATGGAGGAGGAGAACAACCACCTGAGGTCACAGCGGGCTGACCCCCCAGGCTCCATGAACTGGAGATGGAGCTGGAGAAGCTCAAAGAGGAGAACCGGCGGCTGCAGAGAGGAGCAGGGGGTGGCTGACCCTATGGGGCACTGATTCCCCCCCCCCCTCTGAGCACCAGTGCTACAGCATTTCAACAAATATAACTTTTTCTTTTTATGAATCTCCTGTGATTGTCACTTCAGAGCCATAACCTGCCCCTCCCATAGCGGGACACCTAGACGGCGGCGCACAGACCCATTCGCCGTCTTCACACTGACTTCTGGTGACTCTGCAGATCGCACAAAGACTTGGGGACTGACCGGCGTGTGATCTGACGACCCGGTGGCATACCTGAGTCGGGAGCAGTTGCCAAGGGAGGTCAGTTATGCCAAACGGAGTTAACCTCGGACTAAAAGCTCTGAACCTGTCAACCCTACTGGACCAGGGAAGGTCCAACCGGGTTTGCCGGAGCAGGGAGAAAAAGGGGGGCCATTGTGATGCAATTGATTATATATGCTTCAGTTTAATTCTCCCTGCTAATTTAATGCTGTGGGTTACAGGTAACAGGTGTTTTCATGTGTGACATCTATCTCTGTAAAGACTGTTCATATGTTAAATAAGGCTGGCTTTTGAAAGGCCTTTAATTGTGTGACAACGCTGTCTACAGCCTAGTGATGCTCAGAGGTGTTAATAGGTGTCAAACTGGATGCAGACGAAACGTCTGCCTAAGAAACTCAAGGGTGTGAAGGTGGTTTGTTGTTATGCTGTTTAAGGAATGTGCAGTGATTAGACATGATAATTGTCGGTCGGTGCCGACCTGTCTAGAATGTTTTAGTAATTAGCCTTAGTGTGTGATTAGGGGGGGGGTGGAGATTTCATTGTTGCTTGAATGTCTTGGACTGTATAAAAAGCTGAGAAGAAAACCATTAAAGTGTGTGTTGTTCCAGCAGTAAGCTTGGCATGTGTGGCTTATTGGGTGATCCCAGGAATATCCCTCCTTGTGGAATATTGGGGTGATTATCTTTATGGGGAGAAGGGAAGACTTTGACGGGGATATCATTCTAATACCGTCACAGTCGCCACTATGCCCTGTAAGATGCTGCCAGATTGCCCCCAATGCCAAACGCACCCACTGTGCCATCAATTGTCGCCACTGTGCCCTGTAACATGCTGCCAGATTGCCGCAAATGCCAAACGCACCCACTGTGCCATCAATTGTCGCCACTGTGCCCTGTAACATGCTGCCAGATTGCCTCCAATGCCAAACGCATCCACTGTGCCATCAATTGTCACCACTGTGCCCATCGTCACCACTGTGCCCTGTAAGATGCTCCCAATGCCAAACGCATCCACTGTGCCATCAATTGTCACCACTGTGCCCATCGTCACCACTGTGCCCTGTAACATGCTGCCAGATTGCTCCCAATGCCAAACGCACCCACTGTGCCATCAATTGTCGCCACTGTGCCCTGTAACATGCTGCCAGATTGCCCCCAATGCCAAACACACCCACTGTGCCATCAATTGTCGCCACTGTTCCCTGTAACATGCTGCCAGATGCCATCAATTGTCGCCACTGTGCCCTGTAACATGCTGCCAGATTGCCCCCGCCCGGCACTTACCTTTCTGGGGGGTCAGCCATCCTCCTTCCACCGTCCCTCGATGTCTTCTCCCGCCCTTGATGACGCTTCAGCCAATCAGGTTACCGGTAACCAGAACCGGTGAACCTGATTGGCTGAGAGGCTTGTCAGTGTTAAGATTTCAGAGCCGCTGGCTCTGATAGGCACTTCCAAAGCCAACCAGCTGCCGTTATTCAGATGGCCAGCGCTCACCAGGGGGCCGGCCATCTGAATAGTGGGTGGCAGCGACAATACATGGATTCATGCAATGCATGAATCCATGTATTGTATTTAGTGGGGGTGCAAGAGAGAGAGGGGGCGGCGCTCCTGCGCCCTCTATGGACGCACCGCCAATGAATCTTGGTGTGCTATGTGTATTTCTTCCAGATCTGTGCAGTAATCCAGTGTGAGACTTCCTCTAATAAAGACCGCTCACTGCTGCTCTCTCTTTTTGTAGAGAGGCCGGTCTTGTCTCCGCCCCCTCCTGTCGTTTTTTTGCAGGCAGCCTGTAGTGGGCAGAGCAGGGGTATGCAATTAGCGGTCCTCCAGCTGTTGCAAAACTACAAGTCTGCCCATGCCTCTGCCTCTGGGTGTGGCTGTCAGAGTCTCACTGTGCCTCATGGGACTTGTAGGGCTGGAGGTCCACTAATTGCATATCCCTGGGGTAGAGTATGCTGGGCCCCTCCCACAGCTCTGCTCTGTGTCTCGGCTATCTCCCTGAACAGTCTCTATGCAGGAGTAAGCACTGATGACAGGACTGAGTCCTTTTTAGTAGCTATCCCACTCAGGAATACTACTGGCTCCTGCGCCCAAAGGGCATAGCGTCACTAGGCCCCTAAGCTCAGGTCAGTACTCACAATGTCACAGGATCACTGGAGGCCTCCTTCCAGTATGCACCGGACACTCTTCAGTGAGGGAGAGGCTGATGCTCACAATGCCACAGGACAGCCAGACCCTTTTCAACTTCCACTGGGCACTCTTCAGTGAGCTCCCCAAACCAGGTCCTTAGGTGAGGGTTCCTTTAATTAGCTTAAAAATTGGATCTTTAGGAGTAGATGCCCCAGCTATGCCACAGCTGGGACCTTAATGAATATTAGCTGACATCAGGAGAACTGCTGCAGATGAGGGTAGCCCCCACCCAGACGGAACTCTGCTGTTCCGAATCTCAGACTATTTATATGCCTCTCCAGCCACCTGCTGGGCACACCTTCCCAGGTATTGGCTGAAGCACACAAAATATTGTATAAAAGAAATGCACAGTCCCCAAAAGTGCAACTAGTAAAAAAAGGAGGTCTCCCCGGATCTCCCAGAAAGAGAGATGTGGGGAAATAGGGGATTTTAATGTGCCAAAAAAAAGAGGTACTGTCTGTAACGGAATGGCCCGTGATACCCAGAGACTTTTGAAGGATGCGGGGTACTCCTGTGTCAGCTTCACTAATGACTCTTGGGTCTAGGGTCATCCTATATCCAATAGGTGCATAGGATGACTGAGAAATGATATCATGAATTACATGAGATGGGACAATAATGATAATTCATGTATTGCAGGATATCTTGAAATATTACAAGTGTTTTATTCTGACCCCAACAGGTCAATAGGACAGTATTCATTCATGTGGGGACACAAAGATTGTTGAGGTGCTAATTAAGTCTACCTGGCTGTAATTATAAAAGCTTGCTGTGATTGCATTCTATTGTCTATTGTGCTAATTAAGTCTGCCTCTCAAGAACCTTTGATTGTGTATGCTAATGACACTGTATTGTGTGAAAGTTCTATTGATGATAGATATGTGTTGGCAGTCTGAAAGGTCAGATGTCTGACCTTTTAGGTGTAGTGGATTAGCATGTCAATTATGTTTACTAAAGGAATGTGTTTTATGTAGCAGGTGGGAATAGCTTATCGCAGAGTCAGAAAGTCTGTCTAAGATGTGGATTGAGGGGGACTCGTTAGCACCCCTTTGTGTAATGTTGTGGGTGGAGTGAGGCATTGTCCAGATTTCTTTTCTAACTGTACATAACCAGCTGAGTTTACCATTAAAGTGTTCATTCGTTTGGAACCAGAGAACAGAGCTTGTGTCTCGTTATTCTGGGGGGGAAATCCAATGGGTCGTATCTGCTGGATTGTGGAGTGTCGGATAAGCTGTCTTGGGTTGGTGGAATGGAATATCGTAAATGGTGTTAACCCCTGACCGTTACACTGTCATATACAAAAGCAATATAGAGTAAAACCAACAATGGTTATTATACACCATTAAAATCTAGAAATAAATTAAAAAAACACGTAGTAAACGCTACCAGGCTTGTTATACAACCAACAAAGCACTTGGAGGAAACAAGAGGTGATGGTATTGACGCGTTTCGCCCGAGATGGGCTTTCTTAGGATCCAATTCATATTCACAGCTTTTTTCACTGGTAAGTAATACAAACAATACTAACACAGAATTACTACAGATTTATACATGCCAATCCAAAATAAAGAGGAAAGTGCCACTGTGCCATGCCAAACGCAGCCACTGTGCCATGCCATTGTCGCCACTGTGCCCATCAATTGCCGCCAGTTTGCGCCTAAAATCCCGCCTGCCACTTACCTTTCTCGGTCAGCCATCCTCGGATCGATACCTCGAAGTAGTCCCGCCCTTGATGTCGCTTCAGCCAATCAGGTTACCGGCAGGGGCGGACTGACAACTCATGGGGCCCCCGGGCAATAGAAGATTATGGGGCCCCTGGGCTTACAGATGGCCACCATGCCAGGAGGCAGTGCAGAGGCAGGGCAGCTAAAATCGCGGGATTTTCACATCAAAAGCATGTTGGTTTCGGACATATCAGGGACAGATGTAAAAAAAACATAGATTTGTACATACTATCCCTGGTTTTACTGAGCCTGGCAACCCTGATGGAGCCCCCTAGTGGCATGGGGCCCTCGGGCAGTGACTCAATGGTCAGTCCGCCCCTGGTTACCGGTAACCAGATCCGGTGAACCTGATTGGCTGAGATGCGTGTCAGTGTTAACCAGGGAACGCACACCCCGTGTGTCCCCTGGTTAGCTATTTGGAAGCCGATTACAGCCCTCAGGCTGTAATCAGAAAGCCTATCAGAGCCGTTGGCTCTGATAGACACTTCCAAAGCCAACCAGCTGACGTTATTCAGATGGCCGGCACTCACTAGGGGGCGGGCATTATGAATAGTGGGCAGCGGCGACAATACATAGATTCATGCAATGCATAAATCTATGTATTGTATTTCAGTGGCGGTGCAGGAGAGAGAGGGGGCGGCGCTCCTGCACCCTCTATGGACGCACTGCCACTGGCTATGAAACCGTATTGGTCCATTTGTGTACCAGCATTGGCCTACAGTGCATCCGGAAAGTATTTACAGCGCTTTTTCCAAATTTTTTATGTTAAAAATCGATTAAATTCATTATTTTCCTCAAAATTCTACAAACAATTCCCCTTAATGGCAACGTGAAAGAAGTTTGTTTGCAACTGTTTACAGCCTCAAGTCTTTTTGAGTATGATGCTACAATGCTCGGCACACCTATTTTTGGGCAGTTTCTCCTTCTTCTTTGCAGGACCTCTCAAGCTCCATCAGGTTGGATGCGGCGCGTCGGTGCACAGCCATTTTCAGATCTCTCCAGAGATGTTCAATCGGGTTCTAGTCTGGGCTCTGGCTGGGCAACTCAAGGACATTCACAGAGTTGTCCTGTAGCCCCTCTTTTGGAATCTTGCCTGTGTGCTTAGGGTCGTTATCCTGTTGATGAACCCACCCCCCAGCGCTCTGGAACAGGTTTTCATCAAGGACATCTATGTACATTGCTGCATTCATCTTTCCCTCGATCCTGACTAGTCTCCCAGTTTCTGCTGCTGAAATACATCCCCACAGCATAATGCTGGCACCACCATGCTTCACTGTAGGTCTGGTATTGGCCAGGTGATGAGCGGTGCCTGGTTTCCTCCAGACATGGCGCTTGCCATTCAGGCCAAAGAGTTCAATCTTTGTTTCATCAGACCTGAGAATTTTGTTTCTCATGATCTGAGAGTCCTTCAGGTGCCTCCTGGCAAACTCCAGGCGGGCTCATTTGTGCCTTTTACGGAGGAGTCGTTTCCGTCTATACACAGCGGGAGCTGATCGGCGGATGCCGCAGACTTGATGTCCGCCAGCACCTGTCGACAGGGCTGTCTTAATGAGAGGGCACACCTGGGCACTGTCCAGGGGCCCCAGCTGCATGGGGGGCCCCTGCACTTTCCCCAAAGCAGCTGGTCCTTGAGCCCACGCTGCCCCGAAATTGGGGGCCCCATGATGGCACTGAGAGTGATAGATACACAGGGGAGGCAGTCTACCTCCTACCTACGTGATGTCTGTTTACCTGCACTGTCATCATTGTAGGGGCCCCAGAGCATTTCTTTGCCCAGGGGCCCGTGATGCTATTAAGACGGCCCTGCCTGTCGATCCTTTGTTACTGAAGGAGAATGGCAGTCTGCAGTTCTGTCAGGAGGGAAGACATGGATCCTGTGTTCCTGCGAAGCAGTAACAAGGATCCATGTCTCCCCTAGTAAAAGCACCTCCTCCACAGTACACAGAAAACACAGGCTAGGCACACAGTTAACCCTTTGATTGCCCCTGATGTTAACCCCTTCCCAGTGAGTGTCATTAGTACAGTGACAGTGCATATTTTTTAGCACTGATCACTGTATTAGTGGCACTGGTCCCCAAAAAGTGTCAGTTAGGTGTCTGACTGTCCGCCGCAATATCACAGTCCTGCCAGTCACTGCATTACTAGTAACAAAAAAATCTAGAATTTGTAGACGCTATAACTTTTGCGCAAACCAATCTTTATACGCTTATTGGGATTTTTGAAATACATATTGGCCTAAATTTATGAAGACATTTTTTTTTTACATTTTTTTTATTGGGTATGTTTTATAGCAGAAAGTAAAAAAAATATATATTTTTTGTCAAAATTGTCAGTCTTTTTTGTTTTTAGCACAAAAAATAAAAACTGCAGAGGCGCTCAAATACCACCAAATGTAAGCTCTATTTGTGGGAAAAAAGGACATAAATTTGGCCTGGTCATGAAGGTGGGGGTAAATCTTCTGGAGGGCAAGTGGTTGAATAAGGGCCACCTCTGTGACACAGACTGAATGACCTCACTAATTGAATTCCACACTGCTATTATTTTGAACACGCCCCTCAATTATTGATTTATGCATGACATGACTGCTGGGTCTGTTGGTTTTCTATTACTCTACTACACCTACTAGTAAATTATTTGCCATGTAGAAACATTATTTATACCAAGAACAGTAATTGATCTGGTGCGTGGTGCTGGACGGCTATTATTTTGAACACAACTGTATTCTTGGAGTGTCTGGTGCCAATGTCACATCCGGTGTGCCGCGTGGAGCAGCAGGAAGATGAGCGGGGTCCAGACTGGAGCAGAGCAACCAGCAGATGGCACTAGGGTGACCATGTGTCCCGGATTGCCCGGGTCAGTCCCGCATTCTGCAGGTCTGTCCCGGGCACCTTCACTCTGGGACAATACAGTGTCCCGAAATGAAACTGACACAGGTCCCAGCGTGAACCCCTCAGAGCTTAAGATGTGACACCTCCCCCCCAACTAGTGAAGAACTACAGGTCCCAGCATGAACCTGTGAAATCTATGGGGTCACACCCTTAGATCTCAGGGGTTCATGCTGGGACTGGCAGTCCTTTACTTTGGGGGGGTGTGACCTCCCCAAAGTGAAGGACAACAGGTCCCAGTATGAACCCCTCAGAGCTGAAGATGTGACCCCCCCCCCCGCCCCCCAAATAGTGACTGTAACGGAACCCCAAATGGACAGGGGTTTAATCCGTTCACGATATTCCATTCCACCCAAGACAGGCTTATCGACACTCCACAATCAGGCCAAACGAACACGACCCATAAGAATTCCCCCAGAAACGATACACACAGCTCTGTTCTAGTTTCAAATGAAAAGACTCTTTAATGGTTAGCTCTCAAGTTTTATATACAGTTCAAGCATGAGAGGAACAATCAAACTCTCCACCCACACCTCACACCCTGGGGGGGCATCAATACACCTTCAGATGGCTAATTGCTAAACATTCCAGACATTTTGGCGCCGGTCTATAATTAGATGACCTAATCACTGCACCTGAGAAGTCACATTCCTTCATTAACAGAATTCAAACAAAACACATCACACAATGATTTCCCTCAATCCACATCTTTAGACAGACGGTCTGTCTGCTGGGACTTGTAGTCCTTCACTTTTAGGGGCGATGATGACCCCCAAAAGTGAAGGACTACAGGTCCCACCATGAACCCCTCATAGCTGAACATGTAACCCCCCTCCAACCAATGAAGAACTACAGGTACCAGGATGAACCAGTGGAAATCTTGATGGGGTCACAAAAAAGGTATAAAAAATAATATTTTTTAGGAAGGGGGAGGGAGGGGGTGTGTGTCCCTGAATGGCAGTTTTGGAAATGTGGTCACCCTAGATGGCACACATGGTGTGCAACAAGTGACCGCTGTAAAGGAGGGTGGAGTAGGAGACTGGAGAGAGAGGGAGAGAGGACTGAGTTGGCAGAGGATCAGCAGAGCTGGGGAGCAGAGCAGGAGAAACTAGAAGATGTCACATGTGTTGAGCAGTGTGGGAGCGCTATAGCGGGGAGTCCGAGCATGGACCGGAGAGGGAGGAGGAACAGCAAGCCAGAGGATCAGCAGAGTTGGGCTTACTACTGAGTGGTAGATCAGCAGAGCAAGGGGTTGCTACTGGGTTGGGCATTAGCAGAGCTGGGGGTACTACTGAGCAGGAGATCTGCTGAACGAAGGTACTAATGAGCTGGGGATCTGCTGAGTGGGGGTACTTCAGAGCCTGGCTTCTCCAGGGCCCCTTTAAAACAAATAAACAATCAACACGCACAGGGCATTTGCCGAGCTTCATTAACTACAGTACTGGGGACCCGAGCCATAGACGAATGGACGTCCACAAGGTGGCTCTACAGGTCCGGGAGGCCGTCATACACGTCCTCGGGCCTCCGGCCACTGGGGGGCGCGTGCGGCGGCTTTTCTTGCGCGTACCTGCTGTGTCACTGAGGTGCCGATGCGCGTGCCTGGCGGCCACAATGTCCGCCAGGTACCCGCGATCGGCAGTCCACAGAGCCAGGGACGTGGATCTCTGTATGTAAACACACAGAGATCCACGTCCTGTTCAGGGAGAGGAAACCGATGCTGTGTCCCATTGTACATAGGGACACCCATTGGTCACCTCCCCCAGTCAGTTCCCCTTCCCCACAGTAAGAATCACCTAGCAGAGAACACATTAACCCCTTGATCGCCCCCTAGTGTTAACCCCTTCCCTGCCAGTCACATTTATACAGTAAACAGTGCAGTTTTATAGCACTGTTCGCTGTAAAATGTGAATGGTCCCAAAAAATTTGTCAAATGCGTCGATATGTCCGCCTGCAATATCAAAGTCCTGACAAAAATCGCAGATAACCGCCATTAACTAGTAAAGAATTATTAATAAAAAAAAAAAATCATGATTCTATCCCCTATTTTATAGGTGCTATAACTTTTGCGCAAACCAATCACTATACGCTTATTGCAATTTTTTTTTACACCAAAAATATGTAGAAGAATACGTATCGGCCTAAACTGAGAAAAAACAATCGTTTTTTTTTTTTTAATTGGGATATTTATTATAGCAAAAAGTTAAAAAAATATTGTTTTTTTCAAAATTGTTGCTCTTTTTTTGTTTATAGCGCAAAAAAATTAAAACCGCAGAGATGATCAAATACCACCAAAAGAAAGCTCTATTTGTGGGGAAAAAAGGACGTCAATTTTGTTTGGGAACTACGTCGCATGACCGCGCAATTGATAGTTAAAGTGACGCAGTGCCGAATCGCAAAAAGGGGCCTGGTCCTTTACCTGCATAATAGTCCGGGGCTTAAAAAGAGTTGTAAATAAAAAAAAAATCTTTGCTGAAATGACTGTTTACAGGGTATAGAGACATAATAGTTAACTGATTCCTTTTAAAAACGATTAAAAATAGATAAAAATCAATCATATAATGTACCTGTAGGTTTCTAGTTTTGTTTTTGCATGTTGTTTCCTGCCTCTCTGCTGTACAGAGCCACAGAGCCATACAGGGCAGTGATGGTTTGGAAAACGAAACTGATTGGTGCTGTGGGGTTTTAGCCCAGGTTCACACTGGTTACGATTTGGTACGATTTGAGAGCGATTTCACATGTCAAATCGCATCTCAAATCGGCGGCATTTGCCGCAAATTGTCGGCAATGGCACCGTCCTAATCGGTGCGACGCCGCATCTGCGGCGCTGCACCAATTTCAAAGAGTAGTTCCTGTACTACTTTTTGCGATTTCGGGCCGCAATTTACATTGAACCCTGCACAGATGTCTCCTAAATCGCGGCAAAATCGCGGCAAAACTGCAGCCGCGAAATCGATTTTGAGTTAGCAGCAGTGTGAACCTAGCCTTAGACACACAGTAATCACACCTCCTTGATTAGTGACCACAGAGAGAAAGCTCCCAGTACTGTGGTCATCAGGAAACAGACAACCAGGAAGTGTGGAGATCAGAGAAGAATTACAGCAACTTCAGAGCAAAAAACGAACAAGTGAAGACATGAAAACAGCACTGCATTAAGGTAAAGGAAGCTATTAATGTAAAAAAAAAAAAAAAATTGTTTACAAACCCTTTAGGTGGTTAATATACATAGTGAGAACTAGGGGTGTCAAATTTAATCGCTGCATCGGTGCATCGCGATTCGGGTGTCCCCGATTCGGCACCGATGCATGCGACCCCAATAATCGATGTTTAGCCCCGTCCCCCCGCCCACCATCCACCCGCCCCCTCCGCTTCCGTCTCAGATGTTACCTTGTGTGCAGGGATTTCAGGGGCTAGGCCTCGGAGTGGGTGAAGGGGCGGTGCCGAGGGTGAAAAAATTCAGTCATCCCGGCCTATTGTCTACCACACTCTTATGGGCAGAGTAAAAGGGGTGTGACGTATCTGGGAGTGGAAGCCATTCGTATTCATGCAATTTGCATTCCTGAACCCGCCCCTTTGAGTCATCAGCAAGATTTCATTGGCGGGCGGGGAGAGATCACAGCCAATAGGCCTCCAGCGCTGAGAGATAGAGAGAGAGGAGGGGGTTCGGGCGGCGGCAGTGCGTGCGGAGGCGGGGCAGTTTGAATACTGCTTTATGGAAGTTGTGATCAGAGTGAGCGATCTGTGTGTCCAGAGAGAGCGAAATATATATCACCCAGGGACCGACCTAGCGGGGAGAAGGAGAGGGGGGCATACTTGGGATGGGAAGGACAGTGCATGGAGGAGATAGTGCTGGAGGAGGAGGACGTGACATGGAGGAGAGGAGGAGGAGGAGATGGGACATGACTAATGTATAACAGATGGACTTATTCTATTAACCAAATAACATCCCCCATTAACCTTACTATAGTAACTGAGACCACACCAGTGTTGGAGTTAAAAACAAGGCCGTAGCAGCCTAATTTATTAAACATATATATATATATATATCAGCCCTCAAAATTTCCACTCGCCTACTAGCATTTGGCGAGTGGATTTAAGCCTGGGGGCGAATGATGACAGGGCTGCATGACCAATCTCCCTCCAATCTGTGCCTACACTTAGAGTCCCGATGAGATTGGCGGCCGAAGAGGAAAGGTGGCATGCTCGGGAAAAGTAGTCTGGTGAGCCGCGCACAGGCAGAGCAGTAACAAGGTGCTCTCCTTACAATTCTCATTAAGCCATGGTACCTAACAGTATGACCTATCTGAGCCTGCCCCCTCCCCCGGGTCCCCGACCAATGTAGCTGGAGAGCAGAAAGTAATGAGTGAGGTGGAGGATGCGAAAATTACCACTCCGGTGCAGCGCTCACTGAAAAGTTGCCCTGACATGAGAGCGGCAGCCTTCTAGTTTGTGCAGATTTCTTCTCCTTGTGCTCTATGTAAGTGTCCAGCAGTTCAGCCTGAGCACTGTGAGCAGACTGGTCTCAATGTGTGCTGTGCGCTGTCAGTGTGCGCTGTGCTATGGTGTCAATGGCTGTGCAGTTGTGTGGATCTCAGCGCTGGATTGTACTCCCTCCCGCTGTGCTGCAGCTCCTCTCCTCACTGCCAGCCTGAATAAAAGGGGGAAGTGGGGACATGCAAGCGTGGAGCCGCACACACAGGCTCCTGATGATGAGATGAATGGAGAGAGAGAGAGGAGGATGGATTGGAGTTGCAGAGGAGACAGCAAGAGAATGGGGAAGAGACCCAGTTCTAGTGCCCTGTCCCTCTGGTCTGCCCCCAGTGCCCTGTCCCTCTGGTCTGACCCCAGTGCCCTGTCCCTCTGGTCTGACCCCAGTGCCCTGTCCCTCTGGTCTGACCCCAGTGCCCTGTCCCTCTGGTCTGACCCCAGTGCCCTGTCCCTCTGGTCTGACCCCAGTGCCCTGTCCCTCTGGTCTGACCCCAGTGCCCTGTCCTTCTGGTCTGCCCCCAGTGCCCTGTCCTATTTTGTTAAAGTTGTTGTTGGTAATATTTAATTTTGTAACTTGATTCTGCATAAAACATTGTCATTCCATGAGATAATCTACGAGGGCGGGTTTACGGGTGCAATTAGGCGCAGGGCAGTGTATGAATTAGGTGGGGCAACTGGTGGCGAGTAACTCTTGAGGCCTGGCTAGTGGCTCAGGACTTGAAATTTTGAGCCTGATATATTATATATATTATATATATATATTTATATATATATATATATATAATATATATATATATATAAATAACATAATACTATAAAAATACCATAAATAATATAAACTCTGTTAACAAACCATAATTTAACTAGTGTTGGTCTCGGCAGGCCCTCAGTACCCCTATTAGGGGAAAACCATAATGCACTGCGGTACCAAAACAGTGTACAGATAGGCCTCCTGCCGACAAACTGGCCCGGAGACAGCCACTGACCGCAGTGCCCATTACCACTTTCCAGCTAACCTCCGTTAGCTGGAAACCATTATCGGGACCCATAGCAACGATGGGTCCCCAAGACTCCTCCTTCTACCATATCTTCTCTCTCCTGCAAGACCAACACCCGCCACTGCCCACGACATCAATGAACTCGATCTCTGTGAAAACAAAGCAAAACAAAAAACACAAAACAAAAACACCATTGGAAAAACAAAAAGAACCTCAAACCATAAAATTAGGGAGGGTGGGTGGGAACTTCCCCCCCGCGCTGTGCTTGCCTTGATGGATGGCCAACTTTTATATGCCTCTCACCCCCTCCCCTAGGCAACTCCCCCCCTGAAACTCCTAACAAGTTTACTTCCCCTGTTAACTCTGTCATGTCCGCCCTGCGCATATGCCATTACATTCTATTGCTCCGGGCTTCTCTTGACATGACATGACATGACATGGAGGAAAGGAGGAGGAGATGGGACATGACATGACATGACATGGAGGAGAGGGGAGGGAGATGGGACATGACAGGGAGGAGAGGAGATGACATGGAGGAGAGGAGGAGGAGATGGGGGACTGGGAGGAGGACATGACATGGAGGAGAGGAGGAGATGGGACATGACATGGAGGAGAGGAGGAGGAGATGACATGGAGGAGAGGAGGAGGAGATGGGACTGGAAGAGGACATGACATGGAGGAGAGGAGGAGGAGATGGGACTGGAGGAGGACATGACATGGAGGAGAGGAGGAGATGGGACATGACATGGAGGAGAGGAGGAGGAGATGACATGGAGGAGAGGAGGAGGAGATGGGACTGGAAGAGGACATGACATGGAGGAGAGGAGGAGATGGGACATGACATGGAGGAGAGGAGGAGGAGATTACATGGAGGAGAGGAGGAGGAGATGGGACTGGAGGAGGACATGACATGGAGGAGAGGAGGAGGAGATGGGACTGGAGGAGGATATGACATGGAGGAGAGGAGGAGGAGATGTGACTGGAGGGAGGAGGACATGACATGGAGGAGATGAGGAGATGGGACATGACATGACATGGAGGAAAGGAGGAGGAGATGGGACATGACATGACATGACATGGAGGAGAGGAGGAGGAGATGGGACATGACAGGGAGGAGAGGAGATGACATGGAGGAGAGGAGGAGGAGATGGGACTGGAGGAGGACATGACATGGAGGAGAGGAGGAGATGGGACATGACATGGAGGAGAGGAGGAGGAGATGACATGGAGGAGAGGAGGAGGAGATGGGACTGGAAGAGGACATGACATGGAGGAGAGGAGGAGGAGATGGGACTGGAGGAGGACATGACATGGAGGAGAGGAGGAGATGGGACATGACATGGAGGAGAGGAGGAGGAGATGACATGGAGGAGAGGAGGAGGAGATGGGACTGGAGGAGGACATGACATGGAGGAGAGGAGGAGATGGGACATGACATGGAGGAGAGGAGGAGGAGATTACATGGAGGAGAGGAGGAGGAGATGGGACTGGAGGAGGACATGACATGGAGGAGAGGAGGAGGAGATGGGACTGGAGGAGGATATGACATGGAGGAGAGGAGGAGGAGATGTGACTGGAGGGAGGAGGACATGACATGGAGGAGATGAGGAGATGGGACATGACATGACATGGAGGAGAGGAGGAGAGGGGACATGACATGGAGGAGAGGAGGAGGAGATTACATGGAGGAGAGGAGGAGGAGATGGGACTGGAGGAGGACATGACATGGAGGAGAGGAGGAGGAGATGGGACTGGAGGAGGATATGACATGGAGGAGAGGAGGAGGAGATGTGACTGGAGGGAGGAGGACATGACATGGAGGAGATGAGGAGATGGGACATGACATGACATGGAGGAGAGGAGGAGATGGGACATGACATGGAGGAGAGGAGGAGGAGATTACATGGAGGAGAGGAGGAGGAGATGGGACTGGAGGAGGACATGACATGGAGGAGAGGAGGAGGAGATGTGACTGGAGGGAGGAGGACATGACATGGAGGAGATGGGACTGGAGGGAGGATGACATGACATGGAGGAGATGGGACTGTAGTGTAGGGGAAGGAGGAGGATGTGCAGAGCTGATAACTTGGCTGTGCTTTTAGTCCAGTGTTAATTTGTCTCCACATCTTCCAGGCAGCTATGATTCTCCCATCACCACTGCTCTGCCTCTGGGCCCCTCCAGGGCGAGATTACAGTGCCAAGCAGAATATTTTACTCAAAGGTATTTAATTCCTTGCTGGGTATGCTGCATAATGCATTAATCTACAGTTATTATTGTCTATATGTCCGCAGTCTCTGATCATCTCCTGTACTATGTCCACAGTCTCTGATCATCTCCTGTACTATGTCCACAGTCTCTGATCATCTCCTGTAGCATGTCTGCAGTCTCTGATCACCTCCTTTAGTATTTTGGGGGGAGGGCCATGCGCACTTGCGCTGCAATCGTAATGCATCGTGATGCATCGCGGAATCGTATCGAATCGTGGACTTGATAATCGTAATCGCATCGAATCGTGAGACCGGTGAAGATGTGCAGCCCTAGTGAGAACACAACTTAGACTGGCAGTCTGCAAACTGCCTATACATACTGTAAATATATTACATTTTAGGAACAAAGAACACGTAGAAGAGAGGGGTTTGCTTCAAGAGCATATTAAATAAGGGCATTAGCCAATGCATCCCATTGGGTAACACATTTAAAAGAGCGATCAAAAGTCCTAGATGGCTTAACTCCAATGTAAAAATGCATATAAAAGAAAAATCATCATCAGCATTCAGACTTTACAAAGAATGCAACAAGAAATGTAAGGGTGCAAGTAGGGCGGGTAAGATAGAACACGAAAGACACATAGCGGAGGAGAGCAAAAAAATATCCCAAGAAATTCTTTAAGTATGTAAACAGACCATATTGGCCCCATAAAGGATGAGCAAGGATATCTGGATACAAAGGATGGGGAGATGGCGAAGGTATTGAATTTATTCTTCTCCTCAGTCTTCACGAGGGAATCGGGGGGCTTCAGTAACCAAAACTGCAGTGTCTATCCTCATGGAAGCACCTCCATGGTTAACCGAGGACAGCATTAAAATTAGACTTGGGAAACTTAACATTAGTAAATCACCGGGACCAGATGGCTTGCACCCGAGGGTACTTTGGTACTCAGTAAAAGTAATTGCCAGACCATTGTTCCTAATTTTTACAGACAGACTGGAATGGTACCAGCTGATTGGAGAAAAGCCAATGTAGCACCAATATTTAAAAAGGGCCCAAAATACATCCCTGGGAATTACAGACCAGTTAGCCTAACACCAAAAGTATGTAAGTTCTTGGAGGGGATGATAAGCGACTATATACAAGATTTTAGTAATCTTGTACAGGAAGCAGTCAGATCAAATCATTCCGCATATGTAATCAGGCCTGCCAAATCTGATAATCTCACCAATCAGAGGGTAAGGGGCGGTCACCTGAATAATGAACACTCTTATTTATTTATTATATTGTATGAATCTTTTTGGACGTGATGACATCATTTACCATTGGCGCAATTGTCAGTTAAAGCGACGCAGCGCCGAATCGCAAAAAGTGGCCTGGTCTTTGACCAGCAAAATGGTCCGGGGCTTTAAGTGGTTAACATCAGCCAATCGTGTGGTTCAAAAAAAGCACCAGCTTGAAGTGCCGTTTCTATCACCTGACTGCATACGTGTATGAGAAGGACGAAGTCACTTTATTGAGCTGCGATAATGGAAAAGACCATATGCAGAGGCGGAGATCGGGGTGCATTGGTGGCGCCCAAGGGACCGTTTAGCTGTTCTTCCCATTCTTCCCATTAAATAATTTATAGATTTTTTATATTTTTTTTCTGAACGGATTTTTACTCTTGTTTTCTGTCAATAATAATTATTTTTTGTCGCCGTTGTGTATTCTCTCTTCCTGTTACCCATAGCTCCCCCTCCTCTGCCTGGACCCGTCCCCTATCCATGACTGATAACTTCCATGAACTTTGCCCATCTCCTTATCATTAAACCAACATACAGAGCGGAGAAAACACACAACGGATTTAGAGAATTAACATCGGGTTCTCCATCCCAGAGGAGCCTCCAAAATGTGTACGGGGAAATGTTCTCGATTCGTCGGGCTGTCGCTGTTGCCCATGGCGTTCATTGGCATCATCGCCAACTTGTTACTGATATTTCCTAATGGGGAGACCAAATGGACCGACCATATCACTATGCAAGTCTGGCTGATGCGGGTATTGGAGGCGCTGGATTATTTGTGAGTAACAGGTTACCTGGTTATATATAATGACAGAGATAGAAGGGAGCTATGGGCCAGATTCACAGACGAATTACGCCGTCGTATCTCTGTTTCTATCTATGCGGCTGATTCATAGAATCAGTTACGCATAGATGGCCAGAAGATCCGACAGGTGTAATTGTTTTACACTGTCGGATCTTAGGATGCAGTACTGCGGCCGCCGCTGGGGGGAGTTTGCGTCGTAAACCAGCGTCGGGTATGCAAATTAGGAGTTACGGCGATTCACAACGGATTTTCGTGTTCGCTACGTCGCCGCTAGTCTAGTTTACCGTCGCAAAGTTAGTCGTCGTTTTTGGTGCCTTAACTTTACACAGCAATCGTATTGCTGTATAAAATATGGCCGTTGTTCCCGCGTCGAAATTTAAAAATGAACGTCGTTTGCGTAAGCCGTCCGGGAATACGGAATTACGCTACGCGCGTCGCCGTTCGAAAAAATTACGTCACGGCGCGCAAAGCCGACGGGGAATTACGAATCTGAGCATGCGCAGTAGGTCCGGCGTGGGAGCGCGCCTAATTTAAATGGCACACGCCCATTTGAATTGGCCCGCCTTGCGCCGGAGGCCGCCGGCGTAGGTTTTCATCGCAAGTGCTTGGTGAATCAGGCACTTGCGATGAAAACTTGCGGCGGTGTAACGTATCTACGATACGTTACGCCGCCGCTCATCTACGTGAATCTGGCCCTATGAGTCTGTCCTCCTCCTGCAGGTTGACTTAGTATATACACTATACTACCAAAAGTATTGGGACACCTGCCTTTACACGGATATGAACTTTAATTGCCATCCCAGTCTTACGCCTCGTACACACGAGAAAACTGCCATTTTGTAGATTGGTCGGGAAAAGCGGTCGTGTGTATGGCCTCGTACACACGACCGAGTTTCTCGGCAAAAAACAGCAAGAAGCTGGATGAATTTTTTTTGTCGAGGAAACCGGTCGTGTGTACATTTTCGTCGAGGAAACTGTCGAGAAACTCGACGAGCCAAAAAGAGAGCAAGTTCTCTATTTCCTTGACGGGAATGGAGAAAATTGGCTTGTCGAGTTCCTCGACAGCCTAACAAGGAACTCGACGAGGAAAACCATGTGTTTCGACCGTCGAGTTCCTCGGTCGTGTGTACGAGGCTTGAGCTCCCTAGCAGTTTTCCCGACGAGAAAACTGCCCGCAAAAAAAAAAATCAAACCTGCTCTGTCTTTTCCCGTCGTGTTTCCCGTCAGTTCTTTTTCTCATCGCGAAAACCGCTCGTGTGTAGGCTTTTCCGAGGGAAAAAAAACCACACACATGCTCAGAAGCAAGTTATGAGACGGGAGCGCTCGTTCTGGTAAAACTAGCGTTCGTAATGGAGATGGCACACTTGTCGCGCTGTAACGGACTGAAAAGCACGAAGACTAAAAAGCATGAATCGTCTCTCAAACTTTTACTAACACGAAATCAGCAAAAGCAGCCCAAAGGGTGGCGCCATTTGAATGGAACGTCCCCTTTATATTCCTGAAAAAAAAATGAATTACTTACAGTTTTGGTGTCTTGCCTGGCGTCCATCGGCGGCCTTGTTCGGTCTGACGTCCGTTTGCGGCCGTGCGCGGCGTCCTTTCAGCCTTCCTCGTGGCGTCTGTCCAGGTGTCCGTCTGCGGCTTCCTTGCGGCGTAAGTCCAGGTGTCCGTCTGCGGCTTTGTCGCAGGGGTTCGTCCAGGTGTCCGTCTGCGGGGTCCGTCCAGTCCTCCATCCGCACGTTGCCCGGGGTTACGGCTGTGTTCATTTTTGAATTAGGCGCTGAGCCGAGTGGAGACGGATTCCTTGTTTGTTGGCTCCTCTCGCGTGGCTGCGGGCGGACCCGAGCATAGCCGAGCCTACCCGAGTGTGCAGTACATCGGCTCTAGGCTGCGGCGCTCGGCGCCCAATTAAAAAAACAAACACCGCTGCAACAGTATCGGCGTATATCGCGCACCCACGATTCCCCCCTGATTTTAAGGGGAAAAAAGTGCGTGGTATACGCCGATAAATACGGTATATGATATTCATATGGTAGTTTGCAATGTTTCTGATTCCTATCTTGTATCCCTGCAGATGTTGTGTCCATCTTGCAACGCCATTCGGGCGGGTGGTAAAGGTTGCTGTGGGGAGGGATGCTGCGGAAATCGATGCCGGGTATGTCCTTCTAAAATAATGTATTTTATGTGACTTTACTTGGGATTTTGTCTGAGAGAACTAAAGCAGAATTTAGAAATCAGGAAGATAATTGGTAATGACCTTATTCCTCTTTAGATAACTATTTAACCACCTGCTGACCACTCACAGTAAATATACTTTGATCGGGCGGCAGGTACAGGCTTAGTCATGGGGTGCACCCTCCGCTGACCCGTGCTGTGATTGGACACACCACGAGTTTAGCAGCAGATTACAGCCAATGATTTTGGCTGATTCCTAATGATCAGCTTTGTCCAATCACACACAGAGTTCTGTGTTTACAAACACACAGAGCTCTGTGTTTACAAACACGGAACTCTTTGTACATAGGAACAGCAATCTGACTGTTTCTTCTCCCTGAAAAGCAGGGAGAAAAAACAGCCAGATTAGTAAGTAAAAGCAGCACACATGCAGGGGGGTCAGGGGGGGCACAGTACAGAGGTGGAGGCAGAAGGGCACAATACAGAGGGGCAGGAGGGCACAGTACAGGGGGGTCAGGCGGGCACAGTACAGGGGTGGAGGCAGAGGGGCACAGTACAGGGGGTTCAGGAGGGCACAGTACAGAGGTGGGGGCAGAAGGGCACAGTACATGGGGGTCAGGAGGGCACAGTTCAGGGGGTCAAAAGGGCACAGTACAGGGGTGGAGGCAGAATGGCACAGTACAGGGGGTCAGTAGGGCACAGTACAGGGGGTCAGGGGCCACGGTGCAGGGGGGTCAGGAGGGCACAGTACAGGGCTGGAGGCAGAAGGGCACAGTACAAGGGGTCAGGAGGGCACATTACAGAGGTGGAGACAGAAGGGCACAGTACAGGGGGGTCAGGAGGGCACAGTACAGGGGGATCAAGAGGGCACAGCTCAGGGGGGTCAGGAGGGCACAGTACAGGGGTGGAGGCAGAAGGGCACAGCACAGGGGGGAAAGTAGGGCACGGTGCAGGGGGGGGTCAGGATGCCACAGTACAGAGGTGGAGGCAGAAGGGCACAGTACCGGGGGGTCAGGAGGGCACAGTACAGGGGGGTCAGGAGGGCACAGGACAGGGGGGTCAGGAGGGCACAGTACAGGAGGTCAGGAGGGCACAGTACAGGGGGTCAGGAGGGCACATTTTAGGGGGGTCAGGAGGGCACAGTAAAGGTTCCAGGACACTGCTCAGGACACAGCCATCTTGGGACAGCTAAGTAAAAAGTGTGACTGGCCAGGCAAATCTGGGATAGTTGGCAAGTATGATGTAATGCAAGACTATCTGGGGGCCCCTATGCACCTGGGGCCTCTGCGCAGTGCATTAAGACAGTCCTGCTTTCAGAAGGTGTCTGTTAGTGTCAGATTGTCCGCCACCCTATCACAGTCACACTATAATTCGCTGATCACCGCCATTACAGTATAGTGTCTATAGCTGCGTTAATTCCAGCATATATACCATAGTTTGCATAGGATGCTATAACTTTCACACAAGCTAATTATTATTATACACTTATTGGGATTTTTGTTTTACCAGACACATGTAGAAGAATACATTTTGGCCTACATTTTTAAAGAAATTTGATTTTTTTTAATTGTATGTGTTTTAGAACAGAAAGTAGAAAATATTGTTTTTTTTTTTCAAAATGTTATTTTTATTTATTTATATAATAATAATAATAATAATAATAATAATAATACTGTAATAATAATAATAATAATAATAATAATACTGTAATAATAATAATAATAATAATAATAATAATAATAAAAAAAACAGTGGTGATCAAATGCCACCAAAGAAAGCTCTATTTGTGTGAAATAACATGATATGAATTTAATTTGGGTACAGTGTTGCATGACTACGCAATTGCCAGTTAAAGTACAGCAGTGCTGAATATAAGAAAAAAGGGGGTGAAATCTTTCGAAGGCCAAATGGTTAAAGTTATGTTGGTCAACAAAGTGCTTGTATAGCAGTCATTGCTGGGCCAGGTCTCTACCACTGATAGTAACAGGCAGTATGGTGGCTCAGTGGCTGGTACTGTGATTTTGTACCACATGGATCCTGGCTACATCTTCCTATGGGACCCTATCTATGGAGCCTACATGTTCTCTTTGTGTTATGATGTATTTCCTCGGTTTGTTCTGCTTTCTGCCCATGGCCTAAAAATATATATATAAAAAAAAAAAAAATTACCGGTACCTGCTGATAAAAAATTGACTTTAAGGTGGGATTCGCACTAGAACATGCAGCAGCTCACAGCAGGTGGCCATTCACCGGTCATATAACATGCTTTAAAGGAGCAGGGTCAATTTTTGGGGGGTTAACAAACGCTTTAAAAGAAAAGTATGTTTGTTTGTTTTTTCCCATAATCATACTTACCTAGGTGGATGCTGCATCTGTCCCCTGCCGTCTCTGCTCTGGGAACCCTCTGTTCTCCAAGCTCCCGGAGCGGAGAGCTGCTGCCTGTCAGTCAGCATCTCTCCTGCTCTCCTCCACAACGCTCATTGGAGCGCTGAGCTGTGGAGAGGCGGAGAGTAGCTCGCTGTGAGGCTGAGACGGCCATCAGTCATATCCAGACTTTATTGTCGGGATGACGCGGTGCCTCGACTGATTTCAGTGACGTTATTACAGAGAGGTCTTCAGACCACTCTCCGCTGAAAACGGTTCACAGGAGTGCAAAACAGATTGCACTCCTGTGACCCATAGGAAAAGCCCGTCATGCCCGCAGAAAACCCAAAGCAGTGTGGCCAGAAGTGGGTGCAAATACCTGTCTTTAGACAGGTATCTGCACCCCCCTCCCCCCTGAAAGGTGTCAAATGAGACACCGGAGGGGGGAGGGTTCCGATCAGTGGGACTCCACTTTAGGGTGGAGCTCCGCTTTAAGTTTATCTCTGAGTTTCAATATGTAACCTGTGTATTGATCCTCCTAGCTGTGCTGGTTGTTTTGATTAATATTTGATGATCTCAGCTCTGTAGGAGGTTTAGATAGGTGTGGAATGTTTTATTAGTGACCAGGTTACATAGTTAGTTAGGTTGAAAAAAGACACAAGTCCATCCAGTTCAACCATAAAAATAAATAAAAAATAATATCAAACAATACCCAATCCTATACCCACAGTTGATCCAGAAGAAGGCGAAAAACCCCAGCAGAGCATGATCCAGCAGGGGAAAAAATCCTTCCTGATTAGGGATGAGCTTCGAGTTCGGCGAACAACGAACAATTTGAGGTGTCCGCGGCAAATTCGAAAAGCCGCGGAACACCCTGTTAAAGTCTATGGGAGAAATCTAAAGCACTAATTTTAAAGGCTAATATGCAATTTATTGTCCTAAAAAGTGTTTGGGGACCTGGGTCCTGTCCCAGGGGACATGTATCAATGCAAAAAAAAGTTTTAAAAACAGTTGTTTTTTCGGGAGCAGTGAATTTAATAATGCTTAGAGTAAAACAATAAAAGTGAAATATTCCTTTAAATTTCGTACCTAGGAAGGGGGTGTAAAGTAAGCATGTGAAATAGCGCATGTTTCCAGTACTTAGAACTGTCTCTGCACTAAGTGTAATTTCTGAAAGAAAAAAAGTCATTTATAACCGGACTTGCGGCTATAATGAATTGTCGGCTCCCGGCAATTCAGAGAGGATTCATTCATAAAAAAAAAAAAAAGCGTGGGGGTCCCCCCAAATTCAATTACCAGGCCCTTCAGGTCTGGTATGGATATTAAGGGGAACCCCGCCGTCAATTAAAAAAAAATGATGTGCGGTTCCCCCCAAATATCCACACCAGACCCCTTATCCGAGCACGTTAACCTTGAAAAGAGGGGGGGGGCAGAGTGCGCCCCCCCCCTCTCCTTAACCGTACCAGGCCACATGCCCTCAACATGGGGAGGATGTTCCCATGTTGATGGGGACAAGGGCCTAATCCCCACAACCCTTGCCCGGTGGTTGTGGGGGTCATTGTACCCCTACCATTTCACGAAGGAAGTATAAATAGTTGTAAAAAACACACACACACACCATAGAAAAAAGTCCTTTATTAATAAAAAAATAAAAAATAAATCCAGCGGTGATAATCCACTCGGTCCGGCTCCCTGCTCCAACGTTGTCTGTATCCAGCGACGGGTGATCTCCTCTCCTGTCCAGCGATGAGAAGATCTTCAAAGCGCAGCATCGCCGGCCTCCTCTCTCCGCCAGACACAGCCCGGCGAATGACGCTGCTGAAGCTGTGACATATATTTTATAGGTGAGTCATGTGACCCCGTCCCCTCTGACGCAAGGGGGAAGCCAGGCTTCCCCAGTGACGTAGCAGAGGGTGCATCAGAGGGGGACAGGGTAACGTGAGGGGGGGGCCCCGCCTCACCAATAAAAGAAATGTCACAGCTTCAGCAGCGTCATTCCCCGGGCTGTGTCCGGCGGAGAGAGGAGGCCGGCGATGCTGCGTTTTGAAGATCTTCTCATCGCTGGACAGGAGAGGAGATCACCCATCGCTGGATACAGACATCGTTGGAGCAGGGAGCCGGACCGAGTGGATTACCACCGCTGGATTTATTTTTTATTTTTTTATTAATAAAGGACTTTTTTCTACGGTGTGTGTGTGTGTTTTTTACAACTATTTACACTTCCTTCGTGAAATGGTAGGGGTACAATGTACCCAATTACCAATTCACATGGGGGGGCAGGGATCTGGGGGTCCCCTTTGTTAAAGGGGTCTTCCAGATTCTGATAAGCCCCCAGCCCGCAGACCCCCACAACCACCGGGCAAGGGTTGTGGGGATAAGGCCCTTGTCCCCATCAACGTGGGTACATCCTCCCCATGTTGAGGGCATGTGGCCTGGTACGGTTCAGGAGAGGGGGGGCGCACTCTGTCCCCCCTCTTTTCTGCGGCCGGCCAGGTTAACGTGCTCGGATAAGGGGTCTGGTGTGGATTTTTGGGGGAACTCCACGCCATTTTTTTTAAAATTTGGGGTAGAGTTCCCCTTAAAATCCACACCAGACCTGAAGGGTCTGGAATGGATATTTGGGGGGAACCCCACTTCATTTTTTTTTAAATTGACGGCGGGTTCCCCTTAATATCCATACCAGACCTGAAGGGCCTGGTACTTGAATTTAGGGGGACCCCCACGCTTTTTTTTTATGAATGAATCCTCTCTTAAATTGCCGGGAGCCGACAATTCATTATAGCCGCAAGTCCGGTTTTAAATGATTTTTTTTCTTTCAGAAATTACACTTTGTGCAGGGACAGTTCTATGTACAGGAAACATGCGGTATTTCACATGCTAACTTTACACCCCCCCTAGGTACGAAATTTAAAGGAATATTTCACTTTTATTGTTTCACTTTTAGCATTATTAAATTCACTGCTCCCAAAAAAACGTCCTTTATTATTAATGTGCTACATTGTAAATCTATCGCCAATCACATCATCCAGTGATTCAAATCCATCCAGTGATGACATCCAGTTATCTTAAACTCAATGGTTCAAAAACAGAACTTCTTCTGTTCCACGCAAACCGGAAAAGTCACCCCGCGTCAACATGGATTCCCCCACCCATTCTGGGAAAAACCATCTCCCCTAGCACCAAAGTCAAAAGTCTCGGAGTCATTTTTGACACCTACATGACAATGGATGCACAAATAGGGTCTGTAGTCAGCGGATCCCATCATCTGCTGCGCCTACTACGCCGTCTCACCCCCTTTATCCCGAAAGAGGACATTGCAGTCGTGGTGGGAACAATCATCAATTCCAGACTTGACTATGCAAATGCCCTCTATCTAGGACTCCCAAAATACCAAATCACTCGTCTGCAAGTCAGTCAAAATACGGCCGCTCGACTAGTGACTGGGAAAAAAACATGGGAATCAATCTCACCTTCGCTGAGAGCCCTTCATTGGTTGCCAGTAAAAGACAGAATCACTTTCAAGGCACTCTGCCTAATACATAAGTGTATTCAAGGCAACCCCCCCCAATATCTATGCGAAAAAATAAAAGCCCATAACCCCAATCGCATTCTGCGATCCACAAATCAAAACCTACTCCAAATACCCATACCAGATACAAGTCCAGAGGAGATCGAAGATTTGCAGTCCAGGGACCTCGGCTATGGAATGCGCTACCAACTACCATCCGACTGGAGTCAGACCACTTGGTCTTCAGGAGAAAGGTTAAAACCCATCTCTTCTGAGGTCAAGGGGTTTCCTTACCCATGAAATGGAAACAGCGCCCAGAGGCGATTCAGTTTGCATGTGTTGCGCTTTACAAGTTTCTCACTCACTCATCGCCAAATATGATGAACAATGCCCCACCATCCTGCTGACACAAACCCAATGTCTGGTGCCAGTTCTTCGCTCCCACTGATACTCCTTGCCCTGGCTAACATTGTTGTGGCTTTGAAATTGCGCTACTTCAGTGCGATTTCAAAGCCGCAGATCAGTGCGATTTGCACCAATTTCACTACGGCTTTCGATTTCATTTAACAGAAGTCTATGCAAGTTGTGATGAAATTGCAAAAATAGCAGAGCAGGAACCTTTTTCATAATCTGTGTAAATGGAAAAACCTGTGAAGACCTCAAATAAGTGATAATTTTAACAGCAGCAACCACTAGGGAGTGCACACAAAACACTAAGGCCGGGTACACACGAACAAACATGTATGGTGAAAGCGGTCCGTCGGACCGTTTTCACCATACATGTCTGCCAGAGGGCTTCTGTACGATGGTTGTACACACCATCGTACAGAAGTCCGCGCGTAAACAATACGCGGGGCGTGTCCGCGGTGTCGCCGCGTCGATGACGCGGTGTCGCCACGACAATGACGCAGCGACGTGGGCGGCCCGCCTTTAAAATGCTTCCACGCATGCGTCGAAGTCATTCGACGCATGCGAGGGACGGCAGGCGCCTGGACATGTACGGTAGGTCTGTACTGACGACCGTACATGTCCGAGCGGGCAGGATTCCAGCGGACGGTTTTAAAACACGTCCAGGAATATTTGTCTGCTGGGAAAAGGCCCGGCGGGCAAATGTTTGCTGGAATTCGGCCCGCTCGCGCCCACACACGACCGAACATGTATGCTGAAACTGGCCCGCGGACCAGTTTCAGCATACATGTTTGGTCGTGTGTATGGGGCCTAACATACATATAATATGAAAGAAATAATGGCGCGCTTATTCAATGAATGAATATAAAATAATTAATAACACCAAGTTAATATAATATAAACACAAATGAATAAATTGAATGAAGGTGAAAAACAAAGGAATGAATTAATGAAGTCCAAGTAAAAAATAATAACAATAATGAAAATAATAAAAACCAAGTGCAAAAAATGTCCAAGTGCAAAGATATCTAATAAAAATTATGTAATAAGGATGACTGGTCAGTCCATATCTTGTTTTTTTTATCGAAATGTATTGGTAAATTTTTGCATACAAATATGAAAGAAATCAGTACAGATATCCAATGCAAACAGAAAATAATAGGAAGGTTGTATACAGATCATAAGTCAATGAAGGAATGTTGAGTATAAGCAAAGGGGTGGGGGGGGGTGGGGTGGGAGTCAAGCAAGATGATCTAAAATCTTCACACAATAGCAGGGTCAATTAGCACAGAGAACAGACAGATGGCTGGAGGTGACGGCATTAGCATCTCCTTACACTGTATGTCCCAACAGTATGAATCAATCACTCTAATATGGCATATACAGGGTTCCCAGGCATACAGCTCACAAAGAGCACTGTTCCCCCAAATGCCAGGGCCCATGATCGCAAGGCAAGAGCCAAGAGTCCCCTCCAAAAGCCTCTGTCCCAGGTGAGTCTGTCACAATATTTTACTGGTTATATGATATGCAGGGCCACTGATAGGGGGGGAACACCAGTCCTCCTGTAGGGGGCCCGGGCACACAGGGTGGCCCAAACAGCATGGGGAATTGTTGCGGTCGGGCGGAGGAGCAATTACAGGATGCTAATTATAGGATGCTCTCTGCAGCAGCTGAAAGATGTTTTCAGCCACTCAAGCCAGCTTTCAGCTGCTGCAAGGAGGGACACAGACACAGGGCATCGTCCCTTTAATTGCTTCCCCGGCACTGATCCCCCCTCCCTGTTCTGCCTGCTTCTGACCCCCCCCCCCCCCCCCCGTATGTGTTCCTGTCACACACTATTTTTTTTAAATGTAGAAAACAATTAAGAAAGGGCTAATTCACACAGTTTTTCTGTTATGTTTGTGTCGGCTAATAATGATTTTTGTGTATTTAAAGTTGTGCATGCCTGTGCAATTATGTAAATGTTACTATCCATAGATGACACTTTAACCACTTGCCGACCACCTACCGCACTTTTACTGCAACAGGTTGGCTCTATTGCACGAAACGACGTACGTACCTGTACGTAATTTCCTGCAATAGACACTGGGAGGAGCGGTGTGCGCCGCTGGGGGCACTATCGCGAGTTTTTTGGACACAGGGTATGCCAATCATCGGGTCTGACGGCCCATTTCATTTCCCAGAGAGGAAGAACGGCGATCTGTAAAATAGATAGATCGCCATTCTGACAGGGAATAAGATAGAGATCTTGTGATAATGTCACTGGTTCCCAAAAAAGTGTCAGGTGTCAGATTTGTCCACCGCAATGTCGCAGTCCCACTAAAAATCGCTGATCGCCGCCATTACTAGTAAAAAAATAAATGAAGAAAAATGGCATAAAAATATCCCATGGTTTGTAGATATGATAACTGTAACAAGCCCCTGCTCGCTTGGTTCCACTCTCCGGAAACTCCTATGCTACTATTGGATCAGATTGCAGATCTCAACGTCTGATGGTTCAGTCATCCGATGCTCTGGGATTCGAACTACAGCTATGTGCCATTCGAATCCATTTGTGATAGCCCAGAACAAACACCAGGCAGGCTGTATGTAAGTTCAAACAGGAATCTCCTTTATTGGATGCACACACACTTTTATACATAGCAGTTTGAACACGCCGCCCAAACAACCACTTTCCGATTGGTCAATTGTACAGTACACTCTAGTTCTCCATTAGGCCATGCAAATGAGGATTTGAAACAGGGTCAGCAGGGATTGGTCCGATAGCTTGAATAGGAGGACTAATTTGTTTAATGACACAGAAGCCCCAGGGGATAATTAAAGTACATAAACAGTCAAACACAGAACAATGCTTTTCTTCCAGACCATGGAGCCGTCTGGAGGGGGGTTAGCCTTAAGACAGGGCAGAAGACCCACCACTGTGTAATAGACTCAAAGGAGAAATACTTCAGTATTCCAAGGTTCATGACAATACTCCCCCCTGGGAAACAGTCCAACAGCCACAGTGGGACCCCGAACGGGTCAACTCGAGGATGTTGGAAAAGTAGTCTTAAGCCTCGTACACACGATAGGTTAACCAGAGGACAACGGTCTGAAGGACCGTTGTCATAGGTTAACCGATGAAGCTGACTGATGGTCCATCATGCCTACACACCATAGGTTAAATAACCGATCATGTCAGAACGCGGTGACGTAAAACACAACGACGTGCTGAAAAAAACGAAGTTCAATGCTTCCAAGCATGCGTCGACTTGATTCTAAGCATGCGTGGATTTTTAACCAATGGTTGTGCCTACTGATGATCGGTTTTGACCTATCGGTTACCAATCCATAGATTAATTTTAAAGCAAGTTGGCTTTTTTTTAGCCTATGGTTAAATAACCTATGGGGCCCACACACGATCGGTTTTGACTGATGAAAACGGTCCTTCAGACTGTTGTCCTCTGGTTAACCTATCGTGTGTACGAGGCCTTAAGGTTCCAGGTCCGTCTGCCGGGATAACCTATCCGCATTCCCGTTTTGAGGCCCTGGCCCATAATCGCAAGTCAAGAGGCTCGCATTTAGTCCTCTCCAAAAGCCTCTGTCCCGGCTAGGTCTGTCGAAATAACTTTTGCGCAAACCAATGAATATGCGCTTATTGGGATTTTTTTACCAAACACATGTAGAAAAATACTAAATTGATGAAGAAATTCGATTTTTTTTTAAAAAATGTATTGGATATGTTTTATACCAGAAAGTAAAAAATATTTTATTTTTTTTCAAAATTCCAAAATTTTAAGTTCCCAAATTTGGTACTAGAGTTAATGCCCATGATCTGAAGTTTGCAGTTATACCTCACTTGTGTGGGAAAATTGCTGTTTGCCTGCATGTGGGACCAATTATTTATTTATTTATTTCTTCTTATTTTTACAAGTAATTTAGCCACGACACAGACCACTTCAAATATATGACGAAACACGAAGGGAGGTGCCTAACGTGACATCACCATGTACAGCGGCTACCGGCTGGAAGGAACCTGTCGCTGACATTTTGATAGCTGCAGCTTTATGACATTGTGATGCCTGTCTTTTTCTTCTGAAGTATTTCTCCTTTGAGTCTATTACACAGTGGTGGGTCTTCTGCCCTGTCTTAAGGCTAACCCCCCCTCCAGACGGCTCCATGGTCTGGAAGAAAAGCATTGTTCTTTGTTTGACTGTTTATGTACTTTAATTACCCCCTGGGGCTTCTGTGTCATTACACAAATTAGTCCTCCTATTAATGGTTTTCTTTGAGTTTTTTCATAAACTTTTTTAAGAACATACTGCACTATGAGTCAGGAAGCCGAGGACTTTGTTATCACTCATTGTGGATCCATTTAGGGTTTATCCCCTAAAGTGCTTCCGGCTTTTCATTTTTTTGAAAGCCAGTAACCTCTGGTAAGCAGCCACCTCTACTTTCACTTCCCCTGGACTTTTGGGGAGTCGTATTGCTTTTTCTTCTTTGGAGCTTGCCCTTTTTGGAACTGTGTCTTCTGGTTTATGATCGTGAAAAACACTTTTTTGCACATTTGTGGACTTTCTTTTTTTCTATATATCAACACTTATACATGGATTCTTTAAAAGGACTGATTTTTTAGTGTATGGGGCAGATCCACATACATCTGCGTGGGCTCAGAGTATGTGAGATACGCTACGCCGCTGTAACTTACTTTGCTATTCTTTGAATCCTGAAAGAATTTGCGCCGTAAGTTACGGCGGCGTTGTGTATCTCTTGCGGCGTAAGGGCGCGTAATTTAAATGCGGCGAGTAGGGGGCGTATTTCATTTAAATGAAGCACGTCCCTGCGCCGAACAAACTGTGCATTCCCCGTCCGTCAAAACTGCATTGCTCCAAATGACGTCGCAAGGACGTCATTGTTTTCGACGTGAACGTAAATGGCGTCCAGCCCCATTCACGGACGACTTACTCAAACGACGTAAAATTTACAAAAGTATACGCGGGAACGACGGCCATACTTAACATTGAGTATGCCACCAGATAGCAGCTTTAACTATACGCCGGAAAAAGCCGAACGGAAACGATGTAAAAAAATGCGACGGCCGCTTGTACTTTCGTGGATCGTCGGAAATAGCTAATTTGCATACTCGCCGCGGATTACGATGGGAACGCCACCTAGCGGACGCCGAAAATTTGCATCTAAGATCCGAAGGCGTACGAAGACGTACGCCTGTCGGATCTAACCCAGATGCCGTTGTATCTTGTTTTGAGGATTCAAAACAAAGATACGACGCAGGAATTTTGAAATTACGCCGGCGTATCAATAGATACGCCGGCGTACTTTCTTACTTTCTTTGTGGATCTGCCCCTATATATATATATATATATATATATATATATATATATATATATATATATATATATATATATATATATACATATATATATTTATTTTTTGTGTGCATTACAATACACTTTGCACTAATGTTCTGATATTCAGATATTTCATCTGTATTTCCTGTCCCATTTCAGATGTTGCGGTCCTTGATATCTTCAATCTTTGGTGGTCTGGGGAGCTTCTACTGCCTGGCGGTCTCTGGGACAGCTCTGAATGATGGACCATTGTGTAACTTCAACAATCAGACTGGCAAGGCAGCAAATTGGGATTACCACTTCAAGCAGTTTGAGTAAGAACACAACTCTGATAACTAATTTCATATAGTTAAACTGTCATTAACCACTTCCATACAGGGCATTTTCACCCCCTTCCTGCATTTTCCCCCCCACAAAGGGCCCATAGGCTGAAACACGTCAACTGATTTTATCTGTGGTTATGGACTGTGGTTTCTAAAAAAAAGATAAAGATTTTTTAAGAGCAACTAACGGTGTGCGGAGCATCTTTCTATATATGCACTAATGCACTGGAACGTCTGTGGATCGGGGACCCAGGGGCTCTTTTCATCGGTATGCTGTATGGGTAGCAGCACTGTTGCTTCTGTTTGGATTTGTAATAATTATACATACATTTTTCATTTTTACAAATATAAAATAATTAATATTTTAAAATAAGTAAATAATTATTGCAGAGCACATTCTTGACACACTGATCACAGAGAAGTATGAGCTTTCTAAAGAGGAAACATATCATAATCTGTTTGCCTTCAGACTCTCTCTCTCTGGTTGAAATTTTCAGCTGGAACTTTCTAAACAAAACAGGGAGAGATGGGGAGTAGTCACTGCAGTTGCATGTATAATTTTTTTCTTGCACTCTTGAGTTGTTTAAAGGGGTTGAAAAGGTAATTTTTTTTCCTAAATTGGATTGGAATAAATACTTATAGAGCGCTGGATGCGAGTTGTGAAACTCGGGTCTAAGTGCTTACCAACAAGCTGGGGGTATCCAGTTCCCAGGAGCAAAAAGAAGTCTAAGTAAAAGAGGGGAACAGACAAGAAATAAACAGAAATATAAAAAGAGGGGGGGGGGGTGTCAGGGCACAAAAAGCCTATCCCTACTCCCTGACCATGGACCACAGCCTGGGATTAAGGCAGCGTCCTGCTAAGGGCTTGGAAGACCAAGTCTCTATCTGTAGGCTCTAAATAGCTTCCTTTACCTTAGTGCAGTCCTCCTTCACTTACCTCATCCTTCCATTTTGCTTTTAAATGTCCTTATTTCTTCTGAGAAATCCTCACTTCCTATGTGGAAAAATTTTCGCTTACCAAAAAAACTGTAGCAAATATGAATCCTAGAAGGCTGCAATCACGTGTAACTAACACAAATGTATTGGAAAAAGAAAAAAATGCACCAACATAAATTTTAGCAAAAAAGCATATAATAAATCAGAAAGAGTCCAATTAGGTTAAAAATGCCTCAGATTCGAAAATCTGGACGAACAACACCCTGGTGCACTTGTTATCCTTGTGAACCACCACCACATGGAGAGAGGCTTACCAGATGATAGATAAACACCAGCGGTAAATGATAATCCATGGCAGGATAGACAAAAGTATATGGAGCCACAGCAAGGGTTTTGAATCCTCAGATTAGGAAGACACCGGACCCGTATCAGGCAGCCAATCCATAAACCATGTATTATAAAGGAGACCGGATCATATCGCAATAACGTATAAACTCGGATTTATTAAAAATGTATAAAAACCTACTTACAAACATCCGTGTAAATAAGGCATGTAAAATCAGATGCCGGCCGGCATAACAGGAGCCCTTCCTCCTAACGTAGAACGTGGTGACGTCACTGCACGCCGTCCCAGACGCGTTTCGTCATATGTCTGATGTTTTCAATGGGGATGGGCTCTGCAGTGGTTCACCGCTTTATATAACCAAGCCTCGCTTTGATCACAAGGAACAGGAAATGTAAACAACTCCATTTTGAGTATGGGAGAAGCCGCTAAACTAGCTCTTATAGATTAGAACAAGGGTCAGCAGAGACTAGTAAAAAAATTCCTTATCTAAAAAAACTAAAATAATATAAATATCAAACGAGGAGATATAGATTAACTGAAGTTGCCTTTATACTTAAACAACCAAAAACGTGTATTACCCCCCGCAGCCAATTAAGCTGCTGTGTAAAGCCCCCTAGTGGAGAAATGTAAAATCTCCCTAAATTACAAAGACACATCATAGACTATGTGTGGGTGGACTTATAATGACCTGTGATCTTCCAAACCTATAGGATTGGGGACACATACAGGTCAGTCAGTCCCAATAATTATGCTATTATGGCCCTGAAATGTGAAAGATACTAAATCAAGGAAAACGTGATACATATCACATATGATAAAGATGTGAAAATTATTGTGAAATAAATATGTATAAATCTTAAGTGACAAAACATTAATTAGTGAAAATTAAAACCCCTAGTACATTAATTGGTGAAAATTAGAACCCCTAGTTCAGGGGAGATATAAAAATAGGCAATAATTAAAAAAGCCTATTTAACCTAGTAGCAGAGTGCTGACATATTAGTAATGGTAAGGAAGTGATTAAGGGAAAAACAAAACAAAAACTAGAAAAAACTCCCATCCTTGTGTACCAAAACAAGACTTTACACATTACCAGATAACAAATATCCAAATATAAACATCAGTCATTATTGATAAAAGCATTGACATCAGTATCGATGTTCAAGCCAAATGGTGTGTAACACTTCAATCGGTGGATCCAAGCCATTTCTAATTAGGATATCTCTCTCACCAGAGAGCTGCCTCTCCAATTTAGCTTGAATTTATCGATGCCTAAAAACAACGTATTAGATGGATCTTTATGGAAAAAGGAGGTTAATCGGATAATGTTTTAAAAGATAGTGCTTAGACACTGAATGATTTTTGAACCCTGTAATAATATTAGTGATATGCTCATTAAGGCAAACTTGTAGTGGTTGCTTAGTCCGGCTCACATACTGTAGGCCACATGGGCACTGCAGTAGGTAAACAACACCCATAGTGGCACAGGTGATAAAAGGTTTTATACAGTGTTCTTTTTTTACTAGTCTCTGCTGACCCTTGTTCTAATCTATAAGGGCTAGTTTAGCGGCCTCTCCCATACTCAAAATGGAGTTGTTTACATTTCCTGTTCCTTGTGATCAAAGCGAGGCTTGGTTATATAAAGCGGTGAACCACTGCAGAGCCCATCCCCATTGAAAACATCAGACATATCACGAAACGCGTCTGGGACGGCGTGCAGTGACGTCACCGCGTTCTACATTAGGAGGAAGGGCTCCTGTTTACAAGTAATTTTAATAAAACACGCCCACATCATCCACATTTGAATTAGGCGGGCTTACGCCGACACATTTACACTACGCCGCCGTAACTTAGGGCGCAAGTTCTTTCTGAATACGGAACTTGCGCCCTAAGTTACGGCGGCGTAATGTATCTGTGATACGTTACGCCCGCCGATAGATACGTAAATGTATCTGAATCCGGGCCCCAGACTCTATTAGCCAGATTCACGTAGATCGGTGCATCTTTGTGCCGGCGTAGCGCATCTCATATGCGCTACGCCAACGTAACTCTGAGAGGCAAGAGCAGTATTCACAAAGCACTCGCTTCCTACGGTGCGCCAGCGTAACATAAATTGGCTGGCGTAAGCCCGCCTAATTCAAAGTAGCAAGGAAGTGGGCGTGATGTATTAAAATGAAGCGTGACCCCATGTAAATTAAGGGCCGAATGAACGGCGTATGCGTGCACATGCTCAGAATCACGTCGCATATACTCCCTAAGATACGACGGCTCAATGCCTACGACGTGAACGTAACCTACGCCCAGCCCAATTCATGTACGACTTACGTAAACGACGTAAAATACGACGGCTGTTCCGACGTCCATACCTTTGCATGGGAATGCGCCTCCTATATGGTGGAATAACTTTACGCCGGACGTACGCCTTACGTAAACGGCGTATACTACTGTGACAGGCGTAAGTACGTTCGTGAATCGGCGTATCTTGCTCATTTACATATTCAACGCGTAAATCAATGAAAGCGCCCCTTGCGTAAATATGCGCCCAAGATACGACGGCGTAGGAGACTTACGTCGGTCGGATGAAGCCACATTTCAGGCGTATCTAGCATTAAGAATCAGGCGCATAGATATGACGGCGCATCTGTGCACTTACGCGGCGTATAGAAAGATACGTCGGCGTAAGTGCTTTAAGAATCCGGGCCAATATATATACAAAAAGTTTTATGCAGGTGTGAAAAAATGTATATTGGCAATGCTTTCAGAAATACTGTAGAAGTGCTAAAAGTTTATTTTATCTATTAACAAAATGTAAAGTAAAAGAACAGAAGAGAAATCCAAATCAAATCAATATTTGGTGTGACCTCCCTTTTGCCTTCGAAACAGCCTCAGTTCTTCTATTCTTCTTGCACACAGTTATTGAAGGAACTCAGCTGCCTCAAAATCCTTCCGTCTCCTCTTGTAGTCCCAGACTCTATGATGTTAAGATCAGGGCTCTGTGGGGACCAAACCACCACTTCCAGGACTCCTTGTTCTTCTTTACACTAAAGATAGTTCCTAATGACATTGGCTGTATGTTTGGGGTTGTTGTCCTGTGGCAGAATAAATTTGAGGCCAATCACACGCCTCCCTGATGGTATGGCATGATGCATAAGTATCTGCCTGTATTTCTCATAGATCTATTCTTATTTTTAATTTTACTTGAATGGATTTTAATGCACACAAACAGAATATAATACCCAATTTTTTGGTAAAATATAAAAGATTGTGCTACACCGAGTAAATAGATACCAAACATGTCATGCTTTAAGATTGCGCATGCCGTGGAATGGTGAGAAACTTTTAAAATCTCCCTAGGCAATGCTTTAAAAGGCTTTTCAGGTTACCAATTTAGAGGTACAGAGGTAGTCTGGTGCTAGAATTATTACTCTCACTCTGACGATCACGACAATACCTCACATGTGTGGTGCAAGTGCCTTTTACGTATGTGTGAGGGATCAACTAATGTGTTCGCCTTTGCGCTCCAGCATGGGGGAATAGGGGCAGGGCCGGTGCAAGGAATTTTGCCAACTCAGGCGCGCATGCACACATAGGGCACAACACATCAGTGTACAGTACACATCAGGGCACAGCACATCAGTGCACATGAGGGCACAGTGAACATCAGGGCATAGCACATGAGGGTACAGCACACCAGGCCACATCAGGGTAAAGGGCACAGCACATCAGGGCACAGGTCACAGTACATCAGGGCACAGCACATCAGGGCACACGACATTGAGGCACAGCCAGGGCCGATCCACCATATAGGCTCACTATGCAAGCCGTTTAGGGCCCCACAAAGCTGCGGAGGGCCCCCCAAATTACTAGAGGCCCCGCCTGGTGAGAAGTCATTTTTGGCCCCTCACCCCACTTCTCAACTCGCTGGCTGCATGGGAGAAGTCGGCAGCCCCCGCTTCTCACTTACATGTAAAATGTAATTTCCGACAGCAGTACCCCCCCACACACACACTTCTCAACTTTAATCTTTAATGTGGTGACATGTCACTGTTGGCAGCGAACCCCCCCACTTCTCAACTTTAATGTGACATGTAATTTTGCTTAGGGCCCCAGGGAGGTCAGGATCGGCACTGGGCACAGCAGACTGGGGCACAGGACATCAGGGCACGGGACATCAGGACACATGGCACATTGGGGCACGGGGCACTTGGCGCACATCAGGACATATTGGAGCACATTGGGGCATATTGGCACACATCGGGGCATATTGGAGCACATTGGGGCATATTGGAGCACATTGGGGCACAGCGTTTACCTGGCAGCCAGTATGCAGGAAGCAACTGTGATAAGTTCTCTCTCATGTTGTCACGCTGCCCCAGCGGCCTCTCCTCTCTTCTCGTCCATCCCAGATGATGTCACAAGCAAATAGGTATGGAGGAGAAGAGAGGAGGGGCTGCCGGGGCTGCGTGACATGAGAGAGAACCTATCACACACACTGTCAGTGTGGCTGCAGCGCTCCCCTCCCTCCCTCCCTCCTCCTCTACACTTCACACACAGCAGGCATCTCCCGCTGTGTGTATCGGCGTTTAGTGTGAATACTTTGGCCCTGCTGTGAGAAAAGTCCCGCCCTCCTCCTAGATCTGCTTGTGTGATAGACGCATTGTTCTGCCTATCACACGAGCTGATCTAGGAGGAGGGCGGGACTTTTCTCACAGTGCGGCCAAAGTTAACACGCTAAGCTCTATTACACACAGTGGGAGGTGCCTGCTGTGTAATCCTGGGACTCACAGAGACGAGAGAGACAGTGACACTGTAAATTTTCCACCCTGGGGCCGTAACGCAAGTGCCCATGTTGCCTTGCGCTAGCGCTGGCCCTGAATAGGGGTGCATTAAAAAATAAATTTACACTTTGTTTATCACTTTTACTGCTGTTACAGGGAATGTAAACATCCCTTGTGACTAGGGTTGCCACCTCATCCCTTTAAAACAGAACACATATGAATTACACAGGTTCTGTGGCTGATTAAGGTGGTAATTGAACTCAAGTGGAGCATTATCTAAATTAAATTAACCTCAGAACCTGTGGAATTCATATGTATTCTGTTTTAAAGGGATGAGGTGGCAACCCTACTTGTGACAGCAATAAGCAGTGACAGGTGCTCTTTATAGAAAGATCTGGGGTCTATTAGACCAACATTCGTTTTGTTTTTGTTGGATAGGGAGGCTTATTTATACATTTCACATATTTGCTTCTGACTTATACTTCCATAGGACAGGCATGTGAGTAACTCTTTCTGCTTTCTATTTTCTTCCTAGAGACAATTATCTTTTTAACAAGACCTCGTGGGACCTCTGCATCCAGCCCCCGAATATCGTCCTCTGGCACATCGTCCTCTTCTCTATACTCCTGGGGTTGGGAGTCTTGGAATTCGTCCTCTGTGCCATTCAGATTATCAATGGTCTCTTTGGGATCATGTGTGGGGACTGCCGGAAGGACAAAAATGTGAGTATACCAAGCCGGGCTAAGTTCAGACTATATGGTACTCCAAAATGGACATCTGTTGACAACCCCCACATTATTAGATGTTAAAGTACTGCATGGCCAAAAATATATGGCTACCCCTCCAGATTGTTTGGCTCAGGTGCTTCCAGTGAAGGGTACTGGTAATCAGTAGTGGTGCGTCCATAGAGGGCGCAGGAGCGCCGCCCCCTCTCTCTCCTGCACCGCCACTGAATACAATACATAGATTGCACAAATCCATGTATTGTCGCTGCCGCCCACTATTCAGATTGCTGGCCCCCTGGTGAGTGCCGGCCATCTGAATAACGGCAGCTGGTTGGCTTTGGAAGTGCCTATCAGAGCCAGCGGCACAGGGTGTGCGTTCCCTGGTTAACACTGACAGGCGTCTCCCGACCCGTTTGGCTCAGATCTACCCATTAATGAATGCCAACTGCTGGAGGGGGTGCAATCAAAGAGGGTCATTTCTTCATATATGGTGGCAGTGTCCCAGGATCAGGAGATTTTGGGAGGAGATATCCCCGTGGATAAAGAAACTGACATTAAGACCTATTGAGCATACCCATTGCATTTCCTGTTTCATGGAATGCCAGCATCCATGAAGTTCTACAAAAGAAGTGTTACACCACACCTATTAAATGCAGCGAAGGCACTGATACCTAGATACTGGAAACAACCTAAAGTCCCCAATATAGTGGAATGGAAAATCGAGGTAGAGAGGATAATGGAGGCAGAGAGATGGGTATACATGGTCAAGGACCAACAGGACAAATTTAAGGATATATGGGCAGGGTGGATATATTACTCTCCTGAAGTAGGGAAGGATTAGCTTGGGGCGGAGAGGCTAGGAGGCGGGTGGGGGGGAGCGGTGAGACGGCGAATAATCTTTTTTCCTTTTTTTTTTCTTTTTTTTGTTGTCTCCCTACCCTGCGGGCACCGGAGGGGGAGGAGGTGGGAGGGGGGAGGCGCGCCCCCCCCCTCCTAATTCTCACCTTTTTTTTTTTTTTTTTCCCCCCCTCCTCTTTTTCACAACACTAATTTGGATCACTAAAGAGGAGGAAATAATTAATCAATTAAGTCAACATAGGAGGATAAGTATAGAGGCTCCCCTTAAGGAATTTTATTTGGGAGTCATAAGAATGGGAACGGGGGTTTTAAAGGAAGGTTATAGTCACAAAAGAAAGATCACTAATAAGGGAAAGGAGAAGAACACACCCAATATTGTTGTTTTTTTTTTTTTTATGTTTTTTTTGGGGGGGGGGGGGGGGGGGAAGATAAGGTGATGGGGAGTTAAAGAGGCACGAAACAAAGAAAACAACTTATTTTTTTTTTTTTTTCTCACTAAAGTCACGAAATTAAGGACTATTAAGCCCTGCACAAAATCCCTTTTGCCTTTTTTTTTTTTTTATTATTAGGGTGGTATTGAGCTCCTCCCTTTTGTGCCGTAGGGAGGTCATAAGGTGATGGGGTTTAGGGGGTCACGTGGGAGGGGGGGGGTCTCGTCTCTCCTTTCTCCTCCTCCTCTTGCTCTCTCTCCCTGGCGTCCCTCCCGCCTCTTGTAGGTGGGGAGTGGGACGGGGGATTGGAGGAGAGGGAGGGGGAGGCCGATGGTGCCCATGGGGGGGATAAGGTAATGTAGGAAAGTATTTTTATTTGAATATGTACGGAGATATCCTTTTTTTTTTTTTTTTTTTTTTTTTTTTCTGTTTTGTTTTGTTTTGTTTTGTTATTGTTATTTGTTTATTGTATGTGATGTAATTTGGAAAATAAAGAAAATGAGTAATTATAAAAAAAAAACACTGACAGGCGTCTCAGCCAATCAGGTTCACCGGTTCTGGTTACCGTTAACCTGATTGGCTGAAGCGTCATCGAGGGCGAGAGAAGACATCGAGGGATCGTGGAAGGAGGATTTGTCAGAAGACAGGTGAGGTGGTCTTGCATTTCCATTTCTTTCAGTATTTCCCACATCTTGTTGTGATTGGCAAAATCAAAGGCTTTACTGTAGTCAATAAAGCCGAAGAGCAGAAGTAGACATTCTTGTGGAACTCCCTTGCTTTCTCCATGATCCAGCGAATGTTGGCAATTTGATCTCTAGTTCCTCTGTGGTACAAAAGGTTGTAACTGTGGGGAATAAGCTGATGGAAGTGGTGAAAGATTAGTTGGAGACGTGATAGGCTTCCCTGAAGAGATGAGTTTTCAGGGATCACCTGAAGGTAGCAAGAGTAGGGGATAGCCAGACAGGTTGAGGTAGCGAGTTTCAAGGGTTGGGAGAGGATCTGGAGAAATCCTGAAGACGAGCATGGGAGGAGGAGACAAGAGAGCTTGAGAGTAGGAGGTCCTGCGAAGAGCGGAGAGGACGGTTTCGGTGATATTTGGAGACAAGATTGGTGATGTAGCTTGGGGCAGAGTTGTGTTGGTTATATTATGGTTTAGTTTGTCATGTGTGATCTTATCAGAGTGTCCTATGTATCTCTTTGCTTTGCCCCATATGTATTGTGAGTCTGTCTTAATCTTGCTTTGTTTTATTTCTCCGCCCTTTTTAGGATAAAGCCTGATATTGAAGAAACTCCCTCCACGTATCTCGTTCCCCTTTCCTCAATCCGCAAGGAAATGAAAACTCTTCCGATCATTTGACTCCTTTGGACATTATGGTGAAATTACTCCATCTATGGGATTTTGACAAGTCTGTTGACTTTTTTTTTTTGTAATTTAATTCGAACGTCCACTCAAACATTTAGTTTCGGGTGGAGGGCAATGAGCTGAATGTCACACCACCGTCCAGACTTACAAGGTGAGGTTTCTGCAATTGAGCTCTCATCTCTCCAGCCATAGGAGCGAGAGGAGTCTCCTTCCATATGATTTGAACTAGAGTTTTGAGTCCAGCAGGGAGGAGACCTTTTTGCAATGGCCATGGTGGAGGGATGGACCTGGGAACTCAGGGACAGAGATGTCACCGGCGTGGTAGGTTGCATGGGTTGTATGTTTACATATACTTGTGACTGTACTACTATTTAGATGTATATATATATATATATATATATATATACACACATAAGAAGGGTATATACCGTATATACTCAAGTATAAGCCAAGTTTTTCAGCACATTTTTTTGTGCTGAAAATGCCCTCCTCGGCTTATACTCGAGTCACCTTTTTGCGCCTGATCTCCCGGACTTTGACGACCCGGTAGCAATCTTGGCACACATGTAGCTCCACTCTTCCTCTACAAGTGTGCAAAGTTTGTTGTCCAGGGGACCTACGGCCGGGGAGCACCCCTTCCATAGACTCCTATGTTAAACGGTAATTTCTCCGGTGACTTTGGGGACCCGGTACCGGCCGGTCGTAGGTCCCCTGGACCCAAAACTTGGCACACATGTAGCCCCATTTCTGCTCTATAAGTTTGTTGTCTGGGGAACCTACGGGGAACCGGCCGGTCGTAGGTCCCCTGGACCCGAAACTTGGCGCACATGTAGCCCCATTTCTGCTCTATAAGTTTGTTGTCTGGGGAACCTACGGCTGGGGGGCACTGATTTTTCAAAGCCAGGTACCCCTTCCATAGACTCCCATGTTAAACGTCAGTCTAGTCATGGGCACAGTGAGGCATGGGCACAGTGAGGCATGGGCACATTGAGGCAGAGACACAGTGAGGCATGGGCACAGTGAGGCATGGACACAGTGAGGCATGGACACAGTGAGGCATGCATATGGGCACAGTGAGGCATGGGCACAGTGAGGCATGCACATGGGCACAGTGAGGCATGGACACAATGAGGCATGGGCACAGTGAGGCATGGACAGTGAGGAATGCAAATGGACACCCTAGGCTTATACTCGAGTCAATACGCTTTCCCATTTTTTTGTGGTAAAATTAGGTGCCTCGGCTTATACTCGAGTATATATGGTATATAACGTATAATATATATTTTTAACCCTGTTTAACCACTTAAGGACCCCCCACTGTATATATACGTCCTCTTTTTAAACATGGATATCTCAGTAACGGCAGCAGCTGCTGCCACAACTGAGATATCCATGTTTTCAGCTGGCGGCCGTGTAAACGATAACGGCGGTCTCCGCGGCGGATTCGCCGCGAGATCGCCGTTATCGGTGGCGGGAGAGGGCCCTCCCGCCGCTTTTCCGCGCCCTCCGCCGCTTACCGGAGCCGTCGGTAGCGGCGGAGGAGATCCGATGCTGCCGCCTTGTGTGTGAGGACTTGAGTGAGGGCAAGATGGCCCCCACCCGTCCTCATAGCTCTGCTGGGCGGAAGTGACGTCAAAACGTCAGTCCCGCCCAGCCTCTTAAAGAGACAATTTTTTTTCTGTCATTTTTTTAAATGACAAATTTTCCTTTTTTTTTTTTTTTTTTGCATTTAAGCCTAAATATGAGATCTGAGGTCTTTTTGACCCCAGATCTCATATTTAAGAGGACCTGTCATGCTTTTTTCTATTACAAGGGATGTTTACATTCCTTGTAATAGGAATAAAAGTGATCATTTTTTTTTTTATATTTTAGTGTAAAAAATAATAAAATCAATAAAATTAAATAAGAAAACAAAAAAAAATTTTTTTTAAAGCGCCCCGTCCTGACGAGCTCGCGCGCAGAAGCGAACGCATACGCAAGTAGCGCCCGCATATGAAAACGGTGTTCAAATCACACAAGTGAGGTATCGCCGCGATCGTTAGAGCGAGAGCAATAATTATAGCCCTAGAGCTACTCTGTAGCTCAAAAAATGCAACTTATAGAATTTTTTAAACGTCGCCTATCTAGATTTTTAAGGGTAAAAGTTTGACGCCATGCCACGAGCGGGCGCAATTTTAAAGCGTGACATGTTGGGTATCATTTTACTCGGCGTAACATTATCTTTCACAATATATAAAAAAATTGGGCCAAATTTATTGTTGTCTTATTTTTTAATTCAAAAAAGTGAATTTTTTCCAAAAAAAGTGCGCTTGTAAGACTGCTGCGCAAATACGGTGTGACAAAAAGTATTGCAATGACCGCCATTTTATTCTCTAGGGTGTTAGAAAAAAAAATATATAATGTTTGGGGGTTTTAAGTAATTTTCTAGCAGAAAAAAATGTTTTAGTCTTGCAAACACCAAATCTGAAAAACACCTGAGGTCTTTAAGTGGTTAATAAACCCATATATAAGGGCTTATTAAACAGGGTTAAAAATATATATTATAGTGGATATATAGAGGACAGTGAATATAAAAAGTCTACACATGTTTTGTCTCTCCAATCTAAGCATTGAAAGTGTGATCTCCGTAACTTACAGTTAGTCGTGTTGAGATGTCAATAACACCAATCTTATTTGGATAAACAGACGGTCACTCGATCCAGATGACACCTTGTTGACCTTGTGAAGTTTAATCCATAAACTGTGAGGATCTTATAACAATGAACATCGGATAGGTCAAAAGATCATAATGTGATCCAGTCCACATGTGCTGAGATGCATTACTGGGAGAAGGGGGTGGGGCTAACAATACAGGATAAGCTCAGATACAGGAAGGGGAGGAACCAGGGACATAATAATACATATAACCTTTTAAAGGCATATCACAAAGCATGTGAAACATGACAACACACCCCTGTTAAAATGTCAGGTTTCTGTGATGTAAAAAAAAAAAAAAAAACGAGACAAAGAAAAATAATTTCAGAACTCTTTCCACCTTTAATGTGACCTATAAACTGTACAACTCAGTTGAACAACAAACTGAAATCTTTAGGTGGAGGGAAGTAAAAATAAAAAAAATAAAATAATATGGTTGCACAAGTGTACACACCCTTAAACTAACACTTAGTTTGAAGCACCTTTTGATTTTATTACAGCACTCAGTGTTTTTGGGTATGAGTCTATCAGCATGGCACATCTTGACTTGGCAGATCTGTCAGATTGTGAAGTCATCTCCTGTGCACAGCCCTCTTCAGATCACTTCACAGATTTTCAATTGGATCCAGGTCTGGACTCTGGCTGGGCCATTCCAAAACTGTCATCTTCTTCTGGTGAAGCCATTCCCTTGTTGATTTGGATGTATGCTTTGGGTCGTTGTCATGCATGAAAGATGAACATCCTCTTCATGTTCAGCTTTCTTGCAGAAGCCTGAAGGTTTTGTGCCAATATTGACTGGTATTTGGAACTGTTTAGAATTCCCTCTACCTTGACTAAGGCCCCTGTTCCAGCTAAAGAAAAACAGCCCCAAAGCACGATGCTGCCACCACCATGCTTCACGGTGGGTATGGCGTTCTTTTGGTGATGTGCAGTGTTGTTTTTGCACCAAACATATCTTTTGGAATTATGGCCAAAAAGTTCAACCTTAATTTCCTCAGACCACAACACATTTTCCTACATGCTTTTGGGAGACTTTCCAAAATTTAGTCAGGCTTGGATGTTTTTCTTCCTAAGAAAAATACTTCTGTTATGCCACTCTACCCCATAGCCCAGACATATGAAGAATACGGGAGATTGTTGTCACATGTACCACACAGCCAGTACTTGCCAGATATTCCTGCAGCTCCTTTAATGTTGCTGTAGACCTCCCTGACCAGTTTTCTTCTCGTCTTTTCATCCATTTTGAAGGGACGTACAGTTCTTGGTAATGTCACCATATTTTCTCCACTTGATGATGACTGTCTTCACTGTGTTCCCTGGTATATCTAATGCCTTGCAAATTCTTGGGTAGCCTTCTCCTGACTGATACCTTTTAACAATTAGATCCCTCAAATGCTTTGGATGCTCTCTGCGGACCATGGGCTAGATTCACATAGATTAGCGGATCTTTAGATCCGCGTAATCTATGTGATTTACGATCCGCCGGCGCAGTGCAGTATTCACAAAGCACTTACCTCCAAACTTGCACCGGCGGATCTTAACTCCCCCAGCGGAATTCAAATTCCGTGGCTAGGGGGAGTGTACAATTTAAATCAGGGGCGTCCCCGCGCCGATTTAATTGCGCTTGCGCCGCCGGCGAAATTTCCCAGTGCGCATGCTCCAAATGACGTCGCTAGGACGTCATTGTTTTCCGCGTTAACGGAAATTACGGCCATCCGTATTCGCGTCCCACTTACGCAAACGACGTAAAAATTCAAAACTCGGCGCGGGAACGACGGCCATACTTAACATTAGCTACCCCTCATATAGCAGGGGTAACTATCCGCCTGAAAAAGCCGAACGCAAACGACGTAAAAAAAAGCGACGGGCGGGCGTTCGTTTCTGAATCGGCGTATTTCCTCATTTGCATATTCGTTGCGAGTAAAACACGAAACACCACCTAGCGGACAGCGGAAGATTGCAGCCTAAGATCCGACGGTGTAAGTCACTTACACCAGTCGGATCTAAGGGAGATCTATGCGTAACTGATTCTTATGAATCAGTCGCATAGATCTCAGAGATACGACGTCGTATCTCTTTGTGAATCTGGCCCTATGGCTTTTTCTGTAGGATGCGACTAAGAAAATGTCAGGAAAGACCTACTAGAACAGCTGAACTTTATTTGGGGTTAATCAGAGGCACTTTAAATGATGAAAGGTGTGTACTGACTCCTATTTAACACAAGTTTGAATGTGATTGTGATTGCTTAATTCCGATCACAGCTAATTCCCCAGTTATAAGAAGGTGCGCACACTTATGCAACCACATTATTTTTTTTTTTTTTACTTCTCCCCCCTAAAAGATTTCAGTTTGTTTTTCAAATGAGTTGTACAGTTTCTAGGTCACATTAGGAGAAAAAAGTTCTGAAATTATTTATCTTTGTCCCATTTTTTAACATCACAGAAACCTGACATTTTAACAGGGGTGCGTCGATTTTTTATATCCACTGTATGTATATTTTTTTAATTGATTAACACTTCTCACAATTTTTACCTTGCACCTTGCATCACAAAAGTGAAGAACAGTTAGATTTAAAGTCAGGCTATTATTTCTGTCTGGGTCCTCGCAGTACCGTCTTAATAGCATCATGGGCCCCTGGGCAAAGTAATACTCTGGGGCCCCTACAATGATGACAGTGCAGGTAAACCGACATCAAGTGGGTAGGAGGAAGACTGCCTGCCCTGTGTATCTATCACTCTCAGTACCATCATGGGGCCCCCAATTTTGGGGCAGCGTGGGCTCAAGGACCAGCTGCTTTGGGGAAAGTGCAGGGCCCCCCCCCATGCAGCTGGGCCCCCTGGGCAGTGCCCAGGTGTGCCCTCTCATTAAGACAGCCCTTGGTCCCCATTGGTTTTGCTCACCTCCTGTGTGATCACCTCCATGGGGTCACTGAGTTAAAAACTTGACAGAGGTCTCTTCTTTTTTCATCTATAAATACTTTAGGTTGAAGCTGGACTTTAAATGTTTGTCTATGTATTAAAGCTGAACTTCGGGATCAGTAAAACATTGTCTAAATCCATTCATCATGTGTATTCTTCTTGAAGTTTGGTGTGATTTTTGTATTTCTTCCAGATCTGTGCAGCAATCTAGTGTGAGACTTCCTGAAATAAAGACCGGTCACTGCTGCTCTCTCTCCTCGTGCGGGGTGACTGGTCTCGTCTCCGCACCCTCCTGTAGTTTTCTGCAGGCGGCTTGTAGTGGGTGGAGCCCGGTGGGCCCCTTCTACAGCTCGGCTCTCTGAACAGGCTATGTACAGCACAGGGAAAATGTCACTACTGTACTAATTTTAGGTAACATCTGGGTGGTATTTGGAGCATATTCTTTGTGTGTATTGAGAAATAGATTTTAATGACATTTTTAGCATGGAGCTCAGCCTGGTCAATAGTAGTATCATTGTTTCCTCCTTTGCCGGTTCCTATATTAACAAGACATCATGAGCTGTTACCTCCAGTTTTTTTTGCAGCTGATATAGAGGCCGGACCACCCTGACACACTGAGCAGAGCATGTCCCAGCTGCTCCATTCTCCTCCACTTACCACTAAACTAACCACCTTGTTGATGGTCTACTGCAGGGGTCTCAAACTGGTGGCCCCCCAGCTGTTGTGGAACTACAAGTCATTCAGTAAAAACAAGGTTGCACTCACATGATAATCAAATAAAAGTAGCGTGTAAAGTTGCTGAAGCCGGCTGGCTTTCACTATCCGCCCGCCCTTCTGGATAGCAGCGAGGTAAACAGTGGTGACGTCAGCACGCCACTCCTCCCTACGCCGTTTCGTCAAACAACTGACTTCTTCCAGGGGCATCATGCCTCTGCCTGTGGGAGTCATGCTTGTAACTGTCAGCCTTGCAATGCCTCATGGGACTTGTAGTTTCACAACAGTTGGAGGGCTGCCAGTTTGAGAACCCTGGTCTGCTGGGAGCATCATATCAGGACTGCAACCTAGAATTCATTATATTAACCTGTTGCCACCTGAGTAAAACATATGCGTGGTGGCAAAAAGGTGGGCTTTAACCACTTAACTCCCGGACCATTTGGCTGACAATTGCGCGGTCGTGCGACGTGGCTCCCAAACAAAATTGACGTCCTTTTTTCCCCACAAGTAGAGGTTTCTTTTGGTGGTATTTGATCACCTCTACGGTTTTTATTTTTTGCGCTATAAACAAAAATAGAGCGACAATTTTGAAAAAAAACGCAATATTTTGTACTATATTTTGCTATAATAAATATCCCCATTTTTTTTTTTAAAAAGCACTTTTTTTCTCAGTTTAGGCCGATACGTATTCTTCTACATATTTTTGGTAAAAAATCACAATAAGAGTATATTTATTGGTTTGCGCAAAAGTTATAGCGTCTACAAAATAAGGGGAAGTTTTATGGCATTTTTATTATTAATTTTTATTTACTAGTTATGGTGGCCATCTGCGATTTTTATCGTGACTGCGACTTTATGGCGGACACATTGGACACTTTTGACACATTTTTGGGACCATTGTCATTTTGACAGTGATCAGTGCTATAAAAAATGCACTGATTACTGTAAAAATGTCACTGGCAGTGAAGGGGTTAACCACTAGGTGCCGCTGAAGGGGTTAAGTGTGTCCTAGGGAGTGATTCTAACTTTTAGGGGGAGGGGCTACCAGTGACACATCACTGATCACTGTTACCGATCACAGGGAACAGTAGATCAGTGACATGTCACAAGGCAGATCAGGGGAATGACTTGTTTACAAAGGCTTCCCTCTGTTCTGCCTTTGCCGACCGCAATCGCGGGCCGCCCGGGAACACTGAGTTCCCGGGACCCGCGAGCGCACTCACAAAGCACGTGGCGGGCAGGCGCGCGCCCGATGGACTGCAAATTTAAAGGGACGTACAGGTATGCCCATTTGCCTACCCGTGCCATTGTGTCAACCTAAATGTGTGTGAGGCGGTCAGCAAGTGGTTAATGACCACACACCGCACAGACAGTGTGAGTCTCCACTAACAATTGATAGCTGGTGGGGCTGGCTCCCGATCATGTGACCACTGTGATAGCCAATCAGAATGGTCACATGATCACCAATCTTTCCTGCACCCCTTTAAAAGGGACACTGGGTGGGTGGATGGGTTTAACACTTTTCATATTCTGTCCAAAAGAGATTTTTGATGTAATCTGGTTGGTGTTGTCCGTTGAATGTCTTTTAAAGCAGAATTCCAGCTGAAAATAACAAGGTAAAAATGAATAGCCAGTTAAAAGATAAAATGACAAAACCCATCTTATGCTGCAAAAATCAACTCCAATCCAGAGCTTTCCTCTGCGGTACTTCTTTATTCTGCCACTAGATGTCCTCAGTCTGATGGTCAGCATAATTTACCCCACCCCCTCTGCGCCCAGATCTACCGGGACCTGCCCCTAGCCTGTGACTGGACAGTGAAAGGAGAAGCAGCACAGTGATGAGCTTATCTCTCTGTCCTCCTATCAGCATGCTTATTCTTAGCACATGAACTGATTGGCTTTTTTGTGATGCTTCTTCCACTCACTCTCATCCCCTGCTGTCCATTGACTGCAAGAGGCTGATACCAAGTCAAACTGCTTGCACTTTGCTCTGTTTATATACCGTGTTTCCCCGAAAATAAGCCCGGGTCTTATATTAATTTTGGCAACAAAAGACACAGTAGGGCTTATTTTCGGGGTAGGTCTTACCATGTAATGTGCTGTCTTCTCTCCCCCTCTCTCTCCCTGCCTGACAGGAATCCATAGTGTAAACTGAGTTAAAATGCTTGTAAAATCCTATAATCCACTCTATTACAGTATTATATAATGTACAATGTGTGTGTTTCTGTAATATAATTGTGCCAAATACCTTCGTTATAGCGCCTGTGACCCGCCGGAGCTCTCTTCCCCACAATTATATTACAGAAACACACACATTGTACATTATATACTACTGTAATAGAGTGGATTATAGGATGTTACAAACATTTTAAACTAGGGCTTATTTTCAGGGTAGGGCTTATATTGCAGTCCTCCTGGAAAATAACGCTAGGTCTTATTTTCTGGGTAGGTCTTATTTTCGGGGAAACACGGTATGAATGATTACAGAGCTGCACTTATTGGTGTCTTTCTATGTCTGCTTAGATTTCAGGCTTTGAACCTAAAAGTCATGTTAATGTCTCGTTTTTGTACCTTATCAATAAAGACTTTGATGTCCCAGTTGGAGGAAAGTTGCTCATTTGTGTTGTCTTCTGTTCTTTGCTACTTTCTTTACAATTTATTTTTTTAATGGTATATTGATCAAGGGATCCAATATGGCAGTGCCAAGGACCTACAGTGGTAAGAAGAGCTGGCTTCAGCATTGGACTCCAGGAACTGGTAAGTACCTGGGGCCAGATTCAGAAAGATGCGCGTATCTTTAGGCGGGCGTAGCGCATCTCATATGCGCTACGCCGCCGTAACTTAGTCAGGCGAGTAGTGTATTCAGATAGAACTTGCGCCCGAAGTTACGGCGGTGTAGCGTATATGGGCCGGCGTAAGCCCGCCTAATTCAAAGTAGGCTGCTGGGGGCGTGTTGTATGCTAATGAATCGTAACCCCACGTAAATGACGTGCCTTACGAACGGCGCATGCACGCGCATGCTCAGTATCACGTTGAATTTTGTCCCAAAGTTACGCCGGCTCAATGTTTAGTCGACGTGAACGTAACCTACGCCCATCCCCATTCACGGACGACTTACGCAAACAATGTAAAATACGCCGCTGTTCCGACGTTTCCGACGTCCATACCTAACACGACTTACCCCTGCTTTATGAGGGGTAAAGTTACGCCGGACCGACGCCTTACATAAACGGCGTATATAGATGCGCCGGACGGAACTACGTTCCGGGAATTACAATGCCGCCCGCCGCACCATGCCACATCCCTGCTGCTGTTTGTGAATCGGTGTATCTAGGTCATTTGCATATTCAACGCGTAATTCAACGGAAGCGCCCCTAGCGGCCAGCGTAAATATGCACCCAGGATACGACGGCGTACTAAGACTTACGTCGGTCGGCTGAAGCCAGATTTCAGGCGTATCTAGCTTCAAGCTTAAAACAGTAATATTTCAGTAGTGAAATGAGGTTTATTGGATTAACAGAAAATGCGCAATATGCATCAAAACTAAATTAGACAGGTGCATAAATTTGGGCACCCCAACAGAAAAATCACATCAATATTTAGTAGAGCCTCCTTTAGCAGAAATAACAGCTTCTAGACCAGGAATGGGCAAACTACGGGCCGTGGGCCGTATACAGCCCGGCGGACCTTTTAATCCGGCCCCCCGAGTGCTGACTAACAAGTCTGTGTATGACAACCGCCGAGCTCCGCCGAGTGCCGAGTGTGGCCGAGAGACATTGCGGGTCCCGCCTTCTGCAGCCTGCAGAGCCTATGATGGACGTCCCACTGCTCCAATCCCGGGGCGCGGAACGTGTGACGTCCATCATAGGCGCTGCAAGCTCAGAAGGCGGGAATTACAATGACGCCCGCCGCACAATGCCACATCCCTGCTGAGCTCCCTGCTCGGCACTCGGTTTGGCACTCTCCTCGCTCTCCTCCTCCTCCTCGGCTCCTAAACCTCCTCTGGCAAATGGCTGCATGCATCTCTCTGACAGGCACATTGGACACGGCGACGCCGCACACCCCACACCCCAGCCGGCTGCTGACAGTGCTGAGGTAGGTCAGTGATTTAATTAACTATGTCAGCAAATGTTAAATCCCTGTTATCCATAGCCGGTACTAAAGTATGTCTTGCCACTCTGTGCAATGGTGACCCCCATGCTAATATCTCATATTCTGTCAAGGTTCTGCGATCCACCAATCGAAACCTACTCCAGATACCCAAAGCCAGATAAAAGTCCAAAGGAGATCGAAGATTTGCAGTCCAGGGACCTCGCCTGTGGGACGCTCTACCAACCGCCATCCGATTGGAGTTAGACCACTTGGCCTTCAGGAGAAAGATTAAAACCCATCTCTTCTGAGGTCAAGAGGTTTTCTTATCCAGAGGCGATTCAGTTCGCATGTGTTGCGCTATATAAGTTTCTCACTCACTCACTCACTTGCGGCGTGCGGCGATGTTTTCAGAAAAAACACTTTCACTTTCAATTCGGCCCGTAAAACGTAAACAAACACATGTCACTACACTTCCCCACATCACCCCACATCCCCCCCTAATAATCTCCCGCCCAAACACCTTCTATTTACATTTCTAAATGCCGTGCGCCAGGTCTATACAGGCGCACCATGCACCCTCTCCTGGGCGCACTAGGCATTATAGTAAATAAAGAAATATGCTTCTCTGGCAGCGTATTTCTTTAGTAACTGACAAAACGGCTTTTACTCCTGCCTTTGCTCCATGAATCATGGCGCAAAGGCTTGGTAAATCAGCCCCAATGTGTCTTTGTGGAGTTTTTTTGGTGCAGAGTTTCTCTAACGATGTCAAGGGTCTTGTCCATTGATGGATGTTGTCTCTCTTGGTTAAGAAATGTTTGATTAGGATGTAATTCCAATGCGATAGGAGAAAGGGTTTGATGGTCTTAAGTAGGTCATCTCTAGATAGAAACTTGTCATTTTTAAAGAAGTGTTTAGATAAGATATTACTGTGAGGCCACTTATGCGTCGGAAATGATTTTTCTAGACCGGGAGGAAAGTCTGGGTTGCTCAAAAGTGGTGTTAGAGGGCCTAGCCAAGGGGAAGAATTTGTGCTCTTGAAGATACTGCTGAAGATTTCTAGTGTGGGTCCTATAATGGGATGTGTTTTGATAGAGTTTGAATGGTACTTAGGATTAATCCAAGGTAGATATTTTAGATCATGAGGGGATTGTGTTTGTTCCATGTTCACCCAGTCTTTCACCGTTTGATGATGCAAGTTCCATTCTACAATCCTCGTTAAAAGGGCAGCCTGATGGTATTTTCTGAGGTCGGGTAGAGCTATGCCTCCCCCATTCTTGGGCAGATTCAATCTAGAAAATGTAATTCTTGGAGATTTACCTCTCCAGATAAAGGAGGAACAAGCTCTGCGAAAGGTAGTGAAGAATGACAGGTCCTTCAGATCCGAAGAGATTTCAATTCCCAGATATTTGATGCTACGGTTTGCCCAATTAAATGGAAAGTTTTTTTTACATAAATCTATTACGCTGGGAGGCATCAAGATGTTGAGGGCATTGGATTTGGAGTGATTTATTTTTAAATTAGATAATAAATGAAAATGTTCCAGGTATTTAAGAAGGTTAGGTAGGGTTATGTGAGGTTCTGAAAGGAAGAGGAGCAGGTCATCTCCAAAGGCTGCTAATTTGTATGTATTGTTCTGGATCTTAATTCCTTTGATATCGTTATTTGATCTAATTTTATTTAACAGGGGTTCAAGTGTTAAAAAAAATAATAGGGGGGAAAGAGGGCATCCCTGCCTGGTTCCGTTGCGCAGATTGAAGGTGCCCGACAGGTGGCCGTTGACCCGGACCCTAGCGGTAGGATTAGAGTACAAGACATTAATGTATGCTCTCATTTGAGGCAGAAAACCTATGTGTTTTAACACTGCGTCAATGAAGTCCCAGGCCACTCTGTCGAACGCCTTCTCAGCGTCTAGGGATAAGAAAAAACCCTGTTTCTGTTTTGACATTAGCCATTGATTTATGTTGAGGGCTTTTATTGTGTTATCCCGCCCCTCCCTACCCGGGATAAATCCCACTTGGTCTAAGGCTACGAGAGAGGATAACAGGGGAAGGATCCTATTTGCCAATATTTTGGCATAAACCTTTACAATCAACATTTATTAGTGATATTGGTCTGTAATTCCTGACCTGTCTTTGCCTTCTTTGGGTATTACCATGATGTGGGCCTCTAAAAATTGTTTGTTTGTTTTTTTTCCGAATGAAGGGATTGGAATGTTTTCAAAAACCTTGGTTTCAGTATGTCAGTGAAAGTCTTGTAGTATTGTAGGGGTAGGCCATCTGGGCCTGGGGCTTTGCCTATTTTCATCTCTTTTAAGGCTCTGTCAAATTCTGGGCTTGAGATGGGGTTTTCAAGTTCCTTGGCAATATTCTCTGAAATATGGGGTGGACTATATTTTTCAAGAAAGTCTTGGATGAGCTTTTTTCGTTTATCTGATTCCTGTGGGCATTTTGGATTAGATGGAATATTGTATAGGTTATGATAGTATAATTCAAACTGTTTAGCAATTTCCTCATTCGAAGAACGCAACTCGCCGTGTTTGTCTCTTATGTGATGAACAGTATTAGCAGTTCTCTTATTTTGAACTGCTCTTGCCAGCAATTTACCACATTTGTTTCCTTGCTCATAGTATATTCTGTGTCTCAGGATATATTGCCTTTTAATTTTCATATTTAGTTCGTCTGACAACAACGTTCTTGCCTTAGTTAATTCTTCGAATGTTGAGACCGCCACAGTTCTTTTATGTGTTTGTTCTAATTGGTGTATGCGTTCTAATAAAGATTTTATTTTGGACTGTTCTTTTTTTATGTTTGTCAATTTCCTAATAAATTATCCTCTAATGACACATTTGTGCGCCTCCCATTGTGTTATTAATGAAGTGTCCTTGTTTTCATTACGTAGAAAATAATCATTTAATGTGTCCTTAAACTTTGAGATGTCTACAGGGTCTTTCAGTACTGCAGCATTGAGTCTCCACGTTTTAGTTATGTTATTTCTATCTGGGAAAGTCAGCGTCATGGTGATTGGGTGATGGTCAGACAAAGTCATTGACTCCATTTTTGATTTTGTCAATAATGGAAGATCTGGTTGTGAGAGAAGGAAGTAGTCAATTCTAGAATACTTTTGGTGGACATTAGAAAAGTAAGTATAATCTTTGGTCTGAGGGTTTAGAATTCTCCAGGCATCATGCACTGCTAGTTACTGGAATTGGAGGGCGAAAAAAGACAAAAAGGTATTTTAAACAGGGACCAAGAGGGAAAAGTCTGGGGATAGATTTAGGCTCGCTAATCTATCCTACATGTACAATAATCCGGTTGGGTCAAGAGGTGGGACAAAGAACACCCCTTGTGTGGAGGCGCTGTCTAAGTAGAACCAAGGGGATCTAAGTAAAGGAGTATAGGTCTCTCTTACTGGTTTTGTAATTTTACGCTATTTGCTGGCGCACAGGAGCAATGCACCAAAAATTTGAAAAAAGAAAAAGGCATAGATTTGGCCAATAATTAATTACATGTAGCATGTGTAAAGGTTATAGTAACTAAGTTTACCAGTCACTAATGCATGCTTTTTCCTCATACCCCATACATCAGCCTTATAATTGAACTTGGGGCCTAAGTAACTAATAGGCAACAGTGTTGAATGTCTTAGCAAACTTTTAGCATATGAATCGTTAAGGTTGTCACACTTCTGTCTATACACAAGTGAACTGTTAGGTTGGGGACTTAATTAGTGAACTTGAGCAATATTATAAACTCGCCACTGGAGGGCAGTGTTTTACTAGAAATGTTTAAGTTGTCTAGTAAGGAATGTATAACTGAGCTTAAAGGGGTTGTAAAGGAATTTTTTTTTCAGAATAAGCATCCTTTACCTGCAGACATTCCTCTTTTCACTTCCTCATTGTTTGTTTTTGCTCAGAAGTTGCTCTATTTCTTCTCTGTTCTGTTCACTTCCTGCTTGTCTGATTGTTACTCACCACCGTGACAGGAGGGTTTACTGCAGTGGTCAGTAACATGCTCACCCCCTCCTGGGAGCTACATCTGTGCGGCAGGACGCTCTCTACGTGTTAGAGACCTCAAGGAGGTGTGAATTACTGGGCATGCCGCAATTCATACTGGGAAATGTAGTTCTTACATGACCGAAGGATGCAAACCAGGAAGTAAATGAGAGAACAGAAACTAGAACGCCGGAGGTGATATAGATGAAGGAATTTAATAGGTATTTACTGTTTTTTTTTAACAGAATCATTACACTATTCTGTCTGTCTACCTTGCAGACATTAATTTTAGGCAAAAAAAAAATTCCTTTACAACTCCTTTAACCCAAAACAGAAATTAAATGCATTAACATATTTATCAACTTCACTTTTTCCTCAGACACTAATATATGACAAATATAGCACAAGACAGAACTAAAGTGCTTAATAATCTATAATATAATGATCCGCCTATAAGGCAATACAGTGAGCACAGATCAGCGTGAATTATAACATGGCCTCAGCTGATTTCTTAGGTGAAATTTTATGTTGATTTGTTCCCAGTTTGGGTGCCGCCACAATTTTGTGAGGATAAGGCTAGGTCTTTCCCAAACCACGTGTTCATCCGTGTAGCAAATTCAGAGCAAGTGATGTAATATGTCGCTGTCGTGTATTGCCCTATATTCATATCCATATAAAAATTAAACTGAACAGTGTAGTGCTTAACAAGTGCACCGGGTATAACAGTAATATTGACATAAATAACCTTCTATAGATACCGCCAAGTTTTTAGTAAAAAGATTGTGCTACCTTTACTCTCCATAGTATGTGCATTTGAGGAAGGTAAGGATAATGCGCTTTGACCTACATATAAAAGAATGCGGACTGATGTTCGCTATTTCCTACCAGCATGAGATCTAGACACCGCAAGTCACCATATCATAGGCTAGACTCATATTACTATCGAGATTATGGGTATCTAAACATTAGACATCTGTCCCCTACTGTGTCTTCTATGGGAAATGCTATAAGAATTGTGAGCTATATTGCAGGTATGTAACTAGAAGTTCTTTCCTGAAGTGAAAAGCAAAGTTGTTCTCATACCTATGTAAGCAAGTTCAAGCACTTGCCATAGAGTCTAGCAGCCTCTTCGGTTGCAGCGATCTTCTTCCTTCCCCATTGTTGTTTCTTAGTTCTTCTCCTCATTCCACTCCCACAGGTGTGAAGTGTGAGTCCCCTGTGAATAAAAAAAAAAAAAACAACAAAAAAGCAGAGCAGGACCCTAAAAGAAAAAGGTGAGATAAGGGGAGAAAAAAACAAAAACAAGGGGGGGGGGGGGGAATGTAGGTCTGGAATGATGAGGAGATCGTGCGGTTTTGGGTGAGGCAGCAGAACTTGGGATCAAAAAGATGAAAACTTAATAGGCGAGCAGGTATTTTGGTTGAAGCATTTAGGGTCACAGTGTTTCAAAAGCGACGTACATCTGTGAAAAGAAGTCTGGAAGGTCTGTACTACCATCTTGGAATTAAAGGAACTAAGTGTCCATTTGGTCTTGCCGATCCATCTGATCTCTTCGTCTTGGCGGCGAATCCCTGGTATCCCTGAGCTCTGGCTCCCCTATTGTGTTGGGGAGTTAGTGATTTGTGTCGGCGATCTTTGTTTCTTTATGCTCTCGGGGTGCTGTTGCAGGACACCGCAATCCATGGATCATTTAGCATAAAAGAATCATACCACTCTGGAACCTCTATGATGGGGACATTTAATGCTTCACAGAATGGTCGGATATCTTCAGGTGTGCGCAGAAGTGCGGTATGACCTCTCCATGTGGCTGAAAGGCAAAATGGAAATATCCACCTGTAGGGAATTCCCCTGGAACGAAGCATTTCTGTGATGGGACGCAGAGCCCTGCGTTGTCTCAGGCCTTGTACACACGACTGAGCATGTCCGCTGAAACTAGTCCGCGGACCAGTTTCCGCGGACATGTCCGACCTAGCGGACAGTTTTCCGGCCTAGCGGACATGTTTCCAGCGGACAAAAGTTTCTTAGAAACTTGTCCGCTGGAACCATGTCCGTCGGACATGTCCGATGGTTAGTACGACTCATCGTACATGTCCGCTGGTTATGACATATAACCAGTGGCCGTAATCCCGCGCATTTGTGGAATTGATTCGACGCATGCGTGGAAGCATTGAACTTCCGTGTCAGAGAACCTCAGTGCCTTCTATGTCACCGCGTTCTCTGTCCGCGGGGATTTTGGTCTGATGGTGTGTACACACATCAGACCAAAACCTCCCAGCAGACATGTCCGATGAAAACGGTCCGCGGACCGTTTTCATCGGACATGTCTGGTCGTGTGTACAAGGCCTAAGAGTGATATTTGATAAGTCCTAAAACAGTTTAATCTCCATTCCATTAAAGATGACTGTTTTTTTCTCTAGCTTTTTTGAGGATAGCTTCTTTAAGTGGAAAGTTCACTAGACAGCATATTATGTCTCTTGGTGGATCATTATCCCTTCCCCTGGGCCTGAGAGCTCTGTGGATCCTTTCAAACTCAATGGGGGATTCTAGGGGCCTGTCAAGCAGATCATTAAATATTGCTGTGGCTGTATGTTCAACAGGGTTCTGGTCAGCCATTTCAGGGACCCCTCTAATTCTTATATTATGTCTCCGCCCCCTATCGTCCAAATCTTCTAAATGACGATTAATTTCAATTAATTGAGTCAAGTGCATGTTGGTATGCCTTTGCACTTGTTTTAAGGCATCAGCGTGACGTCCTGAAGTTTGCTCCAGTGCCCCTGTTCTTGCAGCCATCCCCTGTATCTCTGCCCTTATCTCTGTAATGGCGGCAGAGAAAGAGGCATTGATGTCTGTCACCATGGCCTGTAAGTTGGCCTGTAGATCGGCGAGGCTGAGGGCTTGTGGTGGCTGTGTGGAAGGGGATGGGAGGCTCTGTGTGCCGTTTGCGGCGCTCGCGCTGCTCGCGTTGTAGCCTGGTCCGCCGTGCGGGGTGAGGGGTTTACTTGAGGCAGCGGCTTTTGGGCCTTCTCCCTGCGGTGTCCGTAACATCGCCGGAATCGTGGCCGTAGTTTGATGGCCTGGCTCCATCTGTGCCCTGGTAGATGAGGGGCTGTTTACCAATGTTTTTATGCCCAGATGTGTACCTTTGTGGCCGATGGCGGCGGATTAGTTCTCCTGTGCGCCGGAGGACTCGGCACAAGCGTCCATCCTGGTCCGGAGTTAGGCCACGTCCCCATGCTTTTCTACCTTAAATTAATCTACACATTTAAAGGAGTTGTAAAGGAATTTTTTTTTTCCTAAAATTAATGTCTGCAAGGTAGACAGACAGAATAGTGTAATGATTCTGTTAAAAAACAAGTAAATACCTATTAAATTCCCTTATCTATATCACCTCTGGCGTTCTAGTTTCTGTTCTCTCATTCACTTTCTGGTTTGCGGCACTCGTTCATGTAAGAACTACATTTCCCAGTATGAATTGCTGCACTCCCAGTAATTCACACCTCCTTGAAGTCTCTAATCTCAGCCAAGATTCAAACTGTCTATAGCCTAAGAAAACCAATGCGTGTGCTCTGGGTGGCAACTCTTACTCGCGAAGCGCTACCCCCGCAGGAGCCGCTGATTAGTTTGGGATCGGCGTATTAAGTTATCCTTTTGGCTTGATCTAGGGGTGATACTTGTGAGTGCAGATAAAGAGCAAGGCCCGGATTCAGATACATTGGCGCATATTTAGGCAGGCGTAGCGTATCTCTTTTACGCTACGCCGACGCAAGTCAGAGAGGCAAGCATGGTATTCAGAAAGCAAATGCTCCCAACGATGCGCCGGCGTGTCGTAAATTCGTTGGCGTAAGCCGGCCTAAGTCAAAGTAGGAAGGAAGTGGGCGTGATCCATTTAAATGAAGCGTGACCCCATGCAAATGAAGGGCTGAACGAAAGGCGCATGCGCCGTGACGTCAACGCATGTCCCGCGCCCCTCTGCGCATGCTCACAACTATGCCAGGCGTAACCCCTAAGATACGCCGGCCCACTGCCTACGCCCAGTGCATAAATACGCCCAGACATGTGCCCGTCAAGTGCAAAAGTACACAAGCATTTTTTCTACTGCTAGTACTTTTGTCTCTTGAGGTATGTCTGCACCAGGGACTACGAAGGACCGCAGGATTAAAAACTTCAGCCCTGAGGAGAAGGCTATAATTATTGATGCCCTCTCCAAATACGGGCGTGCCTCTATGGGGCACAGAGTGGCACGACCAGCAAGGTCCAAAAAGATCAAATTTTGTTGGAGATTACTACGCAGGTGAATGCCCTTGGCGTGGCGGCTAGGAAACCCAAGCACATACTTAAAAAAATCAACGATCTGCGGCGTCTGGTAAAAGAGAAGTTGGCGGCGATCAGAAGGCATGCCAGTGGCACAGGAGGTGGACCAGCCGCTAAGATCTCCCTGACTGCTGATGAGCTGGTCATTGCCAGGTGCCTGGAGAGGGAGATGGTTGAGGGCCTGGAGGGCTTTGATTCAGTTGATCAGTCCTTGAGGACAGGTAAGTGTGTTTTATCTTCTTTCCGGTGTGTAGCATGTGAACATGTGACAAGTGTGTGGGTCCACCAACATGTGAATGTTTTGTGTCATCCACAGATGTGCAGGAGGGAGCTGAGCCATCGTCGGCTGATATGCGACTCCCACGCCATCCATGGTGGAGAGTGCCCCTACCTCACCTCTTGAGGAAGTAGAGGAGGAGCACGTTGGTATTGAGGATGCTTTATACCTTGTGGAGGAGACCCCCATACCAGGACCCTCCCAAACCTCCTCCCCCATCAGGGATAGCCCCTCAAGGGCCACCCCCCATCAGGGATAGCCCCTCAAGGGCCGACCCCCCCATCAGGGATAGCCCCTCAAGGGCCACCCCCTACAGCCGTCCCCAAGCCTGTCCTGCCCCCAGGAAGGCTACAAGAAAATCCAGGGGTGATCTGGAGGAATTGGAGGATAATCTGGCGAGGGACCAGGCCAGGCAGACCCGCCATATGGGTGCCCTAGTGGGTGATATGCACCGTGTGGCAGAGAGCCTGGCCTCCTCGGCCCAGAGCCAGGCTGCCTGTACCTTGGCTGTGCAGCAGGCCCTCACCCAGCAGGCTGAACAGAATTCCGCCATCACTGACAGCCTGCAGGATGTGGTTGTAAACGGCACAGCAATTGTGACCTGTCTGGGGGAGCTGCAGGCCACCACATCAGGCCTTGTGACTGAGGTCCGGAGCCTGGCAGCTGCCGTACAAGAGGAGGGGAGGCAGACAAGGCGCCACCTGCGCAGCACCACCACCCACCAGCTGCGGATGCAGGCTGCAACCAATATTTTCCTCCACTGCATAGCCCTGGCAGTTGCCTGAGGCTCCCCCCAGGCAACTGCGGCCCAGGAGCCTAGGCACCAGGCGTAGCCCATGACAGGACAGATGATTTTTTATTGGGTTTTCTTTTATGCTCAAGTCCTGAGTTTTTGGATTTATTTGTATACTCAGGTGATGAGTGTTTTTATTATTTTCACTCAGGTTATGAGTTGTTTTTTTGTATAATCCCTGCACACGGGGAATAGTGCAGGCCACAGTGTGACTGGTGTGTGAATGTGGGGGTGACACTCCTGCCAGTAAGGGGTGTCACCCTCAGTCATCGGGGAGAAGTTATCCCCACGACCATGTGAATGTGGTATGAATGGACAGCGACATCATTGGGGCCTTGGTGCGGCGTTGCTGCTCCCAAGTCCTGCATGGTGGACTTGGGCTAATCCAAAGTGATGTGGTGTGTGTGAGCTAGGGACCACAGCGGTGTGCATGCGTGCATTGTCCGTGTGCCATGATGAATGTGTGTGTTTAACATGCACCGATGATCTGGCACACAAAGTTTGGGGAATACAACAGGATCCCCCCGGAATTATCCAGGCATCGGAAACGGGACTTCAGGAGGCCAAATGTGCGTTCCACCACTGCACGGGTACGTATGTGTGCAGCATTGTAGTTTCTCTCTCCTCTGGTTTGGGAATTCCGGTATGGAGTCAGGAGATGGGGCCCAAGTGCATATGCCGAGTCACCTGGAAGGGAAAAGGCAGGAGGATGTCGTGCATGTGCCCCTTGTGATGTCTGCATCATGGGGTCGGACAGTCATGCCTGACACCCATGTCACTCACCAACCAACCAGCTGTCCCTGTACATGTTCTGTTCGAATTCTGTTGGCATGGTGCTTTGACGGTATATGTAGCTGTCGTGGCTGGCTCCTGGGTGTTTGGCACGGACGTGCCATATGAGGCATTGGGCATCGGCTATCACCTGTACTTTGATGGAATGCCAATGCTTACGATTGCAGTATATGTGCTCGGTGGCACGGGGGGGCCGTAGTGCCACATGTGTGCAATGAATGGCCCTCACGGTGCGTGGGAATCCGGCAATTCTGAAGAAATCTGCCATTGCCTTCTCCCGCAGATGCTCCTGGGTGGGTTTGATGATGCGGTGGGACATGCGTCTGAGGATTGCGGGGACAACCTGGTGCACGCATCTGCTCATGGTGGATTGTGACATCCCAGACACGACTCCACTTGTACGCTAAAAAGATCCACTTGCAAGGAAATGCAGTGTTGCCAGTACCCTGACCAGTGGCTGCACTGCATGTACACGGTGTGTCTTGCTGGTGATGTCATCATGCAGGGTTGTGGCTAATTCCAGGATGGCATCAGGGCTGAATCTGAAGATGCGATACACCTCTGAATCACCCATGCCAAAGACGTCAATGCACGTGCGGAATATTCTCTCCCGTGCCCTCCTACGTGCCCGTAGACGCAGTAGTGCTATGACCACGGCTGCCCCTGGCATGTTGGCATACAGATGTGTTGTCCTGCAAGTGTGGTTGCTCAGCTCGTCTGTAACGGTGCTGCTGTAGCTGCTCTCCAGCTGACCTGTGCAAGTCTGGTGCAAAGTTACCCCTGCTTTATGAGGGGCAACTTTACGCCGGACATTGCACTTACGCGCACCGCGCGTAGCCTGCGCCGGCCAAACGTACGTTTCTGAATCGGCGTATCTCACTCATTTGCATATTTGAATAGGAAATTAACGGGAGCGGCAGATGCGTCCAGAGTAAATATGCGCCTACGATATGCCGGCGTAAGAAATTTACGTTGTTCGGAAGAAGCCTATTTTCCGGCGTATCTTGTTTTCTGGGTACGGCGCACAGATACGACGGCGCATATTTACACTTACGCGGCATATATCGAGATACGTCGGCGTAAGTGCTTTCTGAATCCGGGCCCAAGTGTCCAGACATCCAATAGGTTTTCAATGCTTTATTCCAAGGCCCAACACGGCCAACATCTACATGGCACACAATAGAGAAAGGTTGATGAGCAAGAAGAGAACTTTAGTATCAGGCCCTGGATATGAAAGAAAGCAAGCCTGCTCTCTGCAACAACTTAACTCAGTTCGTCGCCACCCCAGATCAGAATGGGTAAAGTGCCCCCGGACAGGCGATTATCACAGGCCTGGCAGCCGGAGCGGCACTTACAGATCACTGGGAGGAAACAGACCTCTGCCACAGGCCTGACTCGGGGCCTCTGCCACAGGCTTAGTAATTTGATGTATGAAGATCAGATTGAGTAAATCCTCCCAGTCAGTTCAGATAGTGTCACCAACTGACAGCTTGAACATACCTGTCATGCAGTGTGGTGACAGGATCCACGATGGTTCATCTAGGCTTCCCGGACAACCTCTCTCTCTCGAGGTTCTCCCTGAGCCAATTCCCCACCATACAGCTCCCGGCTTAGGATCCTTTCAGCAGAAGATTGGGACCCAGCAAGCCGCTGGGGCCCCTCTCAATGTTAGGGTAAGGCTCCGCATAATGCACAACCTCGGCAAAGCAGGCCACGGTGGCGGGGCCCATGGATTCGCGTACCCTGAAGGTGGATACCACACCTGGAACTTGGGCCCCACACAGAACAGAACAACTAATGGCGGTTACCACAGATAAACCCCCTCCCAGCATGCCCAACGAGGGAACCACACCTCTGATTGGCTGCTGAGGAGAAGGCAGGTCCGGTAGAGCCCCTCTAGCGCCAACTGTCACCCAGGGGTGGTAACGCACCCCTGTAGCGCAGACCGACCCACAGGACAGCTCTGAAATGACAACAGCCTAAATTTCCATCAATTGTGAATGGGAGTAAACTAACCCTCCCATTCTTACTAACTTTAGCGTAACGCCCATACTGGAAGTAAGGGGGCGCTACACTAGGGAAATACCGATCTGTGTTCCAGGGGTAGGATCTTACTGGGGAATGACCAATCTGTGTTCGAGGGGTAGGATCTCACTGGGGAATGACCAATGTGTATGCTGAACACCACTCAATATACTGTACAATTTGTTTGATGGATTGTGGTTACTACAAGCAATGTGCATGCTAGGAATGGGATCTAATTGGGGGAAAGACTAATCTGTGTTCAGAGGGAAGAATCTCACTCAGAAAATATAAATCTGTGTGTTGCAGATTGGATCTCATTGGGAAAAGACCAATCTTTGTACGGGGGTGGAATCTCATCTGGGAAAAAACAATGGGCTAGATTCAGGTACGAGATACGATAGCGTATCTCCAGATACGCCGTCATATCTCTGATTTGCAGCGTCATATCTATGCGCCTGATTCTTAGAATCAGTTACGCATAGATTTGACAAAGATACGACCGGCGTAAGTCTCTTACACCGTCGTATCTTAGTTGCAATTTTACGCTGGCCGCTAGGTGACGCTTCCGTAGATTTACGCGAGGAATATGCTAATTAGGTAGATACGCCGATTCACAAACGTACGTACGCCTGGCGCATTTTTTTACGTCGTTTACGTTAGGCTTTTTCCGGCGTAAGGTTGCTCCTGCTATATGAGGTGTACGCAATGTTAAGTATGGACGTCGTTCCCGAGTCAAATTTTTAAATTTTTACGTTGTTTGCGTAAGTCGTTCGCGAATAGGGCTGTACGTAAGTTACGTTCACGTCTAAAGCATTGACGATTTGCGGTGGAATTTCGAGCATGCGCACTGGGATTCTTTTACGAACGGCCCATGCGCCGTTCGTAAAAAATCGTCAAATACGTGGGGTCACACTAAATTTGAATAAAACACGCTGTAAACTTTGGGGGTCTTTAAGCTCCGCGAGACAAGTGCGTAAAACCGTGTCAGTAAAGCAAAGGGTCTTTATTGGTGACCAAACAAAACAAAATAAAGCTTTTCTTCAGCATCCAAAACGTCACAACAAAAGTCCTGCTTGTTTCCAGCATAAATTAGGAAAAAGTCTTTCTTCAGAAAAACAACCAAAAGAAAGGCACATACGTTTTTAGTAAGAAGTCCTCCAGACCTTCCCTGCAGACACAGCTTCACTTCCAAACTACTCAAAAGTCCTCTCTGAGCAGCTAGCAGACTTCCATCTTGTCCTCACAGGTGCACTCTCCCAACTCACTCACTCCCTCCAGCATCACTTCCTGCTTTAATGGGTGGTTGTCTGTGAGATTTTAACCCCTTGTGCGCTGGCTTCCAGGGTTTAGGAGTGGAGGCTCCATCCCACCCAAATAACACTTTGGAGCCTCCAAAATTCCAGGCCCCAAACTACTTTATTAAGATAGAGAAGACTGCGAGCCAGTCCTCTCTGAATTAGCGCCTGCCTGGAACTTTTCACCCACTTTTGGGTGACCCCCTGAACCTTCTACCTCTATTTAAATGGACCATAGTCCAAACAGTGGTGCCGTATAGCACCCGTCCAGGACCCACCCCCGGTGTCCTGTACAACGCCCACATAATCCAAATTTGAGTTAGGCGGGCTTACGCCGGAGCACATACGTTACCCCGCCGTAACTTAGGGCGCAAGTTCTTTCTGAATACGGAACTTGCCCCCTAATTTACGGCGGCAAAACGTATCGGAGATATGTTACGCCCGCACAACATTACGCAGGGCTATCTGAATCTAGCCCATTGTGTATTCTGGGCAATGTCCAATATTCAATTCATGTGGTGGATTGAGGGTACTGCATGTCATTTACATACTGGGGGAGGCATCTCACTGGGGAAAGACCAGTCTTTGCGCGGGGGACCTCACTGGTCAAAGACCAATGTGTGTGTGAAGGGGGATCTCACTGGGGAAGGACCAATGTATGTGTGAAGGGGGACCTCAGTGGTCAAAGACCAATGTGTGTGTGAAGGGGGATCTCACTGGTCAAAGACCAATGTGTGTGTGAAGGGGATCTCACTGGTCAAAGACCAATGTATGTGTGAAGGGGGATCTCACTGGTCAAAGACCAATGTGTGTGTGAAGGGGGATCTCACTGGGGAAGAACCAATGTGTATGTGAAGGGGGATCTCACTGGTCAAAGACCAAGGTGTATGTGAAGGGAGACCTCACTGGGGAAGGACCAATGTGTATGTGAAGGGGGATCTCACTGGGGAAGAACCAATGTGTATGTGAACGGGGATCTCACTGGGGAAAGACCAATGTGTATGTGAAGGGGGATCTCACTGGGGAAGAACCAATGTGTATGTGAAGGGGGATCTCACTGGGGAAAGACCAATGTGTATGTGAAGGGGGATCTTACTGGTCAAAGACCAACATGTATGTGAAGGGGGATCCCACTGGGGAAAGACCAATGTGTGTGTGAAGGGGGATCTCACTGGTCAAAGACCAATGTGTGTGTGAAGTTGAATCTCACTGGTCAAAGACCAATGTGTGTGTGAAGGGGATCTCACTGGGGAAAGACCAACGTGTGTGTGAAGGGGGATCTCACTGGGGCAGGACCAATGTGTATGTGAAGGGGGATCTCACTGGTCAAAGACCAATGTGTATGTGAAGGGGGATCCCACTGGGGAAATACCAATGTGTGTGTGAAGGGGGATCTCACTGGTCAAAGACCAACGTGTGTGTGAAGGGGATCTCACTGGGGAAAGACCAATGTGTATGTGAAGGGGGATCTCACTAGGGAAGGACCAATGTGTATGTGAAGGGGGATCTCACTGGGGAAGGACTAATGTGTATGTGAAGGGGATCTCACTAGGGAAGGACCAATGTGTATGTGAAGGGGGATCTCACTGGGGAAGGACCAATGTTTATGTGAAGGGGGATCTCACTGGGGAAGGACCAATGTGTGTGTGAAGGGGATCTCACTGGTCAAAGACCAATGTGTATGTGAAGGGGGATCTCACTGGGGAAAGACCAATGTGTGTGTGAAGGGGGATCTCACTGGTCAAAGACCAACGTGTGTGTGAAGGGGATCTCACTGGGGAAGGACCAATGTGCATGTGAAGGGGAATCTCACTGTGGAAAGACCAATGTGTGTGTGAAGGGGGATCTCACTGGGGAAGGACCAATGTGTATGTTAAGGGAGATCTCACTGGGGAAGGACCAACATGTGTGCGGAGGTATGATGTCACTGTTGGAGAATGCTCTGCATTCACAACTGGAGGCAAAATCCACCAGTGACACATGGCAAAATGAAATTAGAACATATGCATTATATCAGTAAGGATATTCCATACCCAATATTATATTTGTGTAGCGCCTGTGTACTTATCAGTACAGGTGCTATCGTTAAATTTAGTGGGATGAGAGACTTACCTGCTCTCATCCATGTTGATTTATTTAAATGTGGCTGTCGCCAGCCCTGAACTGTCCTGTGGGTCATTCTGTGCTTCAGAGATGCCGTTTCATCTCTGGGTGGCAGGTGGCGCCAGAGGGGTCCAGGCGGAGCCACTTCTGTGGCGGAGGCCGTTGCTCGGGGTTCTTAGCGGGTTCCTGGTTCCAGGTGCTGCACCCACCTTTAGGGTGTGTGCACATCACAGGCCCTGGCGATATGGCCTACCAGGCCGGGGCGCACTTGCTACGCGGAGTTCCCGACTCTAGGCCCTCATGGCCCAGAGCAACTGATGCTGCAAAGGGGCCCCAGTGATTGTCTGGGCTCCCATCCCTCACCAAGAAGATCTCAAGCGAGTTGTGCTGTTCGATGGGGAGTCGGTCTGAGGTGAACCTGGAGGCAGGTGATCCAACAGGGCTTAGACGAACCATTGGGGATCTGGGTGGCCAGACACTGACAGGTTGTATGCTGCAAACTGTCAGCCGGTGACTCAAGAACAAGAAGTCTACCTGAGGGAGATTCAGGCTGATCATTAACGGGGAGGATTTGCTCTACTATTCATACTATTCACGCTCTTGATACATTGGGCCTGTGGCAGGGGTCCCTTACAAATCCAATAGAGCCGGGTCTGTGGCAGAGACCCGTTCCTCCCCAAAAGGTTCTACGTGACGCTCTGGCTGCCAGGCCTGTGAGAGAAGTCTGTCCAGGGGCACTTTACCCACTCCGGCTGGAGTGGCGACGTGACGTGTGAAGTTATTGGAGGCAGGACTGCTTCTTCTATCCATAGCCTGAATCTGCAAAGTTTATTCTCTTTTCACCAATCTACACTGTCTACCTCAAGTTGACTGTTGGTCATGTTGGACCAGAAATAAAGCATTGAAAATGTCAACCTACAGTCTGGACATTCCGTTACTGCTCTCATCACCATCATTACCCCTAGACACATCACAGAGGTAACTTAAATACGCTGATCCCAGGGAGGAGTCACCCACAACTGCGTGAGACGTAGAGTAAAAGTTTCACGCCAAACTAGCAGACCAATGCCCTGCTTGCGAGCGAGAGAGACCACATGTATGATGTCCGCTCCCTCGCTGCCGTTTGTCGCTTCTCGACGATTGGGGCCCCCAGTGACTGCACCGGGAGTCTCCGCCATGTCTGCAGTTGTCGGAATACCCCTCACAGATACGGGGATGCAGATGTCCACGCAAGGACAGTTTGTTCTCCTTTAAAGCGGAGGATCTGAGACCTTGGGACTGTCCTGCCCTCGCTGTGAGGAGTTGTCTGTGCGGATCCTGCTGTTTGGTGTCGGTGTCCAAGATGCCGGGCCTGCCTGTTCACCGTAAAGCCATTAGCGAAAACTCCTTGTGAGTATCGGGTGAACTGGATTACCGGGGACGTTACCGCGGAGAAGGAAGCCACAAGGCCAGAACCCTCCCCGTCGGTGGAGATCGTGGAACCGGAGACTACAAATTCCGAGGTCATCACTGTCTCATCTACCCTGACCCTGCTGTCTGCTACCTCGCCATCTCGCTCACCGGAGGTAAGCCCGCTAGACGAGACGGAACAAGATGACAACCCGACCAGTGTGACGAGTACACAGGCCGAAGCCGTACCGGAGACCACCACAACCACTGCGGTCCCATGTGGCGTACTGGCATTGGAGAGGGCCCTGCACAGGCCTCCCGCGGCTGCGGTCGAGGCCCACCTGCCCGTCGTTCTTTACCGGATTGGCCAAGAGACACATCAAAGGCTTGTGGCTACCTGCCTGCGGAGGAGTATAACTCCTCCGAACTGGACTCTTTTTCGGATGACGATGCCATTGATCATCTCTTTGAGCCGGAGTTCCCGGAATCGCAGGGATTCGAAGGATTTTGAGTCCCCCGCACAAAGCGGAAGAAACGCTCCGGCTGGAGCGCACCGCGTGGGTCCGATGCATCGAATTCAAACGTCCCGCAGCTGACCTGGGGAGAGGGTGAGTCTGTTCCTGTTTTTGCTCTCACCGCTCCCCTGCCCCCTGCCGTGCCTGCTCTCAGACGGGCACCGGACACTATTGTGCTGTCGGGACGCGAAGACCCGCGAATGCTACCCAACTTGGCTCGGTTGCAACGCGCGGTGATACGAAAAGTCGCTGCCAAATACCGGTAGGAATACCCATATGTTCCACCCGCCATCCTTCTGGAGGTTGACCGGGAGCGGGAGGAATGGTGACATGATGCCATATGGACTCATTTGAAGGTACCCCGGGTCGTAAAGAGCACGGACTTGAACCTTGCCCATTTACATCCCCGGTTTGAGCGGTGTCTCAGGGAGTGGAGCTGGGGCTGCCACATTTACCGTGACCGAGTAGTGTTGAAATGCCCTGGGAAAGAAGATCAGATTTTCTCTGTGACTTCCACAACCGCACGAGGGGACATCATCTCTTTGCCTGACCCTCGGTTTTATAAATAGGCCTCATGCCTGTATCCTCATACATGTTGCTACTTTTAAAGAAGACTTGGACAAGGGTTCTCGCCCCCACTCAAGTTTGTTTTTCTTACCTACCTCTCCGGAATCCACATTATTGCTTATGTGAAGAACTTTGGGTTAGGGTGTGTTCAGCCAGTTAGAGTGGGGCCTTGCCAGCTTCTTCCCAACATCAGGAATGACTTTAAAGAAGGAGATGTCATCTTCTACATTTCCCTTCTCCTGCTTTGTGTTTTAAAATGAATATTGGACTGCCGTGTAGTACCAGCGCACTGACCGCTAGGGGGCAGCGTTCTGCAATATGTTTTTTTTTTGCAGGACTTCAATGTGTATTTTGTGTTTTATTTTCTTGCAGCTCAGAGTAAGAGAAATGCTCAGCACTTATTATGGTTAAACTCCCTGGGAGGAAGGGAAATTTCACTCTCTGGCGAGAGGGTGCAGTTTTAACTCTGACCTTGGAGGTTGTAAATAGTAAAAAAAATATTAATATATTAGAGTATATATATATTTTGTATGTATGTTCTTTTATTTTTTTTCTCTCAGGTTTTTGGACCCACCTACTATCAACGCTGTTGGAGACTGGGGCAGAATAGATAGATAGGGATGTGTATATTATTGTAATGTTGTATAATACCATAGTTCTTACTGTAGTATTCAAGGAAGCTAATATTTGTACTTTAAAATTATGCAAATGTTTATCTTTTCTTTTTACTACTTTTCTTTACTGTTTTAGCAGATCCAGGCTGGCATTCAGGCTTGAATGCCTTAGGACACTGGGCACAGTGTCATTTCAAGTGGGGGGAGTGTGTAGCGCCTGTGTACTTATCAGTATCGTTAAATTTAGTGGGATGAGAGATTTACCTGCTCTCATCCATGTTGATCTATTTAAATTTGGCTGTCGCCAGCCCTGAACTGTCCTGTAGGTCATTCTGTGCTTCAGAGATGCCGTTCCATCTCTGGGTGGCAGGTGGCTCTAGAGGGGTCCAGGCGGAGCCGCTTCTCCCCAGCAGCCAATTTGAGGAGTTTTCCCTCGCGGAGCATGCTGGGAAGGGGTATTTCTGTGGCGGAGGCCGTTGTTCGGGGTTCTTCGCGGGTTCCTGGTTCCAGATGCGGCACCCACCTTTAGGGTGTGCGCACATCACAGGCCCTGGCGATATGGCCTACCAGGCCGGGGCGCACGTGCTATGCGGAGTTCCCGACTCTGGGCCCTCATGGCCCGGAGTAACTGATGCTGCAAAGGGGCCCCAGTGATTGTCTGGGCTCCCATCCCTCACCAAGAAGATCTCAAGCGAGTTGTGCTGTTCGATGGGGAGTCGGTCTGAGGTCGGTCTGAGGTGAACCTGGAGGCAGGTGATCCAACAGGGCTTAGACGAACCATTGGGGATCTGGGTGGCCAGACACTGACAGGTTGTATGCTGCAAACTGTCAGTCGGTGACTCAAGAACAAGAAGTCTACCTGAGGGAGATTCAGGCTGATCATTAACGGGGAGGATTTGCTCTACTATTCACGCTCTTGATACATTGGGCCTGTGGCAGGGGTCCCTTACAAATCCAATAGAGCCGGGTCTGTGGCAGAGACCCGTTCCTCCCCAAAAGGTTCTACGTGACGCTCTGGCTGCCAGGCCTGTGAGAGAAGTCTGTCCAGGGGCACTTTACCCACTCCGGCTGGAGTGGCGACGTGACGTGTGAAGTTATTGGAGGCAGGACTGCTTCTTCTATCCATAGCCTGAATCTGCAAAGTTTATTCTCTTTTCACCAATCTACACTGTCTACCTCAAGTTGACTGTTTGTCATGTTGGACCAGAAATAAAGTATTGAAAACGTCAACCTACAGTCTGGACATTTTATTACTGCTCTAACCACCATCAATACCCCTAGACACATCACGGAGGTAACTTAAATACACCGATCCCAAATCTAACCAGCGGCTCCTGAGGGGGTATCGCTACATTTGTATTAAACTTTTATTCATACCCTTTAAGTTCACTTTTTGCTATTTGATACGTATTTATTGTAATATATCACAAAACATTTATCATTTATCCTATTTAAACAAAACACATTCAACATCTCATTTATTAAAGTACTAGCTGAATACCCGGCGTTGCTCGGTCTTCCTATCTTAACCTTTTGGGGAGGAAAATCATAGTAATATAAATATACCCATCTTTTATATAAGGGTGTAGGTAAGGGTTAATTTAACTGTCATATATTTTTATTTGGCATATAAGTAATATGTGTAGCAGGTATTATTGAAATATCTCCAGGCGTACAGAAGTTATGTGGGAACATACATTTCCCATTGATTTGCATGGGACCTTAACTGCTTGCCGACCGCGCACCGCCGTTCTACGTCGGCAAGCTGGCTCTCCTGGGCGAGAGCACATCATTCTACGTCGGCTCTTTCAGCCGCCACTAGGGGCGCGTGCGCGCCGCCGGAGGCGCGCGCGCGCCCCCCCCGCTCGCCCCCGCTCGCCGTCGGGCACACACGATCGCTCGTTACAGAGCGGGGACCGGGAGCTGTGTGTGTCCGGTCCTGTCAGCGGGGGAAACGCTGATTTTCTGTTTTTTTTTTTACCAAAAATATGTAGAAGAATACGTATTGGCCTAAACTGAGGAATATGTTGTGATCCTTTCTGCACTTTTTAAAGTATTTTTAACCACTTAAGGACCCCTTCACGCCGATATACAGAATGGCACGGCTGGGCACATCCACGTACTGTACCTGTACGTGGCCCTTTAAGCCCAGCCGTGTGGTCCAAAGCTCAGTGACCGCGCCCGCAGGACCCGATCGCAGCTGGTGTCCCTCGATCGGTCCTCTGGAGCTGAAGAACGGGGAGAGGTGTGTGTAAACACACCTTCCCCATTCTTCACAGTGGCAGTGTCATTGATCGTCTGTTCCCTGATATAGGGAAACACAATCAATGACGTCACACGTCCAGCCCCGCCCCCCTACAGTTAGAAACACATATGAGGTCACACTTAACCACTAGGGGCCGCTGAAGGGGTTAACTCCCAAACTGCAATTGTCATTTTCACAGTAAACAATGCATTTTTATAGCACTTTTTGCTGTGAAAATGACAATGGTCCCAAAAATTTGTCAAAATTGTCCGAAGTGTCCGCCATAATGTCGCGGCCACGAAAAAAATCGCTGATCGCCGCCATTAGTAGTAAAAAAAAAATATTAATAAAAATACAATAAAACTATCCCCTATTTTGTAAACGCTATAAATTTTGCGCAAACCAATCGATGAACGCTTATTGCAATTTTTTTTACCAAAAATAGGTAGAAGAATACGTATCGCCCTAAACTGAGGATTTTTTTTTTTTATATATATATATATATTGTTGGGGGATATTTATTATAGCAAAAAGTTAAAAATATTGAATTTTTTTTCAAAATTGTCGCTCTATTTTTGTTTATAGCGCAAAAAATAAAAACCGCAGAGGTGATCAAATACCACCAAAAGAAAGCTCTATTTGTGGGAAAAAAAGGACGCCAATTTTGTTTTGGGAGCCACGTCGCACGACTGCGCAATTGTCAGTTAAAGCGACGCAGTGCCGAATCGCAAAAAGGGGCAAGGTCCTTAACCTGCATATTGGTCCGGGTCTTCAGTGGTTAAGATAATAAAATCATATGTTAATCAGTGAAGGATGCAAGCCTATTCTTCTTTGTATATTTGGATCTAGTATTATATATCAGTCTGAGAACTGCGGGGAGTATGGGATTCTCAGATTGCCTCACTGAGGAAATGTCAGTTTTAGGTGGAGTGTTTTTATTGTTGGGTTTTGCATAAGGTAAAAAAGTTAAGTACATGGGCATACCTTCCAGTGGTCGATGTTATTTCTGCATGAATGCCTCTGTCCCCAGATTTTGTACATAACAGTTTGATCGCATTTAGCGCCGTGTCATCTCTCTTTCCTTGAGATGGCTCCACCTTAAACAGACACAAAAGATTTATGAAAATATAATTTTGCTTACTTCTTGGAGAAATATTTTTAGTGATATAGACCAGGTGTAGCAACCCCAGGCACGGGTGCCATAAGCGGCACGCAAAGCCCCTTTTGCCAGCATGTGACTCCCTTCCCATCAGCAGCGCAGTGAAGTGTCAATGAGACACAGCTTCTGCTGCCCCCACACATTGTAATAGATGGGAAATAATTTTTGGTTGTCTAACATTCCTGTAGCTGCGATAAAAGCATTCAAAAAGCCAAGTTTAGCTGCTTCGAATACTGACATTTGTTTTCAATTTGGTGCCTTTGTTCTGTCAGATTAGGCGACCCGTCAGAATGTGTAACGGAAGTGACGTTACGTCACCGCCATCTTGCTACACCCCACACTCCTCCATAGTAGGGTGACCACATTTCCAAACTATAATTCAGGGACACCCCTCCTTACCAAAAATCAGCTTGTGCTGTAACGAATCAGAGCACAGTGATTGGAGAAATCATAAATCTCGCCTTGTGTCCAATCACAAACAGAGGCAGGGATTGTGCTCCTCCAGGCATTCCTGACCAGGACAAGTACTGTCAGTGAGTAAATTGGTGATGTGGCGGCCTTTTTTGGGGTCATCAGATTGCCCCGGGCGGTGGCTGTGTCAGATTCATTCCGGGACACTGTATTGTCCTGGAATGATGGTGCCCGGGACAGACCTGCAAAATGCGAGACTGTCCCGGGCAATCCGGGACACGTGGTCACCCTACTCCATAGTAAGGATACTGTGAGAATCCACCGGAGTTTTGTATTTCACACTTATTTTTAACATCAAAGTGTGAGTATGGCCTCAGTTAGATCTTATTAATAATAAAATTATTTAGTACCATCATCCATGAAAGATTATGAAAACTTGGACTAAGTGAGCATAGAGTAGCAGCTGCTAGTACTACTAATACCCATAAATGGTCACCTAGAAGGAACGGGTTGATTGGACTTTCAAGGTACTGATAACAAAACACAGATATAATATAAAAAATAATAATAATTTATTATACATCAAACTATACAAAACTAAAAAAATTTGAGCCGATTCCCACAATCAGAACAGTAGTTGTTAATGACGGAGCCCCGTCAGAGGTCTGTTGTAGTGGAGGAAGGCCGAAAAACCTCAACCGGTTTCGCGGAAGGAACCGTTTCTTCAGGAGGATAGATATATACTGTAGATATTCCTCCTGAAGAAGCGGTCCTTCCGCGAAACCGGTTGAGGTTTTTCGGCCTTCCTCCACTACAACAGACCTCTGACGGGGCTCCGTCATTAACAACTACTGTTCTGATTGTGCGGTTCGGCTCAAATGTTTTTACTTTTGTATAGTGTGATGTATAATAAATAATTATTATTTTTTATATTATAGTTGTGTTTTGTTATTAGTACCTTGAAAGTCCAAAGGAAGGGTACTACTCAGGGCAGTGACAGGGCGGACTTTTCAGGCAACAACAAGGACATAGAATTTTTTAGAAAAATATATAAATTTAATTACACAATACAAAAATAAATTTCAATAAAATAAAATGAGAGAAATATGCAGTCAAAAGCAGTGTTTTCAATCGTCTCGCCTACGCTTTTCGCCTAGCGGCTTCTTCAGGACGAGTTTTGAGAAAATGTTTTAGACACTAGAGTATTGCTGATTTCAAATCTAAAATGAGATATGAAAGCTTAGTGACATACAGGAGACATAGAAAATTAAAACACTGAAAGTCACCCCTTAGAACCCATATATGGATGCATTTCGATACATAACGATTTGTTCTTAGCCCTAGGGGATTTTCTTTTTTCCCTTCAATGGGGTAGGTATGCTAGTAATTCTTTTAAATTCATGGTCCAACGTCCAGTGCAAGCATATGCAGTACAATATATCATTTGGTCTTTCAGCGTTCATTACCTCTGACTCCACCTGTATATCGTTTACTCCACCTGGTCCCTGACGCACGTGGATGGCTAACAACTCAATTGGTATTTTTTGAGATTCTCTGTTGCATGTTGACTTTCAGTGTTTTAATTTTCTATGTCTCCTGTATGTCACTAAGCTTTCATATCTCATTTTAGATTTGAAATCAGCAATACTCTAGTGTCTTAAACATTTTCTCAAAACTCGTCCTGAAGAAGCCGCTAGGCGAAACGCGTAGGCGAGACAATTGAAAACACTGCTTTTGACTGCATATTTCTCTCATTATATTTTATTGAAATTTATTTTTGTATTGTGTAATTAAATTTATATATATTTCTAAAAAATTCTATGTCCTTGTTGTTGCCTGAAAAGTCCGCCCTGTCACTGCCCTGAGTAGTACCCTTCCTTTGAAATAATTTTACGGATGTCGGCAAGTGTGAGTGCCTTTATGTTTTTCCCTTCCCCTATTTTTGAATTACCTTGAAAGTCCAATCAACCCGTTCCTTCTAGGTGACCATTTATGGGTATTAGTAGTACTAGCAGATGCTACCCTATGCTCACTTATTTTTAACAGTAAACGCAGCTTATAAGGTGAAATACAGTACTTGGAAATCCATCGGACTGTTACATGTTGAATTTTAAAAGCAGCGGCAAACCTGCTGATCTCACAAGTTTGATAATGTGACAGAACACCGCTGCTTTTATAATTCAACATGTAAACAGTCCGATGGATTTCCAAATACTGTATTTCACCATATAAGCTCCGTTACTGTTAAAAATAACAGTGAAATGTAAAACCCCGGTGGGTGTAACAAGATGTCCGCTTGCGCCTTCTCACAGTATTCTTATTGTGATGGAGTGCGGGGTGTAGCAAGATGGCGGCGACGGAATGTCACTTCCGTTACCAATTCTGACAGGTAGCCATATCTGACGGAACACCTTTAACCTGCCTGGCGGTATTCCCGAGTCTGACTCGGGGTTAGATTTTCCTGCTGCGAGCGGTAACCCCGAGTCAGACTCGGGCTTGCCTCGCTAGATCCACAGGCATTGTTTACTTACCTTGTCCCTGGATCCAGCGATGCCACCGCGCTGCGTGAGCGAGCAGGACCTCGCTCGATTCACACAGTGCCTCTGTGTGACGCCGATCTCCGTTCCCTGCGACGTTACGACGCACGGGGACGGAGAACGGCGCCAAATTCAAAAAAGTAAACAAACACTTTACATACAGTATACTGTAATCTTATAGATTACAGTACTGTATGTAAAAAAAACCCCCCCCCCCCCCTTGTCCCTAGTGGTCTGTCCTGTGTCATGCATGTCATTTTATATAATAAAAACGTTTCTTTCTGCCTGCAAACTGTAGATTGTCCATAGCAACCAAAAGTGTCCCTTTATGTCAAAAATAGTTTTAGATCAGCTAAAAAACAGCGATAATAAATTATAATCACTTGCAGAATTGTGCGATAGCGATTTGTGGGGAAATTCGTCATAAAAAAAAAAAAAAAAAAATGACAGCAACAATTCTGCAACTGAGCAAATTTCAGTGATTTTGATTTGATTACATTATTGAATAATTTTTATTGTAATTATATTATTATTTGTTATAATTATTTATAATTATTTATTATATTATAATTTATAATTTTGTTTTTAAAAAAATGTCATACCCAGGATGCCTATTAGAATCTTGTTTGGTCAGATTTAAGTGAGTTATTTCTAAAAATTACAGACCTACAATATAAAACGCCAAATTTCCTTGCAAATAATGGTACCGCTTTCAGCATGTTTTTTCTGAAAGAATCATACCGCCAGGGAGGTTAAAGGAACACTAAATTAATTTATTTAATTTTTTTTTTTTTTTGTCATTCAAGTTTAAGTTTATTTTCAGAAAAAAAATCAGTACAATGTAATGAACATCAATGAAAATTATTACAGTGTGGCATACAGTCAAAAAACAACATGGTACATTTAGTTTATTTCCTGCCCTTCCATTCCACATTGAAACAAAGTACCATTAAAACGTAAAATAAATTGTGAATAACAAAAAGGAATAAATATATTGAAGAAAAAAAAATCCAACCCAATTGTCCTCCCCAACCTCCAGAGATACTATAATCCGTATAATCCAATCCAGACCCATGAAATTGTAATAAATATAATAGATTGTTTATTTAGATCTATAAGGAGGATAGATGCCTAGGGTAAACTCCACCCCCCGACACCCCTAATGGGATCACTCTGTGCCCTAAGAGGCAGAATAACCCCTATCACCCCCCCTCCCTTTTAATAGATAATGGCCCAGATTCTTGAAGGCGTTACGACGGCGCAACACCATTAGCGCCGTCGTAACTCCTCATCTGGCCCCGGGTATCTATGCGACTGATTCTTAGAATCAGTTGCGCATAGGTACCCATTAGATCTGACAAGCGTAAGGCTGTTACGCTGTCAGATCTTAAAAGTAATTTTTTTTTCCCGCCGCTAGGTGTCGCATCGTCGCTTTTCCCCGTCGTCTATGCAAATGAGGTAAGTACGGCGATTCCCGAACATACGCGAGGTCGACGCAGCGAATTAACGTCGTTTGCGTAGCGTACCCGACGCGTAAGGTTGCCCCTGCTAATTAGCAGGCGCAACCAATGTTAACTATGGCCGTCGTTCCCGCGTCAAATTGAATAAAAATTACGTCGTTTGCGTAAGACGTCCGTGAATGGCGCTGGACGCCATTTACGTATACATCTAGGCAAATGACGTCGGGCGACGTCATTTAGCGCAATGCACGTCGGGTAAAGCATGCGCAGTACGCTCGGCGCGGGAGCGCGCCTAATTTAAATGGTGCCCGCCCCATTTGAATTGGGCGGGCTTGCGCCGAGCAATCTAACGATTCACCGCTGCAAGTTTACAGGTAAGTGTTCTGAGAATCAGGATTTAAACCTGTAGACCTGCGGCGGTGAAACGTAGAGCTCATACATTACGCTGCCCAGGAGCAGCGCTAATGTATGAGAATCTGGGCCAATAAGAATAACCCGATAATAAGAGGACAACTTCAAAACCATCCTCTATATAACATACCTAAGAGGGTTTAAGAAACCATTACAATTAGGTTCAATCAAACCATTTTAAAATAAAATGTAACATATGGGAAGAATAATAAATAATATATATTATTCTTGTCAAAATAAAGGAAAAGAACAATATATGTATGCAAAACGTGTTCCTTATTTATATAATAATAAAAAAAAAGAAACAACATGAACAAAATAATAAGAGAGAAAGAGAAATAATGATAAAGGAAAAAAAAAGACAGCATAATAAAAGAAAGAAAGATAGAGAAAGAGAAAGGAGTTGGAGAAGAGATAAAAGAAGGACAAAGGGCCAAGTTCACAGAAAAAGTACGCCAGAGTATCTGCTGATACCCCGGCGTACTTTCAAATTTGCCGCGTCGTATCTTTATTTTGAATTCTCAAACAAAGATACAACGGCATTTGGCTAAGATCCGACAGGCGTACGGCTTTGTGCGCCTTCGGATCTTAGGATGCAATACTTCGGCGCCCGCTGGGGTGGAGTTTGCATCGTTTTCCCCCTCCCGCGTCGGGTATGCTAATTAGCTGTTTACGGCGATCCACGAAGGTACGCGCGGTCGTCGCATTCTCTTACGTCGTCGCTAGTCGGCTTTTCCCATCGTAAAGTTGCGAGTGCTATTTAGGTGGTGTAAAAATAGACAGGCCATGTTAAAGTATGGCCGTCGTTCCCGCGTCGCATTTTAATTTTTTTTTTTTGCGTAAGACGTCCGGGAATAGGAAAGGACGTAACACACGTTGCCGTTCAAAAAATTACGTCGCTGCAACGTCATTTCACGCAAAGTACGGCGGGAAATTTCAAAACGGAGCATGCGCAGTACGTTCGGCGCGGGAACGCGCCTAATTTAAATGATACATGCCCCATTTGAATTAGGCGGGCTTGCGCCGGACGGCTTTACGCTACTCCGCCGCAAGTTTACAGGCAAGTGCTTTGTGAATCAAGCACTTGCACTGAAAACTTGCAGCGGTGTAACGTAAATGACATACGTTACGCCGCCGCAAATGTATGTGAATCTGGCCCAAAGAGCCTACCTGTCAAAAGTGCACATCAGTCCAAAGCGAAAGCTAATACTAAATCCGCAAGGTATATGAGATTCCCATAAATTTCAACCAAGGCTCCCATATTTCATTGAACTGGGTAAGTTTATCCATCATGGAGCCAATTCTTTTTTCTTGTTCCATTATCCATGTGACTTTTCTTTTCATACTTAGTATAGAAACCGATGGCTTCTTCCAGGCAGCTGCTATAGTAATTCTAGCACCCGTCAGGATAAATAATATCAGTTTTCTGGTAACCTTTTGAACCTGAGGTATGAATCCATTCAGCAAAGCAATCGCCGGGGACTGATGTAAATTACAACCCGTGACCCGTCTAATAATATGGAATACCTTGTTCCAGTATCCACGTATCCTTGGACATTCCCACCATGTGTGTATCGTAGAGCCCACCACATGGCATCCTCTAAAGCAGTGTTCCCCAACCCCCGGTCCGCGGCCCACTGGCGGGCCGTGGCCTATTTGCAGCCGGGCCGCGAAGGCTGCACTGTGTGAAGTGCGGCGGCAGGCAAGCAGAGAGATGACATCTCTCGCCGCCCGCCCGGAACACGGCACTTCCGCCCACACAGCGGGGCTGCTATACTGTGGCTTGATTGGTTACAGGCCGCTCTGGGGGCGGAATCAGCTAACGTCACTCGTCTCCATGACGATTATGTCAACAACATTGCCGCACAACCGCCCCTTTTGCTGACCCGCGGTATACACACACACAGCCTCCCTGCACATTGACGTCAGACGCCCTTTACGCTGGGAGCCCAGCACAGGAGCGTCGCTGGTTGCCTGGACACCGCCGCTGTGATACAGCAGTGTGGCTAGGAATCGCCTCTCGTTTTGAATCTTCCCTGCACTGGCGCCGATCCAATAGAGCAGCGCATACAGATGTCCCTCGGCTCCTGGAACATTCACTTAGTGACTGCCGTCACGTTTCAGGTACAATTTAGGCCTGCTTAACCACTTGCCGACCGCGCACCGTCGTTATACGTTCACAAGGTGGCTCTGCTGGGCGAGAGCACGTAATATGACGTCCTCTCTCCCAGCCGCCACTAGGGGCGCGCGCGCCCCCCGCTCGCCCCCGACTCCCGTGCGTGTGCCCGGCGGGCGCGATCGCCGCCGGGCACACGCGATCGCTCGTTACAGAGCGGGGACCGGGAGCTGTGTGTGTAAACACACAGCTCCCGGTCCTGTCAGCAGGGGAAATGCTGATCTTCGGTTCATACAATGTATGAACCGAGGATCAGTGTTTCCCCTAGTGAGGCCACCCCCCCCCCCACAGTAAGAACACACCCAGGGACATACGTAACCCCTTCCCCGCCCCCTAGTGTTAACCCCTTCACTGCCAGTGGCATTTTTATAGTAATCCAATGCATTTTTATAGCACTGATCGCTGTAAAAATGCCAATGGTCCCAAAAATGTGTCAAAAGTGTCCGAAGTGTCCGCCATAATGTCGCAATACCTGTGATGGACTTTTTACCTATATGCTTCAGTTTAATCCTCCCTGCTTGTTTAAGCATTGTGATGGACTTTTTACCTATATGCTTCAGTTTAATCCTCCCTGCTTGTTTAAGGCTGTTAATTGTAATTACTCTTCTGCAGCTAGCCCTGTTTCAAATGTTAATTGTTTTAGCCCTGTGTTTACTGGTTACTGTGATTAGATAAGTGGCTCATGTTAATTATGCTGATCGCTTCATTGTGATAATTATCTCTCTATATGCGGTGCCGAACCGGCTAGCTACTGAGTAGTTCAAAGAAATATCTTTATTTCAAGGGAGCTGTATTGAAGACCCCCCACTGTGTGAGGGGGGGCGGAGATTTGTCATTGTAACAGTTGTAACCACATATAAGCTGTGTTTTTACTATTAAAACTCTGTGTTATACCAGCATTAAGCCTTGGCTCATGTATGGATGGTGCTGTGATTTCTTTTATGGGAAGAAGGGAACGTTGACGGGGATATCATACCAATATCGTCACAAATTGGTTGGCAGCAGCGGGATCTTCCCTTCTACTCTCCTTTACACCCGGATTCCAAGCAGACACTGGGAACAGTGAATGGAAGGCTGCTACACCCTGCTTAAAAGAAATACACTGAAAGAACTACTGGAAGTTCGTGGAAGGATTGCTAGCAACAAAACCAAGCGGGTCATCATAGCAGAATTAATGGAGCTAGACCAGGAGAACGTGATTGAAGCAAAAACGCCAGCTGGTAGTTCCCCGGAAGTACCGGCAGGAGTTATTGAGGATTGGGCACGACGTACCCTTGGCAGGCCATTTGGGAATACGCAAGACAGGGTATCGGATAACCCAGAACTTTTTCTGGCCTGGGGTATCCGACGACGTCAGGGCGTATTGTCAAACGTGCGAGGTATGCCAACGTATAGGTAAAAAGGGAGACCACCCAAAGGCTAAACTAGTTTCCATGCCCATTATTGAAGAACCGTTCACAAGGGTAGCCGTGGACATTATAGGGCCCCTGGCCCAACCTAGCCGTTCCGGCAAGCGGTATATACTCACCGTAGTAGACTACACCACCCGTTACCCCCGAAGCGGTAGCTCTCTCTAACATACAGGCTGAGACTGTAGCAGAGGCCCTAGTTAAAGTATTTTCCCGAGTAGGCTTTCCCAAGGAGGTTCTGTCCGACCAAGGTACCCAATTCATGGCTGAGGTAACCCAGCAGATATGGAAAACCTGTGGAGTTAAATCCCTGACTAGCTCCCCATACCACCCCCAGACTAACGGCCTGTGCGAGCGCTTCAATGGAACGCTAAAGCAAATGTTGAAATCGTTCACAGGGGCGTACAAGGATTGGGAGCGATTCCTGCCGCACCTTCTCTTTGCCTACCGAGAGGTACCGCAGAATCGACCGGATTCTCACCCTTCGAACTTCTCTATGGGAGGCGGGTGAGGGGGCCCTTAGATCTCATCAAGGATCACTGGGAGGGGCAAACAGAAATTGAGGGGACCCCGGTTGTACCTTATGTCCTGGAGCTGAGGGATCGCATGGAGGAATTAGCCCAGACAGTGCGAGAAAACCTCCAGGCGGCCCAACAGCGCCAGAAGGTATGGTATGACCGATGGGCTAGGCACCGGAGCTTTCAGATAGGCCAAAAGGTCATGGTATTAAGGCCGGTCCGAACTGACAAGCTCCAGGCTGCCTGGCAGGGCCCCTATAAAGTTATAGGACAGATATGCGACACTACCTACACGATAGCCAGTTGCGAGGATGAAGATGTGAAACGAACCTTTCACATCAACATGCTCAAGGCCTATCAGGAACGGGCAGAGGAGGTAGCCGCTATTTGTGCACCAGCAGGAGAAGACACAGAGACCCTACCCCTTCCCGACCTATTGGGCAGTAGCAAAGGGATGACCCAGATAGAGAAAGTCCAGCTAGGTGAACAGCTGGAGCCGCAAGAGCGGGCTCAAGCTGGCCGCTTACTAGAAGAAAAACAGGCCACATTCTCGCAGGAGCCTGGATACACACGCCTAGCCGTACACAAGGTGGAGACTCCAGGACAGACACCCCTGAGACAGCCTCCTTACCGTATCCCCGAAGCAGTCCGGGAAGGAATGCGGAAGGAGATAGATGAGATGCTTCGGCTAGGCGTAATCGAACCCTCAGAAAGTCCTTGGGCCTCGCCGGTAGTCTTAGTGCCAAAGAAGGATGGGACAACCCGCTTCTGTGTAGATTACCGGCGCATCAACGACAAGACAGTTACGGACGCCTATCCGATGCCACGGATGGACGAGCTGCTTGACCGTATCTCTGCAGGGAAGTATCTGACCACAATAGACCTATGCAAGGGATATTGGCAGATTCCTCTAGCAGAAGATGCCAGACTCAAGTCGGCCTTCATCACCCCGTTCGGCCTATACCAATTCCGGGTTATGCCGTTCGGGATGAAGAACGCCCCGGCCACCTTCCAACGGATGGTGGATCAGTTACTTGGGGGTCTCCAGAGCTTTGCATGCGCTTATCTGGATGACATCGCCATCTACTGCAATACATGGGAAGCGCACCTAGAGCACGTAGGGGTAGTATTGGATAGGATCAAGGGGGCCGGGCTGACCCTGAAACCCGACAAATGTCATTTGGGTATGGCGGAGGTACAATATTTGGGCCACCGAGTAGGATGTGGTAAGCAACGGCCGGAGCCGGCCAAGATCGAGGCCGTTGCCAATTGGCCCACTCCCCACACCAAGACACAAGTCATGGCTTTCTTGGGCACAGCCGGCTATTACAGACGCTTTGTACCCGACTATAGCGCCCTGGCCAAACCCCTGACCGACTTGACCAAAAAGAAGCTACCCCAACAAGTCCTATGGTCCCCGGAATGCGAGGTGGCTTTCCAAACCCTAAAGACTGCTCTGGTTAATGCTCCAGTGTTGGTTACCCCAGATCCTAACAAAAGATTTATTGTCCACACAGATGCTTCAATGTTTGGACTGGGGGCAGTACTAAGCCAGATCGGGGAGGATGGAGGAGAGCACCCGGTGGCATACCTGAGTCGGAAGCTGTTGCCAAGGGAGGTCAGTTACGCCACCATTGAAAAAGAGTGTTTGGCCTTGGTATGGGCACTCAAAAAGCTCACACCTTACCTTTATGGCCGGGCTTTCACTCTCATCACCGATCACAACCCCTTGGTGTGGCTTAACCGGGTTTCAGGGGACAACGCCCGTTTGCTACGCTGGAGCTTGGCCTTACAGCCCTATGACTTTACGATTCATTACCGCCCAGGCAAGCAAAACGGGAATGCTGATGGATTGTCACGCCAAACGGAGTTAACCTCGGACTAAAAGCTCTGAACCCGTCAACCCTACTGGACCAGGAAAGGTCCAACCGGCTTTTCCGGAGCAGGGAGAAGAAGGGGGGCCATTGTGATGGACTTTTTACCTATATGCTTCAGTTTAATCCTCCCTGCTTGTTTAAGCATTGTGATGGACTTTTTACCTATATGCTTCAGTTTAATCCTCCCTGCTTGTTTAAGGCTGTTAATTGTAATTACTCTTCTGCAGCTAGCCCTGTTTCAAATGTTAATTGTTTTAGCCCTGTGTTTACTGGTTACTGTGATTAGATAAGTGGCTCATGTTAATTATGCTGATCGCTTCATTGTGATAATTATCTCTCTATATGCGGTGCCGAACCGGCTAGCTACTGAGTAGTTCAAAGAAATATCTTTATTTCAAGGGAGCTGTATTGAAGACCCCCCACTGTGTGAGGGGGGGCGGAGATTTGTCATTGTAACAGTTGTAACCACATATAAGCTGTGTTTTTACTATTAAAACTCTGTGTTATACCAGCATTAAGCCTTGGCTCATGTATGGATGCTGCTGTGATTTCTTTTATGGGAAGAAGGGAACGTTGACGGGGATATCATACCAATATCGTCACAATACCGAAAAAAAAATCGCTGATCGCCGCCATTACTAGTAAAAAAAATATAATAAAAATGACATAAAAATACCCCCTATTTTGTAAACGCTATAACTTTTGCGCAAACCAATCAATAAACGCTTATTGCGATTTTTTTTTACGAAAAATATGTAGAAGAAAACGTATCGGCCTAAACTGAGGAAAAAAAATGTTTTTTTATATATTTTTGGGGGATATTTATTATAGCAAAATGTAAAAAATATTCATTTTTTTCAAAATTGGCTCTCTATTTTTGTTTATAGCGCAAAAACTAAAAACCGCAGAGGTGATCAAATACCACCAAAAGTAAGCTCTATTTGTGGGAAAAAAAGGACGCCAATTTTGTTTGGGAGCCACGTCGCACGACCGCGCAATTGTCTGTTAAAGCGACGCAGTCCTGAATCGCAAAAAGTACTCTGGTCTTTGGGCAGCAATATGGTCCGGGGGGTAAGTGGTTAAATACGCCTTTTTCCTGATACAACCTCTTTTATGATATTGCTTTGTGTCACTTATGTTAACATACTAATGCATTTAGGTGATTTTTACTGTTTTCTGGGGGGATTTAAGACCAGTGACATGGATAATAGCAATCCACACCTGGTGGCAGGTGTTGTGGCAATTATGGTGAGTTTGAACTATTTCATTTTATATTGCAATGACAAATAATTAGCTTCAATCATCCCAACACCATATCAGCCATTGTTCTGTGATGATTGAAGCGCTAACACCAGCCATTTCCTCATAAAATTGCCTGCGAAAAGCTACATAACAACCCAACCCCCCCCCCCCCCCCCCGGGCCTTGGCCCGATTCTATTCCACAACGCCGGTCCTCGGTGCCAAAAAGTTTGGGGACCACTGCTCTAAAGCACAGAGGTAAGGAGGAGGGATAAATAGATGCCAATTTTAGAGGAACAAGATACCACCTGGTAAATATTTTCACATTTGCCTCCATAAGAGGCACACTCATAAAGCCTTTAATAGATCTAATAAAGTTTCCACACCAATCTTTCAAGTCCCATTCATCATGAAGTTCCCTCTCCCAAGCTAGCATATGAGGTCATTTATTATCATTTGCCACAAGTGATTTATATATAACCGAAATAACTCCCCTTCTCCCTGAAGCTTGATCACATTTATGCTCATACGGAGATCGACGTCCAGATACAATTTTGTCTGTCCAAAGTTTCTGAACATAATCGTATATTTGAGAAAATCTCAATTTCTCAGAGGAAGGAAGATTAAAATTATCCACAAAATATTGTTCAGAAAGGGGACCTAAATGTGAAAAAAAAAAAAACGCCCAATACGGTACACCCCCTTGTCACGCCACCATTTAAATGATTCGATATCAACATTAGAGGTAAAGATCGGATCTTGAAAAATATCAGCCAAAGGTCGACCCTTCGAGATTATGGAAGGATTATTCCTAAGTGAATCCCAGAGAACTAAAGCCTGTGAAAGAGCCGGGGACAGAATAGAAGGTCTACGTTTGGGGATACACCACAATAAACTTTCTAACGATTACGCTGGGGATGCCTGTTCTTCTATATTAACCCATTCAGGACGATCCTTTTTGATGTATACGTCCGCGATGACGTCACTCCCGTGCATGCGTGCGGGAGCCACCGGTAATGGCACGAAGACTGAAGCAACGGCACATGCAGGGGACAGGGGATATCGCCTAAACAGTTCTGGTTTAGGAGATATCCTGGGTAGCTACAGGTAAGCCTTAATATAGGCCTACCTATAGCATACAGTTGTTTTAAAGGGTTTAAAACCACTTTAAGGCTTTAGTAAACCGGAAGTGATGTCATGACTTAAAGCTGATTCCGGCTTTTTTCGGGTCTCCGGCCAGCTGGCGGATGTGATGGCTGGTCACTCGGACATACAAGTGGGACAGAAGAGCTGGTTAGCTGCTCCGGTTATTTTTACAAGAAAGACAACCGTTGGCTCTAAAAAACGGTACTGGGGTAATGCCTGCAGCTGCATATCACCCCGTACGACCCCTTGAAGTCGAAGGCTTCATATTTGCGTTATGTCGGAGTCAGGGGGCTAAACTGAAAGTTCAATTGGGCTTTAAAGTGTTACTAAACCCATTACCCTGCAGTCACTAAATCTGGTCTCCCACAGTACACAGAACATGGAAATGCAATTGTTTTAGTAAATATAAACTACTAAATACCTTTTCTCATCAGCAGTATATAGCAGTCTTGTCATTTCTATCAGTGTCTAGTTAAAGCTCGTAGGAGGAGTTTTCTGACAGCAAAAAAAAAACCTCTCTAGCCACTATAAGTTTTGAGCAAACCAATCACTATATGCTTATTGCGATTTTTTTTTTTACCAAAAATATGTAGAATACGTATCGGCCTAAACTGAGAAAAAAATAGTTAAAAAAAAAAAAAAATGGGGATATTTATTATAGCAAAAAGTAAAAAATATTGGGCCAGATCCACAGCCAGCGCCGCAAATTAAGTTACTCAAAACTTATGTCATTTAAGTTACGGCGCCCTAAGTTGGTGTCGTAAGTGCCGTATCCACAGCGCATTTGCGCACAAAATTGCGCTTGCGTAACTTAAATCCCGAGGCGTAAGGCGGGGTTATTGCAAGTGGGAAGGAAGTGGTCGTGCTTCATTGTAATGAGCCGTGACCCCATGCAAATGAAGGGCCGGCCGTACTGCGCATGTGCGCACGAATCTGCTTCTCACTGGGCATGTGCAGAACTTTGCTCGGCGCAATCAGTGAGATAGGAAAAAGGCCAAGCGTACTTAGTTTGAGGATCGCCCTGTGTATAGATAGCCCCAGTCAAACACACTTCCCTTGCAAAAGTATTTCCCTGTGTTACCCTTCCTAGAGCAAGTTGCTTCTGCTCTGAACGTTTGTCAGTGTTTGTTGGTGAGTTGTGTGTGATAGAGAAGTTTTGGAGGAGTATTAGATTGTAGTTGGTGTTTGTTTCTGCTAAGTGTATTTTCTGATTGTTTTTTTCTGAGTGTATTTTTATTTTATTTTTTCTGATAGTATTTTGTGTTTGTTTTTTGCTGATTGTATTTTGTGTTTGTTTTTTGCGTGTTTGTTTTTGAATTTGTAGTAGCTGTCTGCTTGTGTGTTTTGCTTTTTGTGTGTTTCTTCTGTGAGTTTTTTTGTTTGTTTGTTGTGTGTGTGTATTTTTGTTTGTTTGTCCTGTGAGTTTCTTCTTGTTGCTGAGTGGTGTCTGTGATGGCACCCAAGCGCAGGAAGCTCAATTTTAATCAGGTAGAGAAGCAAATCCTTGCTAGGTCCATCGTCCTATATGGGCGCTATTTACATGGGCCTGAGAGCCGGAACACCTCCCTGGCCCAAAGGAAGGCGATTCTAAAAAAGATTACGGATCAGATAAATGCGGCGGGGGGGACGACGAGGACCCCCGCTGGCATCCAAAAAAAGATCAACGATCTAAAGTGCGTGGTCCGTAATAAGGTGGCAAAGATCAATGCCCATACCACGGGCACTGGAGGAGGCCCAGCCTGCCCCATCCGTCTGAGTGAGGAGGAATGGGCAGTGGCCCGGTGTTTCCAGCCAGAGCAGGTGGTGGGCCTGCGTGGATATCAGACAGGTGTTCCTGTGAGGCCAGGTAAGTTTTTGATTTTTCTATCTGGTGATTAGCATGTGTGGGTGGGGGAAGGGAAGATGTGCCAAGTGTGTGGATCCTCAAACCTGTGATTGTTTTGTGTCCTCCACAGATGACCAGGAGGTTGCTGGGCCATCAGGCCAGGCTGCTGCACCACCCCAAAGACAAGAGGCTGCTGATGATTCCCAAGAAGGGCAGGATTCCCCAGGGGAGGGGAGTGGACAAACCTCCCCTCATGAGGAGGATGAGGGGGAGGAGGATGAGGGGGTGGAGGAAGAAGATCTTCAAATTGGCAGAGAAGTCCTTTTGGCCTCGGATATGATTACCTTTGAGGATACCCTTGAGGCTACCCTTGAGGCTACCCCTGAGGCTACCCCAGAGCCTACCGCAGAGGCTGGCAGCAGTCAGGCCACCATCAGGGGTAGCCCCTCCCACTCCTCCCCCAACAGGCCGCAACCCACAAGGGTCACTCTCCCCCCTCCTCCCAGGCCACAAGCCTCAGGGGCAGGCAGGATGGCGACCCAGGAGACCAGGGGGGTGGCCGAGCGTCTGCCAGCCAGTCTGCAGAAGGACAATGCCCGGCAGACCCGCCATCTGGGTCAGATAAAAGAGACTCTGACCCAGATGGAGCACAGCCTGGGTGTAATGAAGGAGTCACTCGGTGATGTGGCCACCAACTCATTGGCGGTCATCACATGTTTGTGTGAGCTGCAGACCGCCACAACAGGCGTGGCCCAGGAGGTGACTGCCCTGACCCAGGCTGTGCAGGACAATACCCGGGCTGTCCAGGACAATACCCGGGCTGGCCAGGCCAATACGGCTGCCGTCACTGTCTGTCTCACAAGGATAGCAGTGGCCTTGGAGGGCAGGCCAGCAGGAGGACAGACACCAGGGGAGGCTCCTTCTTCCCCTGCTCACACCCCCCCATGAAGATACTCCCTCCCCTGCTAACACCCCCCCCACGAAGATACTCCCTCCCCTGCTAACACCCCCCCATGAAGATCCTCCGGTTGGCCGTGGCCGTGCCCGTGTCCGTGGGCAGCCCAGACAGAGCAATCACCGCCGCAATTAATTTGCAGGGGTACTTTTTATTTTTTATTTTTATGATTTTATTTTTTATTTTTATGATTTTGTTTGGTATACTGTACTTATGATTTGGTTTATGTGTGTGAATGATGTGTGAATGTGGGGGGGTGGCATTCCTGATTAAATAAGGGTGTCACCCTCAGTTTTGGTGGAGAAGAGATCCCCAGGACCAGGGAGAAGTGATCCCAGGTCCCTGAATGGTGTATGAATGCACAGTAACAGAATTGGAGCCGTGGCGGGGCGTTACTGCTCCCAAGTACCAATGGGGGGGGGGGGTACTTGGATCTAATCCAATTAGATGTGCATGTGATATGTCTGTGCTAGGGACCACAGTGGTGTGCATTCATGCATTCTCAGTGTGACATAATTAATGTGTGTGTTTATTGTGCAACGATGCATTCTGCGAGGCGTCTCCTGACTGCTGTTCCCTCAAAAGAGGGGGTACCCTCGGTCACTGAAGTCACTAGTCTAGCTATGCGCATGGATGCCCCTGGCATGTTGGCATACAGATTGTAGTCCAGCAAGTGTGTGTGCTCAGCTCTTCCTTAATGGTGTTGCTTTAGCTGACCTTTACACGGCATGTGTAAAATTAGGGCACCTTTTATAAAGTGTAAATTTACACATTGAAACTAACAGAAGCGCACAGGGCGTAATCTACGGCGCACGCACTTAATTTTGTGGATCGCCCTATCTCCCTCATTTGCATCTTTGCCTATCAAAACAGTGGCGTGTCTAGCGTAATTTGCGCACGGAAAAGCGCCGGTGTAATTTTTTTAGGTAGGACGGATAAACCTGATTTTAAAGGGGAGTTCCACCCACAGTTTCACTTTTTAAATATAAATACCCCTGTAATACACAAGCTTAATGTATTCTAGTAAAGTTAGTCTGTAAACTAAGCTCCGTTTTGTTAGGTTGTTACAGCATTTAGATAGTTTATAATCTAGAAATAGACCGTGGCCATCTTAAGTGTGGGCATCATGAAGCCAGACTGTATGACTTCCTGGATTTCAGCTTTGCATATCTCGCACATGCTCAGTGCACAAGCAATGTAATAGGTTTCAGTCAGGTTTGCAAGGACTACTGGGAAACATGATGCCTATCCCAGAAACCCTTGCAAATAGCCTAGGCAAATAAGGAGGAGGAAGTAATGAAGGACTACAAAATAAAGGTATTTACAAGCAACAAATTAAATAAAAATTGTCCATTCTGAACACTATGAGATTAGAGCATGCAGCACAGACAAACATACAAAAATGGGTGGAACTCCACTTTAAGGCGTATCTCGTTTTGAGGATCAGGCGCAAAGATACGCGCCGTGTAAATTTTAATTACGCCGCATATCTCGAGTTAAGTCGGCGCATCTGCTTTGTGGATTTGGCCCATTGTGTTTTTTTTCAAAATTGTCGCTCTTTTTTTGTTTATATTGCAAAAAATAAAAACCGCAGAGGTGATCAAATACCACCAAAAGAAAGCTCTATTTGTGGGGAAAGAAGGACGTAAATTTTGTTTGGGAGGCGCGTCGCACAACCGCGCAATTTTAATTTAAAGCGACGCAGTGCTGAAAGCTGAAATTTCGCCTGGGCAGGAAGGGGGTTTATGTGCCCAGTAAGCAAGTGGTTAAAGCCGGACCTTCAGATTCTGGCGCAGGATTCTCTTTCAGGCAAAAGCAAAATTTTGGAAATTCTTACCTTCAAATCAAAGCCTGTTGCTACTGTTCCAGCTGGGCACGTATTCACCCATCCCCAGGCACCCCAATTACCACCGTTGGATACATAAATCTCTTGGCCATGGGTCAGCGTGGCGTGGAGGAGGGTCAAGGCGACAATCCAGCTCAGCAGCATCTTCCTCGCCATGGATCCTCAGAGTAGACAGGATATTGTGGGACTAGTCTACAGAATTCCCAAATTTATAGCACCGTACAATGTCAGCCAAAGGATGTTGGGTGGGCACTTACTGGAATTGTTAATAGTTAACTAAAAAGTGTAATTTACAAGAGCAAATACAAACACAGGTATTACCGTAAAAGTAAAGAAAAAAGTTTTATGGGGACTGTCAGCAGAACATATACTATCTGAGATTATATGTACGGGAAAAATAAAATAAATATTTGCAGAACATCTCTGCAATACATGGACCTTTCCTCAAGTCATATCCATTTAAAGGGGTTTTCCACCCATTTTTTAAGTTTATTAAAAGTCAGCAGCTACAAAAAGTGTAGCTGCTGGCTTTTAATAAACTGACACTTACCTGCTCCACGTTCCAGCGACGCGCCGGCCAGGGCTCTGCTCCTCACCCCCCCTCCCCGGCCGGCATCTTCATTGTCACTGTGGGCACCCGGCCATGACAGCTTTCGGCTTCACGGCCGGGCACCCACTGCGCATGCGCGAGCGGCGCAGTTTGATTGGACAGGCGAACGCCTACGACCTGTCATGTGTCCTAGGCGATCGCCTACAGGGAGGGGCTGCCAAAAGGCGATATGACGTATCGCCTTTGCAGCCCCTCGGCGGAAGGAGGAAGTGGGACAGGAAGTCCCCTTCTCCTGAAGCTCCCACTCCCCCCCAAAAAAATTACATGCCAAATGTGGCATGTAAGGGGGTGAGGAGTGGGTTAAGCGGAGGTCAATTTTGAGGGTGGAACTCCTCTTTAAGGTATAATTAAAGGTAAACATGTTTATTTATTTATTTTCATTTTGGATAGAGTGGAGAGGGATTGAGCTAGTGAATATGATGGTGCTGGAACCTTAGGTAGATGTTTCTTGGTATATGCAATTGATCTTATCTATACTGATAATCAGTGGTGGCTGGTGCTCAGAATTTTTTGGGGGGGGTGCAAACAAACGAAAAAAACAAAAAACAATTGCAGCCTCACTGTGCCCATCAAACACAGCCACTGTGCCCATCAAATGCAGCCACTGTGCCATCAATTGTCGCCACTGTGACATCAAATGTAGCCACTGTGCCATCAATTGTCGCCACTGTGCCATCAATTGTCGCCACTGTGCCATCAAATGTAGCCACTGTGCCATCAATTGTTGCCACTGTGCCATCAAATGTAGCCACTGTGCCCATCAAATGCAGCCACTGTGCTATCAATTTTCGCCACTGTGCTATCAATTGTCGCCACTGTGCCATCAATTGTCGCCACTGTGCCATGCCATCAATTGTCGCCACTGTGCCATGCCATCAAACGCAGCCACTGTACCAACAATTCTCGCCACTGTGCCCATTAATTGTCACCACTGTGCCATGCCATCAAACGCAGCAACTGTGCCATCAATTGTTGCCACTGTGCCATCAATTGTCACCACTGTGCCGTCAATTGTCGTTACTGTGCCCATCAATTGTCACCACTGTGCCATGCCAAACGCAGCCACTGTGCCATCAAACGCAGCCACTGTGCCATCAATTGTTACCACTAAGCCATCAATTGTCGCCACTGTGCCATCAATTGTCACCACTGTGCCATGCCAAATGCACCCACTGTGCCATCAATTGTCGCTACTGTGCCCATCAATTGTTGCCACTGTGCCCTCCAATTGTCGCCACTGTGCCCTGTAAAATGCTGCCAGATTGCCAGATTGCCCCTCCCGGCACTTACCTTTCTGGGGTCAGCCATCATCCTTCCACCATCCCTCGATGTCTTCCCCTGCCCTAACCAGAACCGGTGAACCTGATTGGCTGAGACGCCTGTCAGTGTTAACCAGGGAAAGTACATCCCATGCGTCCCCTGGTTAACTATTTGGAAGCCGATTACAGCCCTCAGGCTGTAATCAGAAAGCCTATCAGAGCCTCTGGCTCTGATAGGGACTTTCAAAGCCAACCAGCTGCCGTTATTCAGACGGCCGGCACTCACCAGGGGGCCGGCCATCTGAATAGTGGGCGGCAGCGACAATACATTGATTCATGCAATGCATAAATTGATGTATTGTATTCAGTGGCGGTGCAGGAGCGAGAGGGGGCGGCGCTCTGGCGCCCTCTATGGATGCACCGCTACTGCTGATAATATCCCTTTGGGGCAATCTGGACGATATATGGGTTGCTTCCATACACCGTACATGGAAACCTCGGGAATGCCAAATCAAAATGTTGAAATCCAAAAAGAGGTTTTATTCCAAACTTAAAAGACCAATGTGTTTCAGGGGGTCACACTTTGACCCCTCCATTGGGGCTACAATATAATATACAAATATAAAAGCGTTAAAATTAAAATTAAATAACCCCATCTAAATTGAAATGGCTATTAAATCCTTCAACACAAACAAACGCCCTGGGCCGGATGGATTTTCAGCCCTTTACATTAAGAAATTCTCCCATATCCTAACCCCCATGCCGACAGAAGCATTTAATCCCATTCTCAAAAAACAATCCTTCCGAAACTGAAACTCTTAGGCCGGGTACTCACGGACAAACATGTACGGTGAAAGCGGTCCGTCGGACCGTTTTCACCGTACATGTCTGCCAGAGGGCTTCTGTACGATGGTTGTACACACCATCGTACAGAAGTCAGCGCGTAAACAATACGCGGGGCGTGTCCGCGGTGTCGCCGCGCCGATGACGCGGTGTCGCCGCGACAATGACGCGGCGACGTGGGCGGCCTGCCTTTAAAATGCTTCCACGCATGCGTCGAAGTCATTCGACGCATGCGAGGGACGGCGGGCGCCTGGACATGTACGGTAGGTCTGTACTGACGACCGTACATGTCCGAGCGGGCAGGATTCCAGCGGACTGTTTTAAAACAAGTCCAGGAATGGGAAAAGGCCCGGCGGGCAAATGTTTGCTGGAATTCGGCCCGCTCGCGCCCACACACGACCAAACATGTCTGCTGAAACTGGCCCGCGGACCAGTTTCAGCAGACATGTTTGGTCGTGAGTACGGGGCCTTACAGCAATAATATCAATGATTCCTCAACCCCAGTCTGATGACACTGCTAGTACAAATTTTAGGCCTATGTAGCGCCCACCCCAAATCTAGGGGCGCCATTTCAAATTTAAAGGGATGTCTGTGCCAGTACTTGGGTCCAGACCTGTTTGATTGATACAAATTTGCCTCTGCTCTGGCTGTGATACTATCTGGTAGTTTCCCTTGTTGCCTGCAGGTGGGGTTACCATCTTGGGCTTATGTTGGAACGCAGATGTACCATGGTGTATTGGGTGTCTCTTCTCGGCAGCGGTGCAGTGGGAGTGGTGACCCCGCTGTGCATGCTGGGAGGGGTACTTAAGGGGCAGCGCCGGTTTATCGGGGTCTTCGCCTCGCGGCCCTCCTGGTGCGAGGTGCGTTTGTGTAAGCCTGACCTCGGGCCACGTTGGCCTGGGGTCGCTTCGCTGCTGAGTAGGCCCAGCTATGCTTGCTGGGACCTGCAGTCCTAAAAGGGAATCCCAAGCTGTCTGTCTATAAGGGAGGAAGCAGTCTTGATGAAGGAAACCGGGGGGGGGGGGCATGCCCTGGAGGAGACTGGCAAAGTGCTAGTGTCTCGGGTGAGGCCTGGTGAACTAATTAGCGAGGGATCCACTATATTGAAAGCCCTGCAGTCTGCAGGTTCGGCTTAAGGCCGGAATCACACTAGTGTGGTGCGAATTTCAGCTCTCTTATCTCTGCAGAGAGATAAGAGAAGTGTTCAGCAGATTAGCAACATTTTAGATGCAAATTTGGAGACCTGGGAGAAGTTACGGGTGAGAGGAGAGTGGGGGAGAAGTGTATTGAGCTGAATGAGAGAAATTCCTGAAGAGAACTGAACACATCTGCGAATCAGCTGCGTACCCATAGAAGATAATGGGCTTGATTTCGCACCTGAGCCGCACCGCAATGCCTAAAAGACGCACACGGTTTTACTGCAATGCGCAGTGCGAATGCATCGCACATATGTGAACCAGCCTCATTGAAAACAATGTATTTTAAAATGTTCTGCGAATTGGATGCGGTTCAAGCCGCACTCAATTCGCATAGGTGTGAACCTGGCCTTAAGGCTTTCCTACTGCATGGCTGGAGGTTCGGGACTTTAAAATCCTGGAGCAGAGGATTCCTGGATGCATCCAAGTTCATTCAAAGGTCTGTGGCAGAGACCAAGTTCATCCAAAAGGTCTGTGGCAGAGACCAATTTCATCCAAAAGGTCTGTGGCAGAGACCGTCTGGACATTAGTTTGTGCATCATCCTGGCTGCTAGGCCATGTGAGAGGGCAGGGGCGGACTGGGCCTGGGGACAGGGATGTGTTTTTCCCCCTGGGCTGCTCTGATATGCTCTGCAAAGGCTGCCTTGTCGCCAGCTCAGAACCGCACATGCACAGTTTTTGAACTGGCCGAGTGCGGCAGCTATATCCAGCACTGTGAGCAGCGATGTCTTCTCCGTCTCATAGCCGACACTCTGTGTTACAGAGCCCAGCCCCTCCCTCCTCCACATGATTGGCTGGCAGAGGCTGCTCTCTCTTTCCCCGCCCACACTCTGGCCAGCCTGTGTACTGTCTGTGAAGATGATGTGTGGGCGGGAAGTTCAATCTGAGCAGTCGGCTCGAATGCAGTGGCCCAGATTCAGGTAGAGCCGCGCAATATTTGCGTGGGCAAAGGGCAACGATTTTTGCTCTGCGCCCACGCAAATATTTCGATTTGCCCGCGATTCACGGAGCAGTAGCTCCGTAAATTGCGCGGGCGCTATGCTAATTTGCCCTGCGTAAGGGCGCCTAATGTAAATGATCCCGCCGGGGGCGGGAATCATTTAAATTAGGCGCGCTCCCGCGCCGAGCGAACAGCGCATGCTCCGTCGGGAAACTTTCCCGACGTGCATTGCGGCAAATGACGTCGCAAGGACGTCATTTGCTTCTAAGTGAATGTGAATGGCGTCCAGCGCCATTCACGAATCACTTACGTAAACAACGTGAAATTCTAATTTCACGAGCGGGAAGGGTGGCTATACTTTAGCATTGGCTGCGCCTACTATGAGTAGGAGCAGCCTTATGCTAAAGTCGCCGTACGGAAACTCCGTACCTTGCGTGCGCAGGGCCCGCGCAACTTTTGTGAATCGGTGTTAGTATGCAATTTGCATACTATACACAGATCACAATGGCCGCGCCCCCTAGCGGCCAACGCAAGAATGCAGCCAAAGATATGAAGGCATAAGGAGGCTTATGCCTGTCATATCTTAGGCTGCAGTCGGTGTAACGAGGTTCCTGAATCAGGAGCACTCGTTACACCGGAGCAAGTAAGCACTTGCGCCGCGCAACCTATGGTTGTGCGGGCGCAAGTGCTTCTTGAATCTGGGCCAGTGAGTTTCCTGGGACAAGTAAAGTAAGTGCGCTTCTCCTCCCTCCCCCTCTCGGCAGCTAAAACACTGGGCCAGATTCAAGAAGCTATTGCGCCCGCGCAACCATAGGTTGCGCGGCGCAATAGCTGTTTTGCTCCCGCGTAGCGAATGCCCCTGATTCAGGAACATCGCTACGCGGACTGCAGCCTAGGATATGACAGACATAAGCCTCCTTATGCCTTCATATCTCAGGCTGCATTCTTGCTTTGGCCGCTAGGGGGCGCGGCCATTGTGATCGGCGTATAGTATGCAAATTGCATACTACCACCGATTCACAAAAGTTGCGCGGGCCCTGCGCACGCAAGGTACGGAGTTTCCGTACGGAGACTTTAGCGCAAGGCTGCTCCTGCTATAGCAGGGGCAGCCAATGCTAAAGTATAGCCGCCCTTCCCGCTCGTGAAATTTAAATTTCACGTCGTTTACGTAAGTGATTCGTGAATGGCGCTGGACGCCATTCACGTTCACTTCGAACCAAATGACGTCCTTGCGACGTCATTTGCCGCAATGCACGTCGGGAAAGTTTCCCGACGGAGCATGCGCTGTTCGCTCGGCGCGGGAGCGCGCCTAATTTAAATGATTTAGCATATCGCTACTGCTACTGCTCCGTGAATCGCGGGCATTTCAAAATATTTGCGTGGGCGCAGAGCAAAAATCGTTGCCCTTTGCCCACGCAAATATTGCACGGATCTACCTGAATCTGGCCCATTATTTTTTTTCTAGCAGCCTGTGACAGGCACTTCCCAGGTGTTATGATGTGGGCTCACACTGGTATCCTGCAGTTTGTCTTCCTGCATGTTGCCCCTATTCCCATAGAGCAGGGGTGGGCAATTATTTTTTCGATGGGGCCACATGAGAAACTAAAAATATTTTGGAGGGCCGGGCCAAAAGGCTAAACTCAATACTGCGTAAAATCAATTGTATTTCTTTATAAAAAGCAGTAAATATCATTGTTGGACAACTGGTACGAGTACTTGTACTTTATATATACACATAGCAATAGGGTACAGCGGTACAGTATAAAAAAAAATGTATATATAAGTATAAGTACAGTATTAAAAAGTAAAAAATATATACATAGCAATAGTGTACAGTGGTACAATATATATACCGTATATTACAAACCCTCTCTTTGAAGAAACCTAACATTTGATTTTGCCTAATATCAAATCCATGCTGGGGCTTGTAGTTGCCCATCCTCAGAGGATGGGCAACTACAAGCCCCAGCATGGATTCAGCTGCGTAGCAACAAGATAAAGAAGATTGGAGTTGAAATTGATTGATATTCTTTACTAGCTAACAAAAGTTATTAGGCAAAATCAAATGTTAGGTTTCTTCAAAGAGAGGGTTTGTAATATATATATATATTGTACCACTGTACCCGATTGCTATATATATATATATATATATATATATATATATATATATATATATATATATATATATATATATATTTTTTACTTTTTAATACTGTACTGTATTAAACACTGGGGCTCGTAGTTCCCCATCCTCTGAAGAGACACAGGTTGGCAGTTGCTGGGTGAACCCTGCCTCTTGGGTCTGTCACCCTGTCCCTCAGCTGTCAGCAAAGGGGTTTTAGGGTTGTAATATACATGGCATGCCATGGGTGGACTCACCTGTGTATTACACCGGAATGACATCTCACACTCACAGCGTCTACTCCTCACAATCACGCCGCATGGATTGCTCCTCACAGGCGCGCGGAAAGGCAGCTGACGTCATCTGACGTGACGCCAACTCCCTGCCTGCGCCTGCACGTACGGCTCAATCCGTACTCTGCCTACGGCCCCGCCCCCCCCCCCATCTAGCTGCTGGCCGGCCCAGCCACTGACTAGCCAGGAGGAGGAGACGCTGTGAGATGTCACTAGGCCCAGGCACTACCGCAGCTAGCGATCCGCGGGCCAGATTAAAAGGTCCGTCGGGCCGTATACAGCCCGCGGGCCGTAGTTTGCCCAGCTCTGCCATAGAGGTTGCACATTTTTACTGCATTTTCTGAAAGTGCACAAAATGTCCTGAATGCTGCATCTTTGGTGCAATTCCAGAAAATGCAGCAAAAATCTGCAACCTGGGGGGCTATGACTGTGGAAAACTGGCAGTACCCCAGTGTGAGCCCAAAGACTTGTATTTATTTGCAGCAGGCACTGCCACTCCACTGAAAAGGTGATATCACATTTCCTCCCTGCCTGTTTTACCCCCTAAATGCCAATTCCTCCAGGTAATGGCACGGTTCACTTTTGAACTCCACCTTGTTTCCATTACTCTCAGTAGGTATTAGATGTGCTCTCCCCTTATTGTTTGCACATCTAATAGCTAAAGAGTTCTGGAAATAAGGTGGAGTAAAAAATGAATTTCTACACCCAAGTGGAGCATTTCTTTCTCAGGATTTGAGGGTATTATTAAACCCAAAGGCTGGCTGACTTAGGCCACCATAGACAGATTGAAATTCTGCTGGTTCAGCAGAAAGTTCAATCTATCTATGTGCAGAATGTGGTTGTACAGAATTCAATCTATCAATTGACTTCAGTACAACCGGCGTGTCTTTTTTTTTTTTGGCGATCACTGCTGGCTGCTATAGATGTCAGCAGTGATTACTGTATTCTGATGGCTGGAAACTTTCACCCCCACAGAGAGTGACCCCTTTGCACTGCCCCCACAGAGAGTGACCCCTTTGCACTGCCCCCACAGAGAGTGACCCCTTCGCACTGCCCCCACAGAGAGTGACCCCTTCGCACTGCCCCCACAGAGAGTGACCCCTTCGCACTGCCCCCACAGAGAGTGACCCCTTCGCACTGCCCCCACAGAGAGTTACCCCTTTGCACTGCCCCCACAGAGAGTGACCCCTTCGCACTGCCCCCACAGAGAGTGACCGCTTCGCACTGCCCCCACAGAGAGTGACCCCTTCGCACTGCCCCCACAGAGAGTGACCGCTTCGCACTGCCCCTACAGAAAGTGACCGCTTCGCACTGCCCCCACAGAGAGTGACCCCTTCGCACTGCCCCCACAGAGAGTGACCCCTTTGCACTGCCCCCACAGAGAGTGACCCCTTCGCACTGCCCCCACAGAGAGTGACCCCTTCACACTGCCCCCACAGAGAGTGACCGCTTCGCACTGCCCCCACAGAGAGTGACCCCTTTGCACTGCCCCCACAGAGAGTGACCGCTTCGCACTGCCCCCACAGAGAGTGACCCCTTTGCACTGCCCCCACAGAGAGTGACCGCTTCGCACTGCCCCCACAGAGAGTGACCCCTTCGCACTGCCCCCACAGAGAGTGACCCCTTTGCACTGCCCCCACAGAGAGTGACCCCTTTGCACTGCCCCCACAGAGAGTGACCCCTTCGCACTGCCCCCACAGAGAGTGACCCCTTTGCACTGCCCCCACAGAGAATGACCGATTCGCACTGCCCCTACAGAGAGTGACCCCTTCGCACTGCCCCCACAGAGAGTGACCGCTTCACACTGCCCCTACAGAGAGTGACCCCTTCGCACTGCCCCCACAGAGAGTTACCCCTTTGCACTGCCCCCACAGAAAGTGACCGCTTCGCACTGCCCCCACAGAGAGTGACCCCTTTGCACTGCCCCCACAGAGAGTGACCCCTTCGCACTGCCCCCACAGAGAGTGACCCCTTCGCACTGCCCCCACAGAGAGTGACCCCTTCGCACTGCCCCCACAGAGAGTGACCCCTTCGCACTGCCCCCACAGAGAGTGACCCCTTTGCACTGCCCCCACAGAGAGTGACCGCTTCGCACTGCCCCCACAGAGAATGACCGATTCGCACTGCCCCCACAGAGAGTGACCCCTTCGCACTGCCCCCACAGAGAGTGACCCCTTCGCACTGCCCCCACAGAGAGTGACCGCTTCGCACTGCCCCCACAGAGAGTGACCCCTTCGCACTGCCCCCACAGAGAGTGACCGCTTCGCACTGCCCCTACAGAAAGTGACCGCTTCGCACTGCCCCCACAGAGAGTGACCCCTTCGCACTGCCCCCACAGAGAGTGACCCCTTTGCACTGCCCCCACAGAGAGTGACCCCTTTGCACTGCCCCCACAGAGAGTGACCGCTTCGCACTGCCCCCACAGAGAGTGACCCCTTCGCACTGCCCCCACAGAGAGTGACCGCTTCGCACTGCCCCCACAGAGAGTGACCGCTTCGCACTGCCCCCACAGAGAGTGACCCCTTCGCACTGCCCCCACAGAGAGTGACCGCTTCGCACTGCCCCCACAGAGAGTGACCGCTTCGCACTGCCCCCACAGAGAGTTACCCCTTCGCACTGCCCCCACAGAGAGTGACCCCTTCGCACTGCCCCCACAGAGAGTTACCCCTTTGCACTGCCCCCACAGAGAGTTACCCCTTTGCACTGCCCCCACAGAGAGTGACCACTTAACACTGCGGGCAATGTGGAGCAGTCTCATTCTCTGTGCAGGCAGTGTCAAGCGGTCTCTCTCTCTCTCTGCAGGAAGTGTCAAGCGGTCTCTCTCTCTGTGCAGGCAGTGTCAAGCAGTCTCTCTCTCTCTCTGTGCAGGAAGTGTCAAGCAGTCTCTCTCTCTCTGTGCAGGCAGCGTCAAGCGGTCTTTCTCTCTGTGCAGGCAGTGTCAAGCAGTCTCTCTCTCTCTCTGTGCAGGAAGTGTCAAGCAGTCTCTCTCTCTCTCTCTGCGCAGGAAGTGTCAAGCAGTCTCTCTCTGTGCAGGAAGTGTCAAGCGGTCTCTCTCTGTGCAGGCAGTGTCAAGCGGTCTCTCTCTCTGTGCAGGCAGTGTCAAGCAGTCTCTCTCTCTCTGCGCAGGATGTGTCAAGCAGTCTCTCTCTGTGCAGGAAGTGTCAAGCGGTCTTTCTCTCTGTGCAGGCAGTGTCTAGCGGTCTCTCTCTCTGTGCAGGCAGTGTCAAGCAGTCTCTCTCTCTCTGTGCAGGAAGTGCCAAGCAGTCTCTCTCTCTCTGCGCAGGAAGTGTCAAGCAGTCTCTCTCTGTGCAGGAAGTGTCAAGCGGTCTCTCTCTGTGCAGGAAGTGTCAAGCGGTCTCTCTCTCTCTCTGTGCAGGAAGTGTCAAGCAGTCTCTCTCTCTCTGTGCAGGCAGTGTCAAGCGGTCTCTCTATCTGTGCAGGAAGTGTCAAGCGGTCTCTCTCTCTGTGCAGGCAGTGTCAAGCAGTCTCTCTCTCTGTGCAGGCAGTGTCAAGCAGTCTCTCTCTCTCTGTGCAGGCAGTGTCAAGCGGTCTCTCTATCTGTGCAGGAAGTGTCAAGCGGTCTCTCTCTCTGTGCAGGCAGTGTCAAGCAGTCTCTCTCTCTCTCTGGGCAAGCAGTGTCAAATGGTCTCTCTCTTTCGGGGACAATATGGAGCAGTCTCCCCCCCTCTCTCTCTCTGTGGGGGGAATGTGGTGTAGATGGATGGTGAGCCAATTCGGTGGTTTAATGGGCCACGTGACTGGACTTGCCCCCCAGGCCTAAGGCTGCCAGCCCTCCCCTGTGAGAGGGGACTATCCGGGTGAGCAATACCCACTCAATAGTTGCGAGTGGAGACTGATTGAGTATTCTGTACCGCGTGCCTGAACCTTCCCCTACTCTTCTCATCACTTCTACTCTCTCTTGTTCAAGTTACCCTGCAGAGAAAATAAAACCCAACTGTTGAAGGTTTTACATCTGTCTGGACATTGCATTTACTATGGACTTTCCTACCCCGACAACGAAGCTTAAAAGGTAACGTGCAAACCCAAAATCTAAACCAGCAGCTCCTACGGGGGGGTAGTGCTAAACCTATATCTCTATTAAATATTGATATAAAATTGCTAACAAACATAATGGCTTTGCGCCTGAATACTATAATAGGTTCATTAATAAATAATGATCAAGTAGGCTTTACTCCCTTACGCCCAGCAACAGATAATGTACGTAGGGCTACCTTACTGACCTGAGCAGCTAAAACAAGACAAATACCTATGTGCCTCTTGTCACTAGACATTAAAAAAGCATTCGATACGGTAACATGGTCCTATCTACTATTTGCTTTACAAAAATTGGGTTTTGGCCCTCATTTTCTCAGCTGGGTTTCATCGTTATACAATAACCCCAAGGCTTATGTCAAGTATGCGGGATATAAATCCGACATGTTTGACATTAATAGAGGCAGGGCCGCCATCAGGGGGGTACAGGCAGTACACCTGTAAGGGGCCCGGATGGCATTCCTCTTTATTTTTACATTTTTTTTGTTCGTCAGCACCCAAAGCCTAATTCGCGGTGAGCCCCCCCCCCCCCCCCCCAGCTTCTCAATTCGCGGCGCCCCCCCATTCTCAATTTGCAGCGTCCCCCACTTCTCAACTTGCATCACCCCCCCGCATCTCAACTTGTGACACTCCCCCCCGGTTCTCTGCTCCAGGGGGGCCTATGCCTGAAGCTGTGTAAGGGGCCCCAAAATTCCTGATGGCGGCCCTGAATAGAGGTACTCGCCAGGGTTGTCCCCTCTCCCCACTTTTATTTGCCCCACTCATTGAACCCTTAGCCCAAGCTATTCAATCAGACTCCGCAATCAAAGGCGTAGAATTAGCAGGCTGTCAGCATAAACTATGTCTATTTGCTGATAGAATATTGATTTTCATGTCATCCCCCCATATCACTGCTCCAAACCTCTTAAATAAATTAGATCAATTTGCCCATATATCGGGATTAGTCATAAACCTGCAAAAATCTAAGGCTTTAAACATCTCTTTACCCCCACATATATTACAACAATCAAAATGATCTCACCCTTTTACATGGTCTACATCTCACCTCACATACCTAGGTATTACCCTTACCGCTAATTTAACTGACTTTTTCTCAGCTAACTACCCTCCAATAGGGATGAGCCGAACACCCCCCCTGGTTCGGTTCGCATCAGAACCTTCGAACGGACCGAACGTTCGCGCAAACTTTAGAACCCTGTTAAAGTCTATGAGACTCGAACGTTCTAAATCAAAATGGCTAATTGTAAAGGCTAATATGCAATTTATTGTCCTAAAAAGGGTCTGGGGACCTGGGTCTTGCCCTAGGGAACATGTATCAATGCAAAAAGATGTTTTAAAAACTAAAGTTTTTTTGGGAGCAGTGATTTTAATGATGCTTAAAGTGAAAAAAAAGGGGAAATATTCCTTTAAATATCTGGGGGTGTCTATAGTATGCCTATGAAGTGGCACGTGTTTCCTGTGTTTAGAACTGTCCCTGCACAAAATGACATTTCTATAGGTAGAAAGTCATTTAAAACTGGTTGCGGCTTTAATGTAATGTCTGGTTTCGGCAATATGGATGAAAATCATTGAGAAAAATGGCATGGGTCCCCCCCCCCCAGGCCATTTCCAGCCCCTTTGGGTGTTGTATGGATTTTAAGGGGAACCCCGCACCCAAATTAAAAAAAGGCGTGGGGCCCCCAGGCCCTATATACTCTGAACAGCAGTATACAGGTGGTGCAAACAAGACAGGGACTGTAGGTTTGTTGTTAAGTAGAATCTGTTTGTAATTTTGAACTGGTAGATTTTTGCAAAGGACACAGTACACTAACTGACAATACTTGGAGCTCCCTGCCTGTGGTATTAGTATGAGAACACCAGCAATTGTATTCAGGTAGCTTTAGGTGCACACTGTGCAGAGGACACAGTACACTAAATGAAAATATAGCAGCTAGCACAATCACCTGCCTGCCTGTCAGTATATTATGAAGAGAATAACAGGAACAGATCTAGCTAAACTGAAAACAGTGTATCAATATATATATATATATATATATACACACACAACACCTGGGAGGCATATATATCCTCTACACACTGTAACTGCCGCTAACTGACTCGCCTGCCTGCCTGCTCTATCTAACTCAAATTAAATGACACTGTCTCTCTCTCTCTCTCTCTCTCAGCACGCCGGAACACACTACACAAGGCCGACTTCCAGGCGGCCTTATATAGTGTGGGGCATGTACTAAATCCCCTGAGGCATAATTGGCCACAGCCACCCTGACTTTGGCCAATTATGGCTCTCTGTACAGACGGCGCTGTGATTGGCCAAGCATGCGGGTCATAGTGCATGCTTGGCCAATCATAAGCCAGCAATGCACTGCGATGCCGCAGTGAACTATGGGCCTTGACGCGCCACTCGAATTTGGCGCGAACGGCCCATAACGTTCGCAATTCGACGAACGGTCGAACATACGATTTTCGAGTCGAAAATGTGTTCGACTCGAACTTGAAGCTCATCCCTACCCTCCACTATTACGAAAAATTACAAATTACCTTAAGCAATGGTCCACATTACCAATATCCTGGATTGGTAAAATAAATGTTATAAAAATGTCAATTCTACCAAAAATCTTATCCGGGTTCTCCCCAATACCTATTCCAGCATACTTTCTTAGAAACCTTCAACGTAAAGCACAAGTATTTATATGGGGTACCTTAAAATCTCGTTTACCTATGCACACTCTCTACATACCTAAAATTAAAGGTGTGTTAGGTTTGCCTCATTTTTATACCTACTACCATGCAGCACAATTAGCAAATCTTCCTAAATATCATGCCAAATGTGAGATTCCTCTCTGGGTTTCGAGCGAAAATATAGATAGTGACCCAATCTCCATTCCAAGCCTAATATGGTTCACTTCTAACCATAAGATAATCAAAAATTAGATTACCAAACACACAATTGCCATATGGGACAGATTTAAAACAGTTAGGGAACAACAATCTCCACATACCCCCTTATTTCTTATCTTAGGAATCCTAACTTTTATCCAGCCCACATATATCCTAATGCCGCGTGAGTCAAATTCTGTGTCCGTTGCTGCACTCACTACCCCAGTGCCCCTTGTTGCTCCTATTTTGAAAAGAGCACCAGACGCCTTGGTGTTACCGGGACGCAGAGACCCACGGATCCTGCCTAATTTGGCCCGTCTACAGCGTGTGGTAGTCCAGAAGGTTGCCACTGAATACGGGTATTAATACCAATATGTGCCACCCCCTCTCCTTTACTGGATTGATCAGGAGAGCGTGAAATGGTGCCGGGATGCTGTGTGCAGTCGTTTAAATGTCCCGCCAGAGTAACGTGAGACCCCTTATGCATTTATTTGTGTGGGGAATGGTTTCGAGGATTGGGGCTGGGGCAGACACATCTTTCGGGACCGGGTTGTGTTAAAGTGCCCCGGGAAGGTAGACCATACCTTTTCGGTGCAGTTCGTCACTCCGAGAGGGGATACCGTTTGGTTGCCTGACCCACGTTTTTACAAGTGAAACACATGCAGGCTTTCTATAGTTTACTCATCTTTAAGAAGTTTTGGACAAGGGTTTGCCCCGTTCAGTTTGTTTTCTCTCCAAGTTTCCCCTTTTTCCCCCTGCTCCTCCAGATCCACATGGACATATTTGTGAAGAACTCTTGGGAGGGGTTTGGGTTCAGTCAGTTTGTGTGGGACCTTGTCAACTTCTCCACAGCAGTACAGAAGAAAAGAGGAAAGGAACTGTTTTACTTTTTTTTTCTTCCTTTTGCTGCTACTTCTTTGCATCTAAAATTTTGGGACTGCCGTAGTACCAGCGCACTGACCGCTAGGGGCAGTGTTCTGCAACGTTCATCTTGCAGGACAGAAAATGTATATATAGTTTTACTAAGTCTTGTACTTTTATATTTCTTGCAACAGAGTATATTTCTTTTATAGCACTTATATATAGGACTCCTCGGGAGGAAAGGAGACTTTGCGTTCGGGCTCGAGCGTACAGTTTCAATTCTGACCTTGGAGGTTGTACATACATAGAAAATTATATTGATACCTCAGAATGTATATTGTGTATTTTGTATGCTTTTTGTATTTTTCCTATACAGGTTTTTTTTCTGGACCCACCTACTATCAACACTGCGGAGAATGGGCAGCTAGATAGATAGGGTTGTGTATGTTTGTATGTCTTTTACATTATTAATATTGTAACTTAATGTTTTACAATTATGTCTCTTTTCCTACTTTCCTATCTGGTTTGCAGTATCAGGCCAGCATTCGGGCTTGAATGCTTTAGGACACTGGGGACAGTGTCATTTCAAGTGGGGGGAGTATGTAGCGCCCCCTTACTTTCAGTACGGGCACTACACTAAAGTTAGTTGGGAATGGGAGAGTTAATGTTTGCTACCATTCGCGATTTGTTAAATTTGGGCTGCTGTCATTCCGGAACTGTCCTGTGGGTCAATCTGCGTTCCAGGGGTGCGATCCCACCCCTGGGCGACAGTTGGCGCTAGCGAGGTTCCGGCAGAGCTACTTTTCCCCAGCAGCCAATTCGAGGAGTTTTCCCTCGCTGGGCATGCTGGGGAGGGGTATACCTGTGGCAGACGCCATTGATTCTGTTCGCTTCGCGGGGTCCTAGTTCCAGGTGCGGCATCCATGGACCCCGCCACCATGGCCTACCTGGCCAGAGTTGCGCACCATGCGGAGCTCCATCCTGATGTTGAAAGGGGCCCCAGCGACTTGTTGGGTCCTGAACTTTACTAGGAAGATCCTAGGCTGAAGGCTGCGCGGTGGGGGATCGGCTCAGGGAGAACCCAGAGAGAGGTTATCCAGGAGTTCTGAACGAACCATCGGGAGTCTGGTTACCGAGATACTGACAGGTACAGTGCAGCTGTATACCAGTGACCCTAACTGAATTTACTGGGAGGATTCGCTCAATCCAACCATCGCTCATTAGATTTCTAAGCCTGTGGCAGAGGCCTGTTTCCTCCCAGTGATCTACAAGTGACACTTCGGCTGCCAGGCTTGTGGCAGAAGTCTGTCCGGGGGCACTTCACCCACTCTGGCTGGAGTGGCGACGAACTGATTTAACTGTTACTGATATCTAAGGCCTGATACTTCTGTTCTTCTTATGCTTCATCAACCTTTCCTATCCTACCTCATGTTGATTTTGGCCGTGTTGGGCCTTGGAATAAAGCATTCATGAAAATCCATTTGATGACTGGACATTCGCTCACTGGTTTGGCTCACTGCTATCACCCCTAGACACACTGCAGGGTAACTTAATACGCCGATCCCAAAACAATCAGTGGCTCCTTCAGGGGTAGCGCTACAGTAGTTTTTCCAACTATATCATTAAAACGACGTTGCCTACACACCATTGTTTTAAAAAATGCTCTAGCAAAGCGCAGTGACGTACAACGCGTACGACGGCACTATAAAGGGGAAGTTCCATTCGCCTTTGGGCTGCTTTAGCTGATTCCGTGTTAGTAAAAGACGATTTGCGCTTTTCTGTCTGTTACAGCGTGATGAATGTGCTTACTCCATTATGAACGGTAGTTTTACCAAAACGAGCGCTCCCGTCTCATAACTTGCTTCTAAACATGTGCGGGTTTTTAACGTCGTTTTAGCCCATACACGATCATTTTTTACAACCTGAAAAACTATATCATTTAAAACGACGTTAAAAAATGCAGCATGTTCGAATAAAATTTTTGTCGTTTTTCAGAACCTGAAAAATTATGTGAAGCCCACACACCATCATTTTAAATGACATTTTTTAAAAACAACGTTTTTTTCATGCTGAAAAATAATCGTGTGTACGCGGCATGAGAAATAACTTCACATCATCAGGTAGTCCCTCTTTCACATCAGAGACCCCCTTGCACTTTAGAATCCCCTCTTGCACATCAGAACCCCCCTTGTACATCAGAACCCCCTCTTGCACATAAGAACCCCCCTTGCACATAATAACCCCCCCTTGCACAACAGAAACCCCCTTGCACATAAGAACCCACCCTTGCACATCAGAACCCCCCTTGCACATCATAACCCCCCCTTGCACATCAGAACCCCCCTTGCACATCAGAACTCCTCTTGCACATCAGAACCACTCTTGCACATCAGAACCACTCTTGCACATCAGAACCCCCTTTCACATCAGAACCCCCTTGCACATCAGAAACCCCCTTGCACATCAGAAACCCCCCTCCCTCGACACAGGGTAAGCAGCAAAGCAGATCTGGTCAGAGGGCGGGAGGTTGAGCAGGTCCTCTACTGAATGCTCGGACAGCACTGGATTGGTGTCATGCATTTCCATGGTGCAGTTGGGCTGGCCACCAGTACCATAGCAATAAATGAGGCTGTGTGCCCTGGGTGTTCAGCTTCATTGGCTGCTATGGTACTGGCAGCCAGTACAGTGCACCATTTTCTTTTTTTGTTGGCGTTGAGTTCTGCTTAAAAAATACTTAAAGCAGAGCATCGGGAAACAAAAACATGTTCCCTTGCATTGGGGCTGTGCCAGCGATGAAAAGGTTAATTGCGCGTTTAGTTTTAGGGTGCATGGAAAATTAGATCTACTTACCTGATCCACCTCTCCTCTGCACTGCTAGACTGGCCGCTGCAGCATCGTCACCCCCCCATGCTCTGCCAGTTTAACCACTTCAATACCAGGCACATTTACCCCCTTCCTGCCCAGGACAATTTTCAGCTTTCAGCGCTCTCACACATTGAATGACAATTGCACGGTCAGGCAACACTGTACCCAAACTAAATTTTTTGCATTTTCTTCACACAAATGGAGCCTTCTGGTGGTATTTAATCGCCACTTGTTTTTTTTGTTTTGAGAAATAAACTAAAAAGACCGAAAAACTTTGAAAAAAAAAGATTTTCTTCTTCCCGGTTATAACATACAAAATAAAAAACTGTTCTTCATAAATTTAGGCTGAAATGTCAGGACAGTACAAATATCCCCCAAATGACCCCTCTTTTGGAAAGTAGACAGTCCAAGGTATTTAGTAAGAGGCATCGCAAGTTTTTTTTAAGTTGTAATTTTGTGTCATTATTCTTTAGGAAAATGACATACTGTCACCAGTGCAATACAGCGTTATTATGTAACTAGTGGTTACAAGGGACACTGACTGATGACAGTACGAAAAATTTAATGTAATTTTTTTTTTTTTTTTACATTTGTTTTCTTTTTCTATGATTTCTTTTTTTTAATACACTGTGACCACAACAATATAATGTTACCATAGTAAAATTGTTCTACTCTGGGGAAGTGAGCAGGATTTTTTTTTTACACATTGTGATTTACTTATAGCAGTGCATTTCATTGCTATAAGCAACCTTTTTACGGAATGAAACTGATTAATTGAGTTTGTTTTTTGTGATTATCTGTGATTGGCCAGAGCTAAGCACATGGTACAGATGGGTTCTGATTGTCCCTATCTGTACCGTGTGATTACATTAACCAATCACAGCTAGCAACACAATGGCATGAAAGGAAGCCAGCCATTGTGTACAGCTGTTATGTGATCTACTGTGATTGGTCACAGTGGTCACATGGTACCAGCAATGAGCCAGTACACTGAACAGTCATTGGCTGTGTCTGGTGGACACAGCCGGTGACAAATCACACCACTGTGTAGCCCCGCAGCCGCGTGAGCGGCACCTTCTGAGAAGATGTCATATGACGTGTGGTGGGCAGTAAGTCCCAAATTGCTAAAATTATATATTGCTCAAATAGTAAAGGCCCGGTTGGGAGGCTCACATTACCAGGGCACTTACAACAGTTTGGTGCAAAGACAGCTGTGTGTAGATTCTGAACTGTCTAAAGCATCTACCACGAGAAGTGGAATGTGGCCTGGACGTGTCAATCCAATGAGGAAGCTTCCTGAGAAGGTAGGCGTAGTCACTACTCCACTGGAGCCTCTCCCTACTGCTTGTATTGTCACTGTTAGACAGCTGACCTGTCCCTACACTACCCTCTTGCATAAAGCCCACCAAAACCCAGGGGCAGGTACTTAAAAAGACTTGCCTAACCCAAGATGGCCACCGGGGTCACCTGGGCCGAGTGCATCCAACAGATCATTGCTCCAGGTGACTAAGGAAACCATAAAGAAACCCAGTTTCTCTTGACTTCCTCTTCCAGCTGCATTGCCGCTACGGTCAAGTGCCATCTGCAGTGGAGACTGTAGACTGCACCTGCCTTTATGAAATGGGAAAGATGGGGAACTGGCAGGATCGCCGTGTAATTCACACAAAGGCGGCAATACAAAGAGAACATACAAGTAGACATGTGCACACTGAAATATTTTGTTTCGGAATTTTGTTTTCGTGCGAAAAATTAATTTATTTAGTTATTCCCGTTTTTCGTTGGAAATTGCATTCATCCTAAAATCCGAACTAATAAAGGTTGAATCTGTTATTGAAGGCTTATGGTGTCTGTTGAATGTTCAAAGAAGGTTCGACGGAGCAGCGAAACTGTACGACGCCGCAATCATACATTTCCGGTCGAATGTTCTGCCTACAAGCTATAGAAGAATTCTAATGTTGTATGACACTAGTAATAATTATATTTATAAATTATTATTACTAGTCAACCAACATTAGAATTTTTCTATAGCCTATGGGCTGAGCATTTGACCGGAAATGTACGATTGCGGCGTTGTACAGTTTATCTGCTTCTTCGAATCTTCTTAGAACTATCAACAAACACCATAAGCCTTCAATGACAGATTCGACGTTTGCATGTTTTTCGATGCTTTGTCGAATCTTCGTCGTTCATGTTGAATTGTCAAGTTAGTTCTAGCTATTTTACTGCTCCTCCTCTTTGGTTACAATCAGCCAATAACATTCATCATCATCATTATTTTTATTTTACTTCCCCCACCCAATTCCAGCAGCGATCTTTTCTCTCTATGTCAAATCTTTTCTCTCTATAATGTCGAATCTTTTCTCTCTATATTGTTGAATCTTTTCTCTCTATAATATCAAATCTTTTCTCTCTATAATGTCGAATCTTTTCTCTCTATAATGTCGAATCTTTTCTCTCTATATTGTTGAATCTTTTCTCTCTATAATGTTGAATCTTTTCTCTCTATAATGTCGAATCTTTTCTCTCTATAATGTCGAATCTTTTCTCTCTATAATGTTGAATCTTTCTTCTCTATAATGTCGAATCTTTTCTCTCTATATTGTTGAATCTTTTCTCTCTATAATATCAAATCTTTTCTCTCTATAATGTCGAATCTTTTCTCTCTATAATGTCGAATCTTTTCTCTCTATATTGTTGAATCTTTTCTCTCTATAATGTCGAATCTTTTCTCTCTATAATGTCGAATCTTTTCTCTCTATAATGTCGAATCTTTTCTCTCTATAATGTCGAATCTTTTCTCTCTATAATGTCGAATCTTTTCTCTCTATAATGTCGAATCTTTTCTCTCTATAATGTCGAATCTTTTCTCTCTATAATGTCGAATCTTTTCTCTCTATAATGTCGAATCTTTTCTCTCTATAATGTTGAATCTTTTCTCTCTATAATGTCGAATCTTTTCTCTCTATGTATAATAATCTTGGACTAATAGAGTTAAAGCGGAGGTTCACCCAAAAACACAACTTTGGACCATCCAAACTAGCATACTAGCATCAGCTAAAGTATGCCTTTTTTTATTTTTTATGCGCTGTACTTACGGTTTAATCCGTAAGTTTTGTTTCAGACACCCGCGGGGAATGGGCGTTCCTATGAAGAGTGGAACATGATTGACGGCCGGCTATGGCGCGTCCCACGTTCCGAAAATAGCCGGAGTAGGACTTGGCTCTTCACGGCGCTATACGGCACCTGCGCATCAGACTAGAAGCTGACTGCGCAGGCGCTGTATATGTCGGCGTCCTATTTCGGCTTTTTTCGGAAGGCATGACGCGCCATAGCTGGACGTCAATCAAGTACCCCTCTTCATAGGAACGCCTATTTCCTGGCTGGACTCTGAAACGAAAGTTACGGATTAAACCGTAAGTACAGCTAAAAAAAAAAAAAAAAGGCATACTGTAGCTGCCGCTAGTATGCTCGTTTGTATGGTAGATCAGGGTGAACCCCCGCTTTAAGGTTAGGCACATTCGACCAACGAAAACTAACATAAAAAAATAAAGCATTTGATAATGTTGGATCTTTTGGTTTTCGTATTCTGTGCGTTAGTTTTCGTTTGTTAAAGCTATAACGAAAATACCTGAAATTTGGACGAAAATGCATTCGGACGAAAACGAATGCATATGTCTACATACAAGTGCATGTTACAGCAGACACATATCGGGAAGTTGAACTGTTGGGTCTCCATATTCTTTAATGCCGCGTACACTCGATCGGTTCGTCTGATGAAAACGGTCCTCATCTCACCCATATTTCAATATACTCTACAGGGCAAGGTCCTCATCTCACCCATATTTCAATATGCTGTTCACGTCAAGGTCCTCATCTCACCCATATTTCAATATGCTGTACATGTCAAGGTCCTTATCTCACCCATATTTCAATATACTGTACAAGTCAAGGTCCTCATTTCACCCATATTTCAATATACTGTACACGTCAAGGTCCTCATTTCACCCATATTTCAATATACTGTACACATCAAGGTCCTCATTTCACCCATATGCTGTACACGTCAAGGTCCTCATCTCACCCATATTTCAATATGCTTTACACGTCAAGGTCCTCATCTCACCCATATTTCAATATGCTTTACACGTCAAGGTCCTCATCTCACCCATATTTCAATATGCTTTACACGTCAAGGTCCTCATCTCACCCATATTTCAATATGCTTTACACGTCAAGGTCCTCATCTCACCCATATTTCAATATGCTGTACATGTCAAGGTCCTTATCTCACCCATATTTCAATATACTGTACACATCAAGGTCCTCATCTCACCCATATTTCAATATACTCTACAGGGCAAGGTCCTCATCTCACCCATATTTCAATATACTTTACAGGACAAGGTCCTCATCTCACCCATATTTCAATATACTGTACACATCAAGGTCCTCATCTCACCCATATTTCAATATACTGTACACGTCAAGGTCCTCATCTCACCCATATTTCAATATATTGTACACGTCAAGGTCCCCATCTCACCCATATTTCCATATACTGTACACGTCAAGGTCCTCATCTCACCCATATTTCAATATACTGTACACATTTACTTGTATAAGGTCTTTCCAGTTAGGTTTTTGCAGAACCTTTTCTGCTGTCCATGTCACTTACTCCACTAACACATTTAATTTATAGTAAAGCCCATTAGCTCAGGTTCATCCTCTTACGCCTATCCTATCTATTCCGCATAAGGAACCCATTGCTTGTTGTTCCACTTCTGGACTGGGTCCCGGCAAAGATCACTCCCCCAGATCCAAGCGCCAAACTCCTAAAACACCAATGGTCAATACAGTTATCCACCGCACAACATTTTATCACACATCAATTTCTCTTATCCCTGCTCTTTCCCGGACATCGGTAAATGATTGTCTAATCTTCATTGGGATGTCACAAGCTTACGGGAATCATCATGTCTCATTCCATATATTTTTTCCTCCTTTTTTTAACAACAAGGTTGGTCTTTATTGATGTACAAATAGTACAAGGTACAATACAGATAGAACAAATCGGGGGGAAAAAAAATACACATAGCACATGGGCTAGCAGGAGAGTTACAGCGTGCCATTGATTTGGTCAACAGACATAAGAGCATGAGTAGGGAAGGAGGAGGAGGGGGGGGGCAAGGGGGGAAAGAAGGGGGGGAGGGGTGTTGGCTGGTGCAGATGATGCAAAGAATAATCAGACATATATGGATGGCTGTAGTTTACTTGGATTCATTTGTATTGAAGAGACATACAGCAGAGAGCATGGTGCTCATGTTAGCACAACAGATATAAAAGAACAGCAACCATAGATAACAGGAAAATGCAGTAACAGATAGTTAACACAAGAACATTATGATAGAGTATCTGTGTATAGTGACATCTAGTGGTCATACTACAAATACACAGGGAAATAAACCAAGCAATGTATAACATAGCATGAAACAATGTTCAGTCTCCAACACCCCTTCTCATTGTGAAGTGCTTAATTAGACAAACCGATTCTTCTTGTTAGATCCATATGTCTCTTTGCAGGCAAAGGCTTAGTAAGGATGTCTGCTAACATTTCCTCAGTGGGACAGTATCGTAGATCCATCTGTCCTTGCTCTTGCAAGTCTCTTAAGAAGTGATATCTCACGTCTATGTGTTTGGTTCTCGGGTTTATCCGCTCTGTCTGTGCGAGTGCTATACATCCTTGATTGTCCTCATAGATGGGCGTGGACTCTTTCTGGTTCTGATCTAGATCTTCCAGCAATTGTCTCAACCAGATTACCTCTTGCCCTGCTTGTGATGCGGCCACATATTCTGCTTCGGTGGAGGACAGTGTCACTGTGGACTGTTTTCTGGTGGTCCAGCTGATCAGGCTGTCTTTAAATAGAAACAGATGTCCACTGGTGGATTTCCGATCACTGGGGTCACCTGCCCAGTCTGCATCCACATATCCAGTCAGACCACTCTTCCCTGTTGATGAAAATTTCAGTTTAAAGTCTATTGTTCCCTTCAAATAGCGTATGATCCTTTTTGCTGCGTTCCAGTCCATCTGGGTTGGCTGGGATACTTTTCTGCATAAGAATCCCACTGCTGTAGCTATGTCAGGCCTTGCCACTGTAGCAATGTATAGTAACTTCCCCATTGCCCTTCTGAATTGTGAGTCATTTTGCAAGGGGTTAATTGAGTTGTTTAATTCTTTAAGATAATTTGTCTCCATAGGCGAGTTGACTGGTTTGGCATCATTGAGCCCAAAAGTTTCAATTACTTCCTGTATTTTGTGACTCTGGTTAATAAGAAAACTACCATCTTCTTCTCTTTCTATCTGCATGCCTAGGAAGTGTTTGACATCACCTAGATCTTTTGTTTCAAAGTCCATGTTTAAGACCTCCAGCAGTCTGGAACAATCCCCTTCTTGCTCATAACATACTAACAGATCATCTACATAAATGAGTACAAAGATCCACCTACCATTTAGTTTCTTGGTGTATAGGCAGGGATCGGCCTTGCTCCTCTGAAAGGATTCTCTCAAAAGCGCCTCATTAATCTTCATGTTCCATGCTCTGGCTGCTTGCTTGAGCCCGTAGATCCCCTTCTTAAGTTTACACACCTGTTCTGGCTTTTGTGGGTCTACAAAGCCCTCTGGTTGCTCCATGTAGATGTCTTCTGTTAAGTCACTGTGTAGGAAAGCGGTTTTTACATCAAAGTGCTTTACTAGCATTTGTTTTGTAGTTGCAACTGTGAGTAGAGCTCTGATTGTGGTATGTTTGACGACTGGGGCAAATGTCTCATCGTAGTCTTCTCCATATTTTTGGGAGTATCCTTTGGCTACGAGTCTCGCTTTATATCTCTCAACTGTGCCATCAGTGTTGTACTTGACCTTGAAAGTCCATTTACACCCAATTGCCCTCTTTTCGGCCGGCAGTTGCGTTAGTACCCAAGCCTGCGTGTCCTGTAGTGAGATGATTTCTTCCTCAGCTGCCTTTATCCATCTCTTGGCTTCCCTCTCTGGGAGTTGTGTTATGTCTTTCCAACAAGTGGGTTCTCTTACGCAGGATGTTTCTACTTTGTACGAGAGTCTGTTGGGGGGTTTACCTTTGTTTTCCCTCACTGAGCGTCTTGGTTCAGCGTCATTAGCTGGTTCAGTTTGTTCCAGTCTTTTCTGTGACACAGTATCACTTTCGGGGGTTCGTTCCATAGGAAAGAAAACCTGCTCAGCGTTGTTTGGTTCTTCTGCTCTTGGCATGGCTGGCTCCGTTACTTCATTTCTCGGGTCCTCGATAAATGTTACGCTGCTGCTGATTGTCACTTTATCGGTCTTCGGGTCTATGATTCTGTATCCTTTGGTGTTGTCGGCATAACCAACAAAGACACCTTCAATTGCTCGATTCTGGAGCTTGCTGCGCTTTTCTCCCGGAATGTAAGCAAAAGCTTTGCTTCCAAATACCTTGAGGTGTCCTATGCTTGGTTTTCGACTGTGCCATAGCTCGTATGGAGTTTTGGTTGTTGCCTTGGAGTGTAATCTGTTTTGTAAGTAGGTGGCCGTTTGTGCTGCTTCTCCCCAATATTTTTCAGGGAGTCCAGAATCAGTCAACATGCATCTGATCATTTCAGTCAGGGATCTGTTTTTCCTCTCTGCTACCCCGTTCTGCTCTGGAGTATATGGGACAGTCTTTTGATGTTCTATTCCTAGGTCCCTGAGTGTATTCTCAACTTGAAACCCGGTGTACTCCCCACCATTATCACTTCTGAGTACTAATGGTTTTCTGTGAAATTTATTGCTTACTTTGGTAACATAGTCCTTCAGCTTGTCGAATACTTCTGACTTATTCTTCATTAGGTATGTCACTGTGAACCTTGAGTAGTCGTCTATAAAAGTTAATATGTATTTATTTCCTCCTGGGGTGGTTGTTCTCATAGGCCCGCATACATCTGTGTGTATTAGGTCGATCGGTCTTGTTGCTCTGCTTTCACTTGCCTTTGGTGGGGTTACTCTGGTGGCTTTGGCCTTGATGCAGCATTCACACCTTAGCGTGTTTGGGCAGCCTGTTAACTTGAAGCCTTTCGTTAAATCCCGTCTGGCCAGCTCCTGTATGCTGTCGGGGTGCCTGTGGCCCAGACGTCTGTGCCATAAATGAATACAGTTCTTGTGTTTATGTGTGCAGAGCTTTGTTTCTTGCTCAACAACATCAAGTTCATAAAGGTGCTTGCCCGCTTTAGCTGTTGCTATCACTCTTTCCCCATCTTGGATAGTGCATTGGTCACCTTTAAACGTTGTGGTTAGTCCTTTGCTTGCCAGTCGCCTGACTGATATAAGGCCGCCATTGAGTCCGGGAACATACAATACATCCGTCATTGGTATTTTTAACACTTGTCCATTCTCATTTTTACAAGTGACTATTCCATATCCTGTTCCTTCAGCAGTTGTGCAACTCCCGTCTGCAAGATATATGGCTTCTTTCTTGTCTGGATTGAGCTCTACAAAGAATTCTCTGTCGTTAGTCATGTGACTTGTTGCTCCAGAATCTATATACCATTTATGGTTGGTGACGGCATCTGTCACTTTAAAAGTTCCGTGCCACGCTGCTTGGTCGTTATTTTTCATCATGGTTATGAGTGCCTGATTGGGATCTTTTTCCCTCTGCTCATTCCTCCACAATGGACAGTCGCGCTTGAAATGCCCGGCCCTGTTACACCGGAAACATAGTTTGGCCTTCCAGTTTGGCATCTTAGTGTCTGTTGCTTTAAGTGCTGCTCCTGTATCGCTCTCTTGCCTGTGAGAAGTTTGCTCCTTTCTGCGCTTGTATTCATCTGAAAGTCGAGATTTCACTAACTGTAATGTGAGTTCTGCTTCAGATCTTGTCTCTAATGCATTAATCAGAGGGTTGTATGACTCTGGCAGGCTGCATAAAAGTATTGCTGTCACATGGTTATCTTTGATCTCCTCTCCGAGGTCCCTGAGTTGTGCAACAATCTCCAGCACGCTTCTTATATGTTCTTGCATATCCCCTTCTGGAGTCATTTTTGACTGATACAGCTTCCTTAGTAAATATAACTTGTTGTTTAAGCTAGAGCTCTCATGTAATCTACGGAGTGCATTCCACATACCTTTGGCAGTATCTTCCCCTTTTATGTGGATAAGCTGTTCATCTTCTACCAGTAGGGCTATTGTAGCTCTTGCCTGTCTGTTTTTCTTATCCCACTCCTGGTTGTCTACATCCGGCCTGTCTGTGGTGAGGACATCCCATGTGTCATCTTTGCTCAGCAACATCTCCATCTTGAACTTCCACATCTGGTAGTTGTCACTATTTAGCTTAGTGATCCCCAGTTTAAGATCCCCGCTGCTAGCCATGATTAATGTACCTTGCTCGTATTCCAAACACCTGGATACCTCAGAGCAGATTTCCTCCGCAGCTTGATCAAAGATGGTGTGCAGGTGAAGACTAGGCCTCTGTTCCGGCTGTCTGATGATTCACGTTGTCTGGGCCCATAACCTTTGTTGGCTGGTGCAGATGATGCAAAGAATAATCAGACATATATGGATGGCTGTAGTTTACTTGGATTCATTTGTATTGAAGAGACATACAGCAGAGAGCATGGTGCTCATGTTAGCACAACAGATATAAAAGAACAGCAACCATAGATAACAGGAAAATGCAGTAACAGATAGTTAACACAAGAACATTATGATAGAGTATCTGTGTATAGTGACATCTAGTGGTCATACTACAAATACACAGGGAAATAAACCAAGCAATGTATAACATAGCATGAAACAATGTTCAGTCTCCAACAAGGGGAAGGGGGGAAAGAAGGGGGAAGAGGGGGGGAAGGGCGGGGAACCCACAGCCAGATCAAAGAAACACAATATAATCCTAGAGTTAAAGGAGTTGTAAAGGAAAACATTTTTTTTCCTAAAATTAATGTCTGCAAGGTAGACAGACAGAATAGTGTAATGATTCTGTTAAAAAACAAGTAAATACCTATTAAATTCCTTCATCTATATCACCTCAGGCGTTCTAGTTTCTGTTCTCTCATTCACTTCCTGGTTTGCGGCGCTCGTTCATGTAAGCACTACATTTCCCAGTATGCATTGCGGCACGCCCAGTAATTCACACCTCCTTGAAGTCTCTAACACGTAGAGAGCGTCCTGCCGCACAGATGTAGTTCCCAGGAGGGGGCGAGCACGTCACTGACCACCGCAGTAAAGCCTCCCTTCACGGTGGTCAGTAACAATCAGACAAGCAGGAAGTGAACAGAACAGAGAAGAAATAGAGAAACTTCTGAGCAAAAATGAGCAATGAGGAAGTGAAAAGAGGAATGTCTGCAGGTAAAGGATGCTTATTATGGAAACATTTTTTTTCCTTTACAACTCCTTTAAAGCGGTGGTTCACCCTAAAAACTACATTTTCTTATTCCACTGCCCCCCCACATTACAATCCGATTAAGGCTCTTATTATTTTTTTCATGCTGTACATACCTTAGTACAGCATATTCACCCGTGCATCCGGGTTGCGAGTCCCACGGGAGTGGGTGTTCCTCACATGCCGGTGATTGACATTTTGCCAAAAAATGAGCTCCCCCCGTCGCGTAAGCCGCGTCACGATTGGCGAAAGGAGCCGAACGGCGATGCGCATGCGCAGTATAGCGCCGACTCGCCGTTCGGCTCCTTTCGCCAAACGTGACGTGGCTTACGCGACGGGGGGGAGCTCGTTTTTGGGCAAAACGTCAATCACCGGCATGTGAGGAACGCCCACTCCCGCGGGACTCGCAACCCGGATGCACGGGTGAATATGCTGTACTAAGGTATGTACAGCATGAAAAAAATAATAAGAGCCTTAATCGGATTGTAATGTGGGGGGGCAGTGGAATAAGAAAATGTAGTTTTTAGGGTGAACCACTGCTTTAAGTAGAGTCAGTCCATGGTCCCCACACTCGCTCAAACTTCATAGAACACCCTCTGTTCATGTACGCCAATTTATACAGAGGCAAGACAGCATTGACTGCATCCAGCCATGCCCCCGCCGTGGGAGGAGCCCTGGACGTCCATTTGAACAAAATCATCTTTTTTGCATAAAAAAATAACAGTGACAACAGCAGTTTGGTATAGCGAGGCCTCTGGTCATCATCCTGTATCCCTAGTAGAGCTAGTTCCGCAGAGGCGGGGATATCTAGGTGGAGACGGACATTAATGCTCTCAAAAGCAGCAGACCAATAGTCTGAGAGTTTGGGACAGGCCCAGAACATGAGGATATATGTACCATCGGCAGGGCCAGATTAAGAACATCATGGGCCTGGTGCTGAGGATTTTGGTGGGCCTTTAATAAATAATAAATAAATATACAAACAATTTTTTGTTATAACAAATTCAATTAAAGAGAGAGAGGGAGGATGAGAAAGAGAGAGGATGAGAGAGGGGTGAGGGGTAAAAGAGGGAGGATGAGAGAGAAAGGGGGGATGAGAGAGAGAGGATGCGCATGAGCATGCGTGGGAATGAAATCACGCAGCCCGGCCAAGGCAAGTGACCGAAGGCACAGAACCCAGAAGAAAGACCAGGTGAAGATGGAAGCGCCCGGGACCCGCCAGACTGATCACAGCGCAGCACTGGAGGGCTCCGTCTGACAATTTAAGTGTACCTACAGGTAAGCCTATAATAAGGCAATGTGCTTCTGACTGCAGCGGTGCATGCTCAGCGGGGATCCTCGGCTAAAGGCCTGGCAGCCGTCGGACCTTGCCGGAAAAAAGGGTCCCGCGCGCATGAGTGGGAGTGACGACATTGCTGCTCCAGCCAATCACAGCGCTGGAGCGGCGATACCCGGAAGACACGCTGAGGCAAGATGACATCTCCCTCGGCGTGGACCAGGTAAGTTCCCCACACCTCGTTCCAAGGTAAGTATTTCATAATGAGCTAGCATGCGGTGCATACTAGCTCATTATGCCTTTTGCCTTTCAGGTAGGTAAAAAAAAAAACTGCTGCGGGTTTACTACCGCTTTAATTCCGAACACAGCTACAACCCCAGTTATAAGAGGGTGTGCACACTTATGCAGCCATTTTAACAGATTTTTTTTATATCCACTGTATATATATATTTTTAAATTGATTAACCCTTCTCACAATTTTTACCTTGCACCTTGCATCACAAAAGTGAAGAACAGCTAGATTTCATATCAGGTTATTATTTCTGTCTGGGTTCCCGTTGGCTTTGCTCACATCCTGTGTGATCTCCCCCATGGGGTCACTGAGTTAAAAACTTGACAGAGGTCTCTTCTTTTTTCAGCTATAAATACTTTAGGTTGAAGCTGGGCTTTAAATGTTTGTCTATCTATTAAAGCTGAACTTCGGGATCAGTAAAACATTGTCTAAATCCATTCATCCTGTGTATTCTTCTTGAATCTTGCTGTGATTTTTGTATTTCTTCCAGATCTGTGCAGTAATTCAGTGTGAGACTTCCTGAAATAAAGACCGGTCACTGCTGCGCTCTCTCTCCTCGTGCGGGGTGACTGGTCTCGTCTCCGCCCCCTCCTGTAGTTTTCTGTAGGCGGCTTGTAGTGGGTGGAGCCTGATGGGCCCCTCCTACAGCTCGGCTCTCTGAACAGGCTATGTACAGCACAGGGAAAATGTCACTACTGTACTAATTTTAGGTAACATCTGGGTGGTATTTGGAGCGTATTCTTTGTGTGTATTGAGAAATAGATTTTAATCACATTTTTAGCATAGAGCTCAGCCAGACAAGTTCGTAGCTGCAATGCAATGGAGGCGGAGGACAGCATGACAGGGTGTAGGGAACTTAGGTGTAGAAAGGGTTAAAGTTAGAGGGGGTGGTTAATAGGATCCTAGAAATTAACTATTGGAGGAGGTGAGGAGAGGGGGAGGAGAGTTCAGTGAGCTAGGTGATGCTGGAGGAGGGGCAGCATCAGTCCGGGGGAAGAAGCAAGGAGAGAAGTCCTGCAGCCTGTCTGTGTATCGGGTCAGCGCTCTGGGTCATCTGTGGAAAAGGCAAGGAAGGGAAGAAAAATGTCAGAGGTAGCCGGGTTGTTAGCGCAGCTTCAAGCTGTTGCGGAGGTCCACGGCGCGGACTGGCTGCAAAGCCAGATCACCGCCACTCTGCGGGGGGTGCAGCAGGCCCCGGTCGGGTCTAGGCCTGCTTCAACGCGCGCGAGGCGGTCGATACCGCCGGAGCGCTTTAGCCCAGATAATACCCCCAGGTCACAGCGTCGGGTGCGGAGTCCCAGTAGGCCCCCGTCGGGCCCCCCCGCCAAGCAATCTCAGTCTGCCACTGCACGGGCGGGGGGCGGGGGGGCGGGAAGCGCGCAGCGCAGGGGAGCCTCTCGGGTGCCCAGGCCTACCTCCCCTGTGTTGGTGCAGGCCCAGATTCACATGGCTGTCCCCGGTGGCGATGTTCCGGTCGGGGGGGCGGCCCGGCGTGGGAAGGACCCTCAGACAGGCGCCGGCCTAGCTCGGTCCACAGGCGGCGGCCTCGCACGCGGTGGGGATGCGTTCAGGGATGCAGATGGAGCGACACCAGGCCAGTCACGTCAGTCGGGAGGTCCCGCCTCCAGGCACCGTTCGGAGTCTGGGAGGGTTGACCGGAGGGGCAGTGGTGCTCAGGCTGCAGCCGCAGTGCTGAGGGATGATCTGATTGAAGAGTTCAGCAGCGATGGAGACGAGAGCCCTCGGGGGGTGGTGGCTCCCATACCTGTCACAACGCCAGCTGTGTCCAGAGGTCGAGGAAGGAGTGAGGAGGTTCGTCAACGACCACACGGGCAGGCGGCGACCGGTTCCAGCAGCAGTGAAGAGGGGGAGCTGCCGGAGGACCCCGCGGAGGATGGACGTTATGGGAACCTGTCGGCTGGAGGACCTTCACGGCCGCGCCGAACCGGTAAGACTACATCTAATGTGGTTGCGGGGGGTAGGGGTGGGGTTAGTGCGCAGGACATTAGTGGGGGGGTGGCGGTGCTTAGTCCCTCAGGGGAGGGGGGTGTGTGGGATGCCTTACGGGAATTGTTACGTAGGCTAGATGGGGGTGCTCCTCAGGTTGCGAGCCCGCTGGGTCCTTGGGTCCCCCCGGTGCCAGTACCCCCCCTCCCGGTTCCTGCCCCCGCCGTTCAGGCGCTGACAGCGGTAGTTGTCCCTCCCCCGGTGCCGGCGAATCCAGGGACAGGCGTGGCAGGGACACAGACGGACAAGGACGGCGTGGGAACGGCGGCGGAACGCAAGGACAAAGACAAGGACAAGGACGGGGACAAGGTGCGGCTGGATGACGCGGCTAGGGGGGAAATTTACATTTGCTTTGAAGGGCCGTTGGGTGCCCATCTTAAGCCAGAGGTGAGGGAGAAAATTCAGAAGGACGAGTTTGTGGAAATATTTTCCCTGCTCCCGTTGGAAAAATTTCACCTCGACCGGGTGAAGCCGGACGAGAGCAAAAAGGATGAGGAAGAAAAACGTCGGTATAGGCTCATTCCGCGGACGTTTACGAATTGGCTACAGGCGTTTGCGATTATGGCTAGCGTGATCGGGGAAAAGGCCCCCGAGAAATGCACGGCCCTATTCTGTTACCTTGATGCCATTCACGAAGCGCATAGGGTATACGGGGGTCTGGCGTGGTTGAGGTATGACGAACAGTTTCGTCAGCGCAGGGCGGTGCGTCCCTCCATCCGCTGGGACCATAAGGACATTAGCCTGTGGATGAGGTTGATGACCTCGACCAGGGCGGCGGGCCAGTCCTTTCCTGGGGGGGCCGGCGGCGCTTCCTCCGCGGGATCGCCGGCCCTCAAAAAGAAAGGGGTGTGCTGGCAGTTCAACGACGGAACCTGTCGTTTTGGAGGATCATGCCGCTTCAAGCACGAGTGCTCAGGGTGTGGTGGGTCGCACGCGTTCAATAGGTGTTTCAAACAGGGGAAGCGGGCCGGAGATGGCGCTGGAAAAGGGAATGACGCCGGTGAGACTGGAAAGGATGCTGCCTTTTCTAAGTAAGTATCCGGACAGGGCGGCGGCGCGTTTGCTAGAGCAGGGGTTCGGGGAGGGTTTCGTGATTCCGAGTTCGTTGGCGGAGGTCCCTCCGGTGGCGGACAATTTGCGGTCAGCTCTGCGACATCCGGGGGTGGTGTCGGCTAAGCTGGCCAAGGAGGTGGCGCTCGGCCGGATGGCCGGCCCGTTTCGGGAACCACCTGTGGGGGGTTTGGTGGTGTCCCCGTTGGGCGTAGTTCCGAAGAAGGAAGTGGGTCAATTTCGGATGATACATCATCTGTCGCACCCAAAAGGGGGGTCGGTCAGCGATGGTATTGATCCGCAGAGTTGTGCGGTTACCTATACATCATTTGATGCGGCGGTGTCTTGGGTTAGAAAGTACGGGAAAGGGGCTTTGATGGCAAAGACGGATGTGGAATCCGCCTTCAGGCTGTTACCGGTGCACCCCACTAGTTTGCGGTTGCTGGGGTGCCACTGGCAAGGGGAGTATTTTGTTGATCGTTGCCTGCCGATGGGTTGTTCCATATCGTGCGCTTTGTTTGAGACGTTTAGCTCGTTCTTTGAATGGGCGGTCAGGGAAGTGGCGGGGGTGAATTCCGTCATCCACTATTTGGATGACTTCCTGTGCATAGGACCCCCGGACTCCCGCTGTTGCGGGGTTCTGTTGGGTACGGTACAGTATTTGGCGGACCGTTTTGGGATCCCCTTGGCCCCCGACAAAACGGAGGGCCCTGCGTCTGAGCTGGTGTTCTTGGGGATCACCATTGACTCGGTGGCGATGGAATGTAGGCTACCAGAGGATAAGGTGTTGGCTTTGAGGAGGGAGGTCAGTGAGGCCCGGGTGAAGCGGAAGATTCGATTGAAGGAGCTCCAATCCTTGTTGGGGAAGTTAAATTTCGCGTGTCGGATTATTCCCATGGGACGCATTTTCAGCCGGAGGCTTTCAGGGGCCACGGCAGGGGTCCGGGTGCCAAACCATTTTGTGCGCCTGACCAATGAACTGAGAGACGATCTGAGGGTTTGGGGAACGTTCCTGGACTCTTTCAATGGTCGTTCAATGTGGCAGACGGGGCCGGTCAGCAACGCCGACCTGGCTCTATTTACCGATGCGGCGGGGTCAGTGGGCTATGGGGCCTATTTCAACGGACGGTGGAGCGCGGAGCCCTGGCCGGAGTCTTGGAGGGCAGCAGGGTTCCTCCGGAACCTGGTGCTGCTGGAGTTGTTCCCCATCGTGGTGGCGATGGAATTGTGGGGGGAGTTCTTCAGGAATAAAAAGGTGCGCTTCAATTGCGACAACATGGGGGTGGTGTGGGCAATCAACAGCATATCGGCATCCTCGCCCCCGGTGATTAGGTTACTGCGGTACTTGGTACTTAAGTGTCTCAAAGTGAATGCCTTGATATATGCGGTGCACATTCCTGGGGTGGATAACAGATTGGCGGATGCTTTATCTCGTTTCCAGTGGGCGGAATTCCGGATCCTGGCGCCAGGGGCAGAGGGGCAGGGGGAACCCTGTCCTCAGAAGTTGTGGGACATTGCACTGGAGTCGCCGCAGGATTGATTCGGCAGTCGATCAGCGAGGGAACGTGGCGAGCTTACTCTAAGGTGTGGCAGGAATGGTCCGCACTGAGGGAGGAGGTAGGAGGGTCGGAAGATCCAGAAGACCTGCAGTCGTTGGTCTTATACTTTGTGTGCTGCAATTACGAGAGGGGAACCTCGGGTGGCGCCATTAGCAAAAAGATGGCGGCATTGGCTTTTTTATTTCAGATGGCGGGCCTCAGGGATTTTACAAAATCCTTTGTGGTGCGCAGGGTGTTAAAGGGATACAGGAAGGGCAGTACTACACGGGATTCCAGGCGTCCGGTGTCGTTCGCGGTCCTGGGTACGGTATTGGGGAATTTGGAAAAGGTTTGCGCATCGCTTTATGAGCAGATACTTTTTCGGGCTGTTTTCGTTCTGGCCTTTTTTGGGGCGTTCAGGGTGGGGGAATTAGTTTCCCCCTCCAAGGTGGTGGGGGGAGGACTACGAATGCAGGACGTTAGGTGCCTGGAGGAATCGGTGGTGATTTGGCTTAGCCGTTCGAAGACGGATCAACTAGGTAGGGGCGTAAAAATAGAGTTGTTCCGGGGGAATTGTCCACTAACGTGCCCGGTTGAGGTGGTAAGGCGGTTTTTGGGCGTTCGCCCACAAGGGGGGGAGGCTCTGTTCATCCATCAAAAAGGGGAATGTTTGTCTCGGTTCCAGTTTACGGCGGTGTTCCGGAAATGTCTGAAGGAGGGGGGTCTAGTCCCGGGAGAATATTCGGCGCATTCGTTTCGAATAGGGGCAGCAACGGAAGCGGCAAGGGGAGGCCTGCCTGCAGATTCTGTAAAGCGGATTGGCAGATGGGAGTCTAATAGATATAAACTGTATGTACGGCCTCATTTGTTGTAAACAATGAGGTATCGGTGGTTGACAATGCTGATGTTAATGTTTTCGGGGGGTTTGTTTTTGGTCCTGCTGGGTATTGTTTTTCTCTTTTATGTCTTTACAGATCCCCAAGGTTGTCTGATTTGGATCCTAGGACATTCATTTGTGTTTTGGGGGGCAAGAAGGGCGGATGTCAAGCCTGGGGGGAGACAGCTGGGGGTGCCCAGGGAGGAAGGAAGGGTACGATGGATAGGGATTAGGGGTCTCATGTGGCAGAAGGTGTTACCCGAGGTTCACAGGGGGGCTAGCTTAGACAGGGCCCCGGACATTTTGGTGATACATGCGGGGGGGAATGATTTGAGCGTCCGGCCGATGCGCCAGGTGATCAAAGACATACAATGGGATATACGCCGACTGCGGGCCTCTTTCCCTGACCTGATCATTGTTTGGTCAGATATTGTGGCTCGCATGGCCTGGAGGGAGGCCAGGTCATTGGAGCGTTTGGATAAGGCCCGGATAAAGGTGAACAGAGAAGTGGGCAGGTTTGTGGTGCAGCAAGGTGGGATAGCGGTTCGCCATTCAGATTTAGAAGTTGAGACTTGGAGGTACCTGAGGGGGGACGGGGTTCATCTCAACCCGATCGGGATCGATCTTTGGGCTCTGGGATTGGAGGAGGGCGTTAGGAGGGCTTTCCTGGTGTGGCGGCGGGCCCAAGTGTGAGGTGGTCCCACTTGTGCCGCGGTGGCGGTGGGTTCCCCTGCCGTTTGGTAGAAATAGACGGTGGTTAGGTAAAAACGGTGGGGGGGCATAGTTACAGGGATGGTGTCTGCCTTGGTGGTCTGGTGTCAGTCTGGACCACCAGGGGAGAAGTGGGTGGGTCTGTGGTCAGCTAGGTCTTCGAGTCGGTAGTCGCGACTGGGGACATGTCGTTAGCTAAGAGGGTACCACAGGCCCAAAAGAGTGATCAGGGGTTGTCAGGGGGACTGACAACCAAGGTATGGTTAAAAGGTTTAACAATTGAGGAATAGGTTAAATATTTAAAGTTGGGTGATATATATATGTATATGATGGTGTATATATATATATATATACAGTTTTTTGTATTTGTTAATAAAGGCCTACCAGGCCATTTTAAATCCAGCAGGTGTCAGTGTGATTATTGGGAAAGGTTTAATGTTAAGGGGTATATGCTTGTATTGGTTGGTGCGGTAAGTTATCCGGCTGCCCTAGTCAAGACAAGTTCGTAGCTGCAATGCAATGGAGGCGGAGGACAGCATGACAGGGTGTAGGGAACTTAGGTGTAGAAAGGGTTAAAGTTAGAGGGGGTGGTTAATAGGATCCTAGAAATTAACTATTGGAGGAGGTGAGGAGAGGGGGAGGAGAGTTCAGTGAGCTAGGTGATGCTGGAGGAGGGGCAGCATCAGTCCGGGGGAAGAAGCAAGGAGAGAAGTCCCACCCTCCCGCCCTAATTATAGGAGTTAGGTGGTTTTGACAGTACAGGATGGCGGTGGGTTCCCCTGCCGTTTGGTAGAAATAGACGGTGGTTAGGTAAAAACGGTGGGGGGGCATAGTTACAGGGATGGTGTCTGCCTTGGTGGTCTGGTGTCAGTCTGGACCACCAGGGGAGAAGTGGGTGGGTCTGTGGTCAGCTAGGTCTTCGAGTCGGTAGTCGCGACTGGGGACATGTCGTTAGCTAAGAGGGTACCACAGGCCCAAAAGAGTGATCAGGGGTTGTCAGGGGGACTGACAACCAAGGTATGGTTAAAAGGTTTAACAATTGAGGAATAGGTTAAATATTTAAAGTTGGGTGATATATATATGTATATGATGGTGTATATATATATATATATACAGTTTTTTGTATTTGTTAATAAAGGCCTACCAGGCCATTTTAAATCCAGCAGGTGTCAGTGTGATTATTGGGAAAGGTTTAATGTTAAGGGGTATATGCTTGTATTGGTTGGTGCGGTAAGTTATCCGGCTGCCCTAGTCATGGTCAATAGTAGCATTGTGTAATGCAGCGCATTCTTTTCTTCAATAATTTGAAACCTAACGAATGTGCTTACTCCATTCTGAACGGTAGTTTTACCAGAACGAGCGCTCCCGTCTCAGAACTTGCTTCTGAGCATGCGCAGGTTTAAAACGTTGTTTTAGCCCACGCACGATCATTTTTTTACAACACAAAAAACGACATTTTCAAAAACGATGTGAAGCCCACACAGGATCATTTTAAATTACGTTTTTTAAAAATGTCATTTTATGTCATGCCAAAAAACGACTGTGTGTACGCGGCATAACTGTGAGGGCTTACAGTGTTGTGGCAACACCAACACCTAGGGCCCAAATTTCTGCAGAGTATATACGGCAGGCCCCTACTTTCAAACATCCAACTTACAAACGACTCCTACTTGCAAACGGAAGGAGACAACAGGAAGTGAGAGTAAATCTACCCCTAGGAAGGAAAATTCTCTTCTGTAAGAGATGTCTCCTGTCCACTGATGCTTTATTACAATCCTTGTTTCACAAAAAAAAAAAAAAAAAAATCATTTGTCATTGGGACAGAAAGTGAATTGCAATCTTCTGAACAGATGCACACAGACAGCAAAACAAATGTTACAGGGGTGATAACCCTTCTCTATGTTTTCAGAAAAGCTTAAAGCGGATCTCCACTCTAAAGTGGAGTCCCGCTGATCGGCACCCTCCCCCCCTCCGGTGTCACATTTGACACCTTTCAGGGGGGAGGGGGGTGCAGATACCTGTCTACAGACAGGTATCTGCACCCACTTCCGGCCCTACGACACGGGCAAAGGACGGGTTTTTCCTCCGCTTCCCGTCGCCCCCCCCCGTTGTATGCTGGGAACACTCGGCTCCCAGCACACAGCGGGAGCCAATCGGCGGGCGCAGCACGACTCGCGCATGCGCCGTAGGGAACCGGGCAGTGAAGCCGGAGCGCTTCACTTCCTGGTTCCCTCACCGTGGATGGAGGGGGGAGCAGCAGGGTGACGAGCGATCGGCTCGTCATCTGCTGCGATCACCGCTGGACTCCAGGACAGGTAAGTGTCCTTATATTAAAAGTCAGCAGCTGCAGTATTTGTACCTGCTGGCTTTTAATATAGTTTTTTAGTGGCACATCCGCTTTAAAAAAAGATTTTATGGCTGAAGCCAGTGCTTTAAGTGGGCCAAAAGAGGTGCCGGTACTCTATTAGGCGCCGGTGCTCCCCCCCCCCCCCCCAATACTGAACATGAAAATACCCTTGGCTGCGTGTGATGGGCACAGTGGCTGCATTTGATGGGCACAGTGGCTGCATTTGATGGGCACAGTGGCTGCATTAGATGGGCACAGTGGCGACAATTGATGGTGGCACAGTGGCTGCGTGTGATGGGCACAGTGGCGACAATTGATGGCACAGTGGCGACAATTGATGGCACAGTGGCAGTGTGAGTTGGCACAGTGGCTGCATGTGATGGCACAGTGGCGACAATTGATGGCACTGTGGCTGCGTGTGTTCGCACAGTGGCTGCATGTGTTCGCACAGTGGCTGCATGTGATGGCACAGTGGCTGCGTTTGGTGGCACAGTGGCGACAATTGATGGCAGAGTGGCGACAATTGATGGCACAGTGGCTGCGTTTGATGGGCACAGTGGCTGCGTTTGGTGGCACAGTGAGGCTGCAATTAATGGGGGGTTAACGCACAGGACAGGAGTGACAGGACAGAGGAAAGGGAGCCAGGAGCGCACTCGGCAGCAGTGAGTCGGCTCCGGCGGGGCGGCATACAGTTTCTATTGTGACTGCGCTGCCTGTCTGACACACATTACCGGCCCGCAACTCGACAAGCCCACCGACTGCGTTCCGGTACTGTAAACCCACGTACTGGGCGCATGGAGAGGTGCTGGTACTCTCCAGGGCCATTTTTGGAAGTGGTGGTACTGAGTACCGCCGCGTTCCGGCCCAGTTAAAGCACTGGCTGAAGCTACACTTTAGCCACTTAACCCCTGGACCATATTGCTGGTCAAAGACCAGAGCACTTTTTGCGATTCGGCACTGCGTCGCTTTAACTGACAATTGCGCGGTCGTGCGAAGTGGCTCCCAAACAAAATTGGCGTCCTTTTCCCCCACAAATAGAGCTTTCTTTTGGTGGTATTTGATCACCTCTGCGGTTTTTAGTTTCTGCGCTATAAACAAAAATAGAGCGACAATTTTGAAAAAAATGAATATTTTTTACTTTTTGCTATAATAAATATCTCCCAAAAATATATAAAAAAACATGTTTTTTCCTCAGTTTAGGCCCATACGTATTCTTCTACATATTTTTCGTTAAAAAAAATCGCAATAAGCGCCAACCACGGTGGGGCCGATCGGAGGTTTGATTGGTTTGCGCAAAAGTTATAGCGTTTACAAAATAGGGGGTATTTTTATGGCATTTTTATTAATATTTTTTTTTCACTAGTAATGGCGGCGATCAGCGATTTTTTTTTCGGTACTGTGACATTATGGCGGACACTTCGGACACTTTTGACACATTTTTGGGACCATTGGCATTTTTATAGCGATCAGTGCTATAAAAATGCATTGGATTACTATAAAAATGCCACTGGCAGTGAAGGGGTTAACACTAGGGGGCGGGGAAGGGGTTAAGTATGTTCCCTGGGTGTGTTCTAACTGTAGAGGGGGTGGCCTCACTAGGGGAAATGACTGATCTTCTGTTCATACATTGTATAAACAGAAGATCAGCATTTCTCTCCCTGACAGGACCGGGAGCTGTGTGTTTGCACACACAGCTCCCGGTCCTCGCTCTGTAACGAGCGATCGCGTGTGCCCGGCGGCGATCGCGCCCGCCAGGCACGTGCACGGGAGTCGGGGGCGAGCGGGGGGGCGCGCACGCGCCCCTAGTGGCCGCGTCGAGAGCCGACGTATAGCTACGGGCTCTCGCGCAGGGGAGCCGACCTGCCGCCGTAGAACTGCGGCGGCTGGTCGGCAAGCAGTTAAAGAAGTGCCAGTTGAAAATTACAAATAGATTCTACTTAACAAACCTACAGTCCCTGTCTTGTTTGCACCACCTGTATACTGCTGTTCAAAGTATATAGGGCCAAAGGGGCTTGTAATGACCTGGGGGGAGGGGGGCGGGGAAACCCATGCTATTTTTCTCAGTCTTAAATTACTTTTTTCTTATAGTAATCTCATTTTGTGCAGGGACAGTTCTAAACATGTGCCACTACTATAGACACCCAGCAGGTACGATATTTAAAGGAATTTTTCTTTCTTTTTTTTCACTTTAAGCATCATTAAAATCGCTGCTCCAGAAAAAACTATAGTTTTTAAAACTTTTTTTTCCATTGATACATGTTCCCTGGGGCAAGACCTGGGTCCCCAAACCCGTTTTCCGACAATAACTTGCATATTGGGCTTTAAAATTAGCACTTTTGAATTTGAACGTTCGAGTCCCATTGACGTCAATGGGGTTCTAAATGTTCACGTGAACGTTCGGTCCGTTCGAAGGTTCGGGTGTTCGGCTCATCCCTAGTGATAACATTTCCGCCATGTTTTGTTTGTATCGGGCGTCTAAGTACGTTGCCACCCAGTACTGGTCCTTGCCCTTTATGCTTTTTATACAGGGGTCCCTCTTAAAACACTGGAGCATGAAGGCCCCCATTTGCACTAAACTGGAAGTGCTGTACTGGCCTGGCTCCTGCTCATCATCCAGGATAATGTCGTCCTCGTTCTCCTCCCCCCATCCACGGACAAGACCAGGATCCCAGAAAGGTTTAAAGCATGCTCCTCCTCCGCCCCGTCACCATCCTCCTCTGACTCCTCTTCAGACTCCCGTGGTTGACTTGTCTCAGGTGGAGTAGCCCCCCTGGGAATTCATCCAGCATTGCGACTTCCTCATCTTCCTGCTCCTGCTCCTCGACGGCTTGATCAATGACACAATGCAATGCATGCTCCAGAAAGAAGGCGTAAGGTACGATGTCACTGATGGCGCCCTGGCTGCGATTGACCAGTTTGGTGATCTCATCAAATGGCCGCAGAAGTCTGCATGAGTCGCGCATGAGCAGCCACTGGCACGGTGCAAAAAACCAAGCTCCCAGAACCTGTCCAGCCGCAGAGTTCGTACAGATAGTCGTTAACTGCACGTTTTTGCTGGAGCAGCCTATCAAGCATATGCAATGTTGAGTTCCATCGCGTCGGGCAGTCACAAATAAGACATCTGACGGGCAGGTTGTGTCGCCGCTGAATGTCAGCAAGGCGAGCCATGGCCGTGTAAGATCTTCTGAAATGGGCCGAGATTTTCCTGGCCTGCCGCAAGACATCCTGGAGCCCAGGGTATTTGGCAACGAATCGCTGCATGACCAAGTTCAGGACGTGTGCCATGCATGGCATGTGTGTAATTTTGCCCTGTTTCAGCGCGCTCAGCAGATTGGCACCGTTGTCGCACACCACTTTACCAACTATCAAATTGAGCGGTGTTAGCCACTGATCTGCCTGTGAACGCAAAGCTGAAAAGGAGTGCAGGACCAGTGTGGCTTTTGTCTTCCAGGCACAACAGACGCAGCACAGCATGGCAATGTCTCACCTGTCATGTCGAATAGGTTCTGGGAATCTTGGGCGGCGCAGCGGAAGAGACGGTAGCATCGGAAAAGGAGGAGTCAGCCGAGGAGGAGAGGGAGGATGGAGTAGGAGGAGGAGGAGAAGAGGCAGGCCTGCATGTAATCTGTGGCGGTAAAACCAAATCTACATGGGTGCCACAGGTTACATGCTTGACGGCAGTCAGAAGGTTCACCCAGGGGGCAGTGAAAGTCATATACCTTCCCTGCCCGTGTTTGCTAGACCACGTGTCTGTGGTCAGATGTGTGCCAGAGATACATTCACTTGCCGCTGAACATGGCCATATAGCTCTGGGATGCCCTTCTGTGAAAAAAAATCCTTCCTGGGACCTTCTATTGTGGTGCTCCAATGGCCACACATTTTCGAAAGGCCTCCGACTCCACCAGTTTATATGGCAGTAGTTTGTGGGCTATCAGTTCCGACAAGCCAGCGGTCAACCGTTGGGCAAGAGGGTTATCCGGTGTCATCTTTTTTTTACGATCGAACATTTGGGCCACGGAAGCCTGCCTTTTTGCAGAAAAACTTGAGGAAGGCATGATGGAAAGTGGAGTGGAGGACAATTGTTAGCATAGAGGGGAAGGAGAAGGAGAAGGAGAAGAGGCTGGACGGTCAGAGCCTGGAGTGTGGCTTTGTGGGTTCTGATGGCATTGCTCCCACTGGGCTCGGTGATGGGAGGCCAGGTGCCTTATTAAGTTGGTCATCCCTAGGTGAGTGTTGGGCTTACCGCGACTTATGCGTTGACTGCAAAGGCTGCATATGGCAACACTATTGTCTGCAGCGGACACGTTAAAAAAGCCCACATTGCGGAGCCATGGGCCGGCATCCTGGGAGTGCCAGATGTGACCGTACATGGTTGATGGCTCGCTCCGGATACTTTAGGAGTCTGCTTTGTCCCTCCTGTGTAATGTAAGTTCGGCCTGCTTCTCCTCCCTATCTGTTGGTCCATCTTTCCCTCTGAACTCCCCTCCTCTTCCTCTCTTGTGGGCACCCACGTGACGTCTGTAGACACGTCATCATCGACGTCACCATCTCCATCACTAACTGTAGAGATCTCGGAGTAGGCAGCAACAGCGGGCACCAACCACCTTGGGCTGATCTGAGTACTGTCGTCAGACTGCTGAGTGCCGGCTGTTGCTACCTCCTCTTCCTGATCCAATGCCAAGAATGGCTGCGCATCCGAAATGTCTTCTCATGGATCGGAAAATAATTCCTGTGACTCAAGCGGAGGGTATATGATGGTGGTGGTGGCAAGCCACTCAACCAAGTCTGGTGCGTCCTTTGACGTAATCGAACAAACATTGTGTCACTTCCCACTTTGGCTCCGGCCTGGTGCTCCTGCCCTACCCCTACCACCCCTGTGGAAGGGCCTGCCTCTTCCTCTGCCTGTCATTTTTTAAATGACCCTGTGACAACAAAAGTCTCTAGAGAAGCGCAGTATATGTGGAAGAAGGTATATAACAAAATCTGTCGTTTTGGGGGGCCACTGGTTTATTTCACCAGTTCTAAAACATTTTTTTCATTTTTTTTTTTAATGTGTGAGGCAAAAATCCAGCAGTAACCAAATACACCGCCAGTCACAATGCTGCACAATACAAATCCACTATAATATGCTTTCTATATTTCGAAAGTATATTATAAGGCCCGGATTCACGTAGCACTTACACAACATATCTCGAGATACGCCGCGTAAGTGTAAATGTGCGCCGTCGTATCTGTGCTCCCATGTCCACAGAACTAGATACTGTACACCTGAAAATAGGCTTCCTACGACCAACGTAAGTTTCCTATGCCATCGTATCGTGGTCGCATATTTACGCTGGCTGCAAGGGGCGCTTCCATTGATTTACAAATCGAATATGCAAATGAGGGAGATACGCCGATTCACGAATGTACTTCCGCCCGGCGCATTCATCTGCAAGGTTTACGTAAGTCGTACAGTACGTCCGGCGTAAAGTTAAGCCTCATAAAGCAGGGGTAAATCATGTTAACCACTTGAGACCCGCGCTATTGACAAAAGACGTCAACAGCGCGGTTCTCAGGTGCCAACTGGACGTCTTTGGACGTCATTTGAAATGCATTACCCACTGGGGGGCGCGCGGCGGGTAACCACTGTGCCGCCGCATCGCTGGGGAGCCGATGCGTGTACCTGGCGGCCGCGATGTCCGCCAGGTACACGCGATCGTCGGTGACACAGCCGGTAACAGCAGGAACGTGGAGCTCTGTGTGTAAACACAGAGCTCCACGTGCTGTTAGAGGAGAGGAGACTGATCTGTGTCTCTTGTACATAGAGACACAGCATCGGTCACCTCCTCCAGTCACCCCCCTCCCCCCACACAGTTAGAACTGTTAGATATAATCTTTCAGGGGCTAAACAAAGTACAAGCAAGACAGTCTGTTGTTTCTCTGTGAAAAATCTGCGACACGAGCAGGAACTCTTTTATTACTTATGAGGCATAGACAAAACATGAACTCACAAACGTAACACTGCCATCTAGTGATCATACAATGTAATAGGCACACAGCATTGACATATAATGGTTGTTGCTCATTAAATACAAACCTTGTATGCCAACACCCCCACTCAACAACTACTATCTATGTCAATCCCATTTCTGATCTAAGATCAACAAATCTGTTTCTAGCTAGTGGCTTTGTCAAAGCATCAGCAATAATTTTTTCCGACTCACAATACACAAGTTCAATCACTTTCTGATCAACTAAGTCATGAATGTAATGATGTCTGACATCGATGTGCTTGGTTCTTCCATTAATCTTCTCACTTGTTGCAAGCTTAATGCAACCCTGATTGTCCTCAAATAAGACGGTAGGTTCTGATGTTGCTTCTCCAAGATCCTTGAGTAATTGCTATAACCACACAACTTCTTGACTGGCATAAGCTGCAGATATGTATTCGGCTTCTGTAGAGGACAATGCCACTGACATCTGTTTCTTGCTGGACCATGATATAGGACTGTCTCCCAATTTTAATAAGTAACCACTTGTGGATTTGCGTGTGCTGTGATCACCTGCCCAATCGGAGTCCACATATCCCACGAGGTTTAAATCACCACTTGCTGACAGTTTCAAATTTAAGTCTTTTGTCTGTTTCAGATAGCTCATAACTCTTTTGATCGCATTCCAGTCTCTTTGACGTGGTTTATCAACTCGCCTGCAAAGAAGAGACATGCTGGCTGCAATGTCTGGACGTGTAGTGGTTGCAATGTAGAGAAGTGCCCCCACTGCTTGTCTATATTGTTCATTGGATGTGAGAAGATCATCTTCTCCTTCTAACTTTGGATAGGCTGTATCCATAGGTGTGCTTGCTCCTTTCGCCTCTGTCATGTTGAATTGCTGAAGAATAGATTCAATTTTTGCACTCTGATTCAACAGGAAACTTCCATCTTTCTCACGCTCAATTCCAAGATAATATGTCACTTCACCTAGGTCTTTTGTTTCAAAATGCTCGTTGAGTACTCCTGTTAACTTTGCAATTTCATTGTTGTTTTTGTGAGCAATGATCAGGTCATCTACATAAATTAGCAGATACATCCACTCAGTGTCTACTTGTTTAGCATATAGGCACGGATCAGCTTTGCTTCTTGTAAATCCTTCATTTAGTAGAACTTGATTAATCTTCAGGTTCCATGCTCGAGCTGATTGTTTAAGGCCATAAAGAGATTTATTCAACTTGCAGACAAGATGCTCTTGTCCCTTTTTCAAATATCCTTCTGGCTATGACATATACATTTCTTCTTCAATATCACCATTAAGAAAAGCTGTCTTAATATCGTGATGTTTCACAATCATTGTACGCATGGCAGCCACTGTCATTAGTGTTCTGAAAGTACTTTGTTTAGCAACTGGAGCAAAAGTAGCATCATAGTCCTCACCGAACTTCTGTGAGTAACCTTTAGCAACCAGCCTTGCCTTGTACCGACAGACTTTTCCTTCAGAGTTACATTTGGTTTTAAAAACCCATTTACATCCTATGGCATGTTTACCTTGAGGTAGCTCTGAAAGTGTGCATGTCTGGAGATCTTCGAGTGATGTCATTTCTTCATCAGCGGCTTTATTCCATACTTGTTTCTCATGCATTGGCAGTTTCTGCATCTCTTTCCATGAACCTGGTTCAGTTTGAACAGCTCTGCGAGCTATGTAAGATAAACGTTCAGCTGGAACACCTTTATTGATTCTGGTTGATTTTCTGACTGAAGGTATTTCTGGTTCAGATTCAGGTTTTGATTCTTCTGCAGTAATTTCTATTTCTGTATCACTTTCCTTATTTTCTTGAGTGATTGATGTTGATTCTTTCTCAGTTTGAATAGTTTGTGTCTGTGGTTCAAACTTTGAGCACATAGAAGTTTCATCAATAATCACACTTCTGCTCACTGTTACATTGTTCGTGTCTTGATGTAAAATCCTGTATCCTTTTTGAGATTCACTGTACCCCACAAGTACACCTTCTTTTGCACATGCATCCCATTTTGTACGTTTTTCTTTTGGAATGTGTACATAGGCTTTACTTCCAAAAATCCTGATGTGTCTTAAATCTGGTTTCCTTTTGTTCCACAGTTCATATGGAGTTTTTGTTGTTGCTTTTCCCGGCAAGCGATTTTGAAGATAACATGCAGTTGTGATAGCTTCTCCCCAGTATGTAGTTGGCATATCAGCATCAAATAGCATGCTCCTCCCACTTTCACACAGTGTGCGGTTCATTCTCTCTGCAACTCCATTTTGCTCCGGGTTATATGGAACTGATGTCTGGAACATAATTCCATGCTTCCTGAGAATGGCTTGTGTTTTACCACTTGTATATTCTGAGCCATTATCCGTTCGTAGTACTCTGGGCATTCCGCCAAAATTATTGAAAAAATTGATACTACCGCGCTAAATTAAATAATCAAAAATAAACCATTAATAAATCACCAAATAATAAAAACCTGCAAAAATAGTGTAGTGGGTCAAACAAAGTGAAAAGTGAAAATATATAATAATTGCGCTAATTACTAACTTAAATAATGATGCCAACTGTGCTAAACAGTGATTAAAGCTCTGAGTATAATAACACAGAATAACATTATAGGAACAAATCCACAAAACATGTCCAAATGTGCTTGAGATGTGCACCAGTGGTTCAAATGAAAACAACACCCAGTTCAGTGTAGTGATAAGAAAAATCCGATGTGATCACAGACACACTCCTGCTTCACAGATAGGGGATCTCCTCCACATAGACACCGCTCATGGAAAAAAAGAGAGACAACTCATAGCGCAGATGGTAAAGCACCAAAAATACATGAGATGATTCTCTAGCAATAGCACACTCACGATACCGCCATTCAAACAATGCATAGATATCCAATGCACCGATCCTTCATAGAGCCGCTCAGCTGATGTATCATCTCCTCATTCGGATCCACTATCCGTCCCGCTCGTAACTCCTCCCCCACGCGTTACGTCAATGGTCACTTGACTTAATCATGGGTCACTACCTGTCCGCTCTCAGCTGATGTTATTTATAGTCAGTGAGGCAATCAGGCAGAGATGGGACTGGTAGCGAGGGAGTGATTGAACATCTACATCATTGCTGGCATAACAGGATTGAACACGCACTGTACAAAATATCTAGTGCATGTTGGCAATTTTAATACATAAAAACAATTAAAAACCTGTTTAAAAACTTTGGCGATTTAGCATTTGTTTAAACAAACAACCACTGGGGATATGCACCAAAGGCATAGCAGCCTCCAGTGGCTATAAAGAATATCACAGCTTATGTAGCAATATATGAAACAATATGCAAATAGACACAGAAATAATCGCATCATTCATATACAATTAGAATACAATTAAAAAATTCCCAATATAGCACACATTGAAAATCAATAATTAATAGATACCATATCTGATCTAAAATTCATTTAAAATTTTAAAATTAAAATTAAATTTTAATCTTAATGTGCAAAATACAGAGAGGAAAAAAGATATGTATGTATGTGAAAAACCTAATCCTTATATAGGCATTATCACAACATTATTCAAGTGCTTAATTAGTTATCAGAGATGAAACAATTGAGGTCAAATTCTATATTTAACCCATTGGGCGACAAAGACCTCATTTCATGTATCCATCTCGATTCTGACTGACTTAATGTCCGTACCATATGGCTACCTCTCCAATGAGGATTGTATTTAGCAATTGCCCAAAATTTGAGATCTTTGGGGTTCATATTATGGCACAAAGCGAAATGGCGCGACACATTATGATTCGGAAAGCCCTTTTCAATATTTTGAACGTGTTCCCTGAGCCGCTTCCATAAAGGTCTTTTAGTGCGGCCAATGTACTGCAGAGAACACGAACATTGTAGAGCATAGACAACTCCCTCCGTCCTACATGTTATTAGATCTTTTATTTGGTATTCCTTTTGTGTAACATTGGACGTGAAGCTAGAACATTTTTGGCCATTAAAATTGGTCTTCTTGCAGGCAAAACACCTTTTACAAGGAAAAAATCCCTTGCCTTGAAAAAAGGTTAGGGTATTCGATTTGGTGGGAGGATCAGGTACATTTTTTGCCACCAAATCCCTCAAGGAGGGAGCACGTCTATAGATTACCCTTGGCATACTTGGAAGTATACATTGTAACTGTTGATCAGCCTGCAATATAGACCAATGCCGTTTGAAGATCGATTCCAATTGTCTATGTTGGACATTATAATTCAAAATAATTGGTATTTGATCGTCCATGGTTTTACTTGTTATCCTATCTTCAATTAATGTCTCTCTGGGTATGTCTAACACGTTTTGGATTTGCATCTGTATGAAGCTACTATCATATCCTTTTTTGGTAAATCCAATTGGCTTGTTCTAAATAAGTCTGGGGATCGGTACAGTTCCTGCGAATTCTTACTAGTTGACCTTTCGGTATGTTAATGAGCCATGGGTCATGGTGGCAACTATCTACCGGAATATAACTATTCCGTTCTACCGGTTTGAAAAAGGTTTTTGTAATGATCTTGTGAGCTTCAAGTGTAATTTCTAAATCCAGAAATTGTATCTTTTTATCATTGATAGTATAAGTGAGTACAATATTTTTCTGATTAAGATTCAGTTTCTCAAAGAATTGGACTAATGATTCAGCATCTCCCTTCCATATAAGAATACAATCATCAATGAATCTTTTATACAGAACCAATTGATCTGGCAGGTTCTGATAAATAGCAACTTCCTCCCACTCGGCCATAAAGACATTGGCAACACTAGGTGCGTATTTCGCACCCATGCCAATGCCATTTAATTGCCGGTAATACTTCTGTCTATACCAAAAATAGTTATGTTGTAGGCCGAATGCCAAACATCTCAACACGAATCTATTCTGTTTAGACACAAGTGACCCAAATTTGTTTAGAGCCCATTTTGATGCCTGGATTGCTTCTATATGATTGATAACAGTATAGAGCGAGGACACATCAGCAGTTGCTAGTAGGTAGTTCTCCGATGTTTCAACTTTTACAGTGTCCAAAATCTGGATCAGATGTTTGGTGTCCCTTAGGTAAGCCCTTGTTTGTGGGACCAGAGGTTAATGAACTTATCTACATACTGTCCTAATCTTGCATTTATGGACTGAATGCCATTAATGATGGGTCTACCTGGAGGTCTAAGAGGGTCCTTATGAATCTTCGGAATTGTATATATAATAGGCACCCTACAATTATCAGGGACTAAGTACTTGAATTCTCTTTTATGAAGTACTCCTTTATCCCTTCCTCTTTGTACCAGATCAATTAGTTCTTCCTTGTACTCATTCGTAGGGTTTCCTCTCAGTTTGATGTAAGTACTCGAATCTTGCAGTTGATTTTCCAATTCTTCATAATAATATTCTTTAGAAAGTACCACTATAGCTCCTCCTTTATCCGCAGGTCTAATTATAACCTGTTTGTTTTCCTCTAATTCCTTTATTCCTTTGTGTATACTTTTGGAATCAGGGACTTTTTTTATTTTCAATTTATCCAGGTCTCTAAGTACCAATTTGTTAAAAACTTCAACATGTTCATTATTATGAACCTGAGGGTTAAATAATGATTTATTCCTCAGTTGGCTATGTTGAACTCTCCCCAAAAGATTTTGATCCTGTGCTCCTTTAATGGGTTGGTTCATCATATATTTTTTGATATTTAGCTTCCTGGTATACTTTTGTATATCCACATAGACGTCAAATTTGCTTAGGTTACGTTTTGGTGCAAACTTGAGCCCTTTATCCAAAGTTAAAAGTTTCGTACGTGTTAGTTCAATCCCACTAATGTTGTAAATGCCCTCCCCTACTGGACTTTTCTTCTTTTGGACCTTGTGTCCGCCTCTACATCCTCTCTTTCGTTGGGGCTTCGCATATGTGTCATTTGATCGTACCGTGGGGGAGTCCTCTCGCTCCGACGATACTCTAAAAAAGAACGTGAATCATTCTCCTCTCTGTAATTACCCAGTGGTTCATATTTATTATGCGTGGGTATGGGACTTCTTCTATTATCATACTGATAATGGTCCCTGGGAGTTGAGCTCCCATAGTTATATTGTTGGGATGATGGTCTGGATTGCTGTTGGGGATAATTATCCCTAGGATCCCTGTACTCATGTGTATAGTACTGGTGATCCTGTTGATAACCATACTGTTGTCCCCCTTGATAATCTTGTCGATTTTGCGGAGGTTTAGGCTGTTTCTGATTATTCTTATTCTTCCAAGCAGGTTTTCTCGGAGATTTTGATCTTGGTTTTTGATTGTTCTTATTCCCCCACCAGGGTTTTGGGGTTCTCGGTTCATTATGATCATTTCTCGTTGATCTTGGTAGATTATTGGGACCATGACCATTTGGATTGTCCCTATATAATCTACCATCATCACCTCCATTATTACCAGTGGGTTCTGGAGATCTATATCTCATATCTCTCCTTGGGGATACTATTCGAACCTCCCTATCCGGGGAAGATGAAATTGATCCCCTATTGCCATCCTTGAGATTAATTTGCCACTTGAAGGTTTGGTGCTGTTTGTAGTCATTGGTATCCCTGAGATATTTTCTCTTCTTGCGTTGTTTGATCTCAAGATCTTTTTGTTCTAATACTTTATTTAATTGGGCTGTGAGTGTTAAAAATGAGGGACTTTCCTTATGATCATCTAAAAAAACTTTGCAATCAGCAATCTGTTTATTGATCATAGAAATTTTTCTTTGTTTCCGTTTAATTAGAAATTGTAATACTTCAGTCCCCTTTTCATTAAAGAATTTGTACCACTCTTCTATAGAATCTTTATCTAGAAGTCCATCATTTATAGGTACATCCCATCTCAGTCTCCGAGGTACAATGCCCTCCTTAATATATTGTTCATGGGTTGTGAGATCCCACCATACGCTAACTTTCTTCTCCATTAAGTGGCCAAACTTTCTGAAAGCTCGTAGCTCCTCCCCCACGCGTTACGTCAATGGTCACTTGACTTAATCATGGGTCACTCCCCGTCCGCTCTCAGCTGCTGATATTTATAGTCAGTGAGGCTAACAGGTAAAAACGGGAGCGAAGGAGTGATTACACATCTTCATCATTGCTGGCGTACAAAGGATTAAACATGCACTGTACAAAATATCTAGTGCATGTTAGCAATTTTAATCCAGGCATCTAAATGGGCTTTAAACAAATTTGGGTCACTTGTGTCTAGACAGAATAGATTTGTGTTGAGATGTTTGGCATTCGGCCTACAACATAACTATTTTTGGTATAGACAAAAGTATTACCGGCAATTAAATGGCATTGGTATGGGAGCCAAATACGCACCTAGTGTTGCCAATGTTTTTATGGCCGAGTGGGAGGAAGTTGCCATTTATCAGAATTTGCCAGATCAATTGGTTTTATATAAAAGATTCATTGACGATTGTATCCTCATATGGAAGGGAGATGCGGAATCATTAGTCCAATTCTTTGAGAAACTGAATCTTAATCAGAAAAATATTGTACTTACCTATACCATCAATGATAAAAAGATACAATTTCTGGATTTAGAAATTACACTTGAAGCTCAAAAGATTATTACTAAAACCTTTTTCAAACTGGTAGAACGGAACAGTTATATTCCGGTAGATAGCTGCCATCATGATCCATGGCTCATCAACATACCGAAAGGTCAGTTAGTAAGAATCCGCAGGAATTGTACCGATCCCCAGACCTATTTGGAACAAGCCAACTGGATTGGCGAGAGATTTACCAAAAAAGGGTATGATAGTAGCTTCATACAGACGCAAATAAAAAACATGTTAGATATACCGAGAGAGACATTGATTGAAGATAAGATTATAAACAAAACCATGGACGATAATATACCAATTATTTTGAATTATAATGTCCAACATAGACAACTGGAATCGATCTTCAAACGGCATTGGTCTATATTGCAAGCCGATCAACAGCTGCAATGTATACTTCCAAGTATGCCAAGGGTAATCTATAGACGTGCTCCCTCTTTGAGGGATTTGGTGGCAAAAAATGTACCCGATCCCCCCACCAAATCAAATACCCTTACTTTCTTTCAGGGAAAAGGTTTTTTTCCTTGTAAAAGGTGTTTTGCCTGTAAGAAGACCATTTTTAATGGTCAAAAATGTTCCAGTTTCACGTCCAATGTCACACAAAAGGAATATCAAATAAAAGACTTAATAACATGTAGAACGGAGGGAGTTGTCTATGCTCTACAATGTTCGTGTTCTCTGCAGTACATTGGCCGCACTAAAAGACCTTTATGGAAGCGGCTCAGGGAACACGTTCAAAATATTGAAAAGGGCTTTCCGAATCATAATGTGTCGCGCCATTTCGCTTTGTGCCATAATATGAACCCCAAAGATCTCAAATTTTGGGCAATTGCTAAATACAATCCTCATTGGAGAGGTAGCCATATGGTACGGACATTAAGTCAGTCAGAATCGAGATGGATACATGAAATGAGGTCTTTGTCGCCCAATGGGTTAAATATAGAATTTGACCTCAATTGTTTCATCTCTGATAACTAATTAAGCACTTGAATAATGTTGTGATAATGCCTATATAAGGATTAGGTTTTTCACATACATACATATCTTTTTTCCTCTCTGTATTTTGCACATTAAGATTAAAATTTAATTTTAATTTTAAAATTTTAAATGAATTTTAGATCAGATATGGTATCTATTAATTATTGATTTTCAATGTGTGCTATATTGGGAATTTTTTAATTGTATTCTAATTGTATATGAATGATGCGATTATGTCTGTGTCTAATTGATATTGCTTGATAAGGTTTTGCAATATAAGCTGTAATATCGTCTTTAGCCACTAGAGGCTGCTATGCCTTTGATGCATATCCCTAGTGTCTATAAATGTTAAACCGGTAAAGTTTTTTTAGATAAAGTTTTAAACAAACATGTTTTTAAATAGTTCTTATGTATTAAAATTGCTAACATGCACTAGATATTTTGTACAGTGCATGTTTAATCCTTTGTACGCCAGCAATGATGAAGATGTGTAATCACTCCTTCGCTCCCGTTTTTACCTGTTAGCCTCACTGACTATAAATATCAGCAGCTGAGAGCGGACGGGGAGTGACCCATGATTAAGTCAAGTGACCATTGACGTAACGCGTGGGGGAGGAGCTACGAGCGGGACGGACAGTGGATCCGAATGAGTAGATACAACATCAGCTGAGCGACTCTATGGAGGATTGGTGCATTGGATCTCTATGCTTTGTTTAAACGGCGGTAGCGTGAGTGTGCTATTGCTAGAGAATCATCTCATGTATTTTTGGTGCTTTACCATCTGCGCTATGAGTTGTCTCTCTTTTTTTCCATGAGCGGTGTCTATGTGGAGGAGATCCCCTATCTGTGAAGCAGGAGTGTGTCTGTGATCACATCGGATTTTTCTTATCACTACACTGAACTGGGTGTTGTTTTCATTTGAACCACTGGTGCACATCTCAAGCACATTTGGACATGTTTTGTGGATTTGTTCCTATAATGTTATTCTGTGTTATTATACTCAGAGCTTTAATCACTGTTTAGCACGGTTGGCATCATTATTTAAGTTAGTAATTAGCGCAATTATTATATATTTTCACCCGCCAAAATTATTATTTACTTGAGCGAGATACTCTTCTAATTTCTCTGGCACTTCATCCTTATTGTGAAGTAGAAATACTGTGGTATATCTGGAGTAATCATCAATGAAGGTCAGGAAGTACTTTTTCTTTCCTGGGGTCATAGTTTTCATTGGACCACAAAGATCTGAATGTATTAAGTCCAGAGGTTTTTGAGCTTTGCTGTTGGTCTGCTTGGGAAAAGGTGTCCTTGCCATTTTTCCTTTAATACAGCTGGTACAAATCATTATGTGATCACATGGATTAATCTTAATACCATTCGCATAGTTATTCTCAACTATTTTCTTTATTGTATCAGAATTTCTGTGCCCCAATCGTCTGTGCCAAGTGTGGATGCAGTTTGAATGTTTATCCTCTTTGGCTATTTTAACCATTTCACTGCAGTTCAACTGATATAGTTCATCTATGATTTTAGCCTTTGCAAGCAAGCAATCCCCTTTTGTTATGACACAACTGTCACCCTGAAATGTTACTACATTGCCTTGGTTAGTGAGTTTCTTTACTGACAAAAGGTTGCTTTCAAGATCTGGCACATACAGAACATTCCTCATATGGATCTTTTTAGTGATATCTGGAGAGATAGGACAGTATAGAAAGCCATCTCCTATTCCCACTGATTTCATGAATTGTCCATTAGCTGTAGTTATCCCTTCTGTTTTGCTTTCATCAAGCTAAGCGAAGAAACTTCGGTCATTTGTCATGTGACTTGTAGCACCTGAGTCCACACACCATGCTTGCACAGAGGTGACACCATTTTTGGATCCGAATGCATACTCCTTTGTTTCTATGACATTCTTAGCTTGTTGCAATGCACTTTGTTTTTGCATTCTAGCTTTCCAGATTCTACAATCTGCTTTTAGGTGTCCTGGTTTCTTGCACACAAAGCATTCCCGCTTTTCTAGCTGCACGTTACTGTGTTTGTTTTTGTATTTCGTCTTTAAAGCCGTCTCTGAACACACACTCACATTACTCATGCTTTCAGTTTTGCGCTTGTATTCATCCACAAGCTTGCCTTTAACATATTCTAGTGTTAGATCATCATCTGGACGTGCATCTAGTGCTGTTACAAGTGTCTCATAACTTTCAGGAAGTCCACTTAATAATAGCGCTGCAACATGGATATCTTTTATCTCTTCTCCAATCCCTCGCAGTCTCTCCACCATCTCTAAGGTCTGTCTTATATAATCCTGCATGTCCTGGTCTTTCTGTAGCTTAGTCTGATAGAGCTTTTTGATTAAATACAGTTTATTGCTGAGATTAACTCTTTCATGTGCTTTCTGTAACTCTTCCCACATGTCTTTTGCAGTCTGACAGTTACATATATGTATGATTTGATCATCATCTATGCACAGGGAGATTGTGCTCTGCGCCTTCTGATCTCTGTCTAACCACTCCTCTGTGGGCTGTGCAGGTCTTGGTTCATTTATACATTTCCACGTACCTTCTCTTATAAGCAGCATTTTCATCTTGAATTTCCAAGATTGGTAGTTCTGATTCGTCAGATTTGCAATGGAGAACTTTGATGAGGGGATGGCAGCAGCCATTTCTGCTGTTTGTCTTTCTGTTGCTGTCTTCTGCACTCAATTGCTTTAGCTCACTGTATCTGGCTATATCCAGGGGTAATCTGTATTATATCCTGGGCTTCTGTAACATGTCCTGGGCCCATAACCTGTTAGATATAATCTTTCAGGGGCTAAACAAAGTATAAGCAAGACAGTCTGTTGTTTCTCTGTGAAAAATCTGCGACACGAGCAGGAACTCTTTTATTACTTATGAGACATAGACAAAACATGAACTCACAAACGTACCACTGCCATCTAGTGATCATACAATGTAATAGGCACACAGCATTGACATATAATGGTTGTTGCTCATTAAATACAAACCTTGTATGCTAACAAGAACACACCAAGGCTACACATTTAACCCCTTCCTCACCCCTAGTGTTAACCCCTTCCCTGCCAGTCACATTTATACAGTAATTAGTGCATTTTTATAGCACTGATCGCTGTATAAATGTGAATGGTCCCAAATTTGTGTCGAAAGTGTCCGATACGTCCGCCGCAATATCGCAGTCCCAATAAAAATCGCAGATCACCGCCATTACTAGTAAAAAAAAAAATAATGAAAAAAAATCATAATTCTGTTCCCCATTTTGTATGCGCTATAACTTTTGCGCAAACCAGTCGCTTATTGTGATTTTTTTTTTTTTTTTTTATAGCAACAAGTAAAATAAATATATATATTTTTTAAATTGTCGCTCTTTTTTTGTTTATAGCGCAAAAAATAAAAACGGCAGAGGTGATCAAATACCACCAAAATAAAGCTCTATTTGTGGGGAAAAAAGGACGTCAATTTTGTTTGAGAGCCACGTCGCACGACCGCGCAAATGTCAGTTAAAGCGACGCAGTGCCGGAAGCTGAAATTTCGCCTGGGAACGAAGGGGGTTTATGTGCCCAGTAAGCAAGTGGTTAAGGTATGGATCGGGGAACAGCCGTCGAATTTTACGTTGTTTACGTAGTAGTACGTTAATAGGGATGGGCGTAGGTTACGTTCACGTCGTAGGCAGTGATTCAACGTATCTTAAGGAGTATTTCCGACGTGATTCTGAGCATGCGCACTGGGATGCGTCCACGGGACGGCGCATGCGCTGTTCGTTCGGCCCATCATTTGCATGGGGTCACGCTTCATTTAAATGGATCACGCCCACCTTCCACCTACTTTGAATTAGGCGGGCTTACGCCGACGAATTTATCCTACGCTGGCGCAACGTTGGGAGCATTTGCATTGTGAATTCAGTGCTTGGCTCTCTGCTTTATATCTGCCTAAAAATGCGCCGATGTCTCTGAATCCGGGCCTAAGTGTATAGTACACCTATATACTGCAGAGCAAGTAGCACACCTATATCAGTGCTTAAAAGGACTTTTGTGGACCTGTTAGGTAGCGATTTGTGTCGCTAAACTCTGTCCCTGCTCCAAACAGCACCCTGTCCTTACACTGACAAAAAGTATATGAATGTATTAGACACCTATATACTAGAGCAAGTAGCACACCTATACCAGTCCTTAAAAGGACTTTTGTGGACCTTTTAGATAGCTATTTGAATTAATATGGCCTGTCCCTGCTCCAAACAGCACCCTTTCCCTAGACTGACAAAAAGCAGAATGTAAGATGGCCGCCAGATCAGGTCTATTTATAAGGTAGGGGATATGTCCATGTGCTGAAATGTCTCAATTGGCTGTCCTGCACCACCTGATGGATGTGTCATAGGTCATAGTTCTTACCCATTTAACATTGCGGACTGCCGCGAACATCGCCAGATTTCCGACCACTTGGCGAACCGGCAGGCCATCTCTAAAGGGGGATCTCACTGGTCAAAGACCAATGTGTGTGTGTGTGAAGGGGATCTACTGGTCAAAGGCCAATGTGTGTGTGAAGGGGGACCTCACTGGTCAAAGACCAATGTGTGTGTGAAGGGGGATCAACTGGTCAAAGGCCAATGTGTGTGTGAAGGGGATCTACTGGTCAAAGGCCAATGTGTGTGTGAAGGGGGACCTCACTGGTCAAAGACCAATGTGTGTGTGAAGGGGGATCAACTGGTCAAAGGCCAATGTGTGTGTGAAGGGGGACCTCATTGGTCAAAGACCAATGTGTGTGTGAAGGGGGATCTACTGGTCAAAGACCAATGTATGTGTGAAGGGGGAACTCACTGATCAAAGACCAATGTGTGTGAAGGGGGATCTCACTGCTCAAAGGCCAATGTGTGTGTGAAGGGGGATCTCACTGGTCAAAGACCAATGTGTGTGTGAAGGGGGATCTCACTGGTCAAAGACCAATGTGTATGTGAAGGGGGACCTCATTGGTCAAAGACCAATGTGTGTGTGAAGGGGGATCAACTGATCAAAGGCCAATGTGTGTGTGAAGGGGGACCTCATTGGTCAAAGACCAATGTGTGTGTGAAGGGGGATCTACTGGTCAAAGACCAATGTATGTGTGAAGGGGGAACTTACTGGTCAAAGACCAATGTGTGTGAAGGGGGATCTCACTGCTCAAAGGCCAATGTGTGTGTGAAGGGGGATCTCACTGGTCATAGACCAATGTGTATGTGAAGAGGATCTACTGGTCAAATACCAATGTGTATGTGAATGGGGGGCCTCATTGGTCAAAGACCAATGTGTATGTGAAGGGGGATCTCACTGGTCAAAGACCAATGTGTATGTGAAGGGAATCTACTGGTCAAAGTCCAATGTGTGTGTGAAGGGGGATCTCACTGGTCAAAGACCAATGTGTATGTGAAGGGGAGGGCTGGCAGCCTTAGGCCTGGGGGGTAAGTCCAGTCAAGTGGCCCTTTTAAACCACCGAATAAGCTCACCATCCCCAGTGCCCATCAGCGCTGCCTCACCAGTGCCCAACAGTGCAGCCTCACCAGTGCCCATCAGCGCAGCCTCACCAGTGCTTGGGGATTAGAGAGGAGAGCAGCCGGATTACACAGAGCGGAGATCTCCCACTTACCCAGCGTGGCTTCTCCCATGATGGGATGGACATCATCGGTGTGCTGTCTATCATAGGAGCCAGTCCAGGAGGTGGGACTTCGTATGACAGTGGCTGCCAGGTAAGTGGGAGATCCCCGCTCTGAAATCTGGTGGCGCTCCCCCTCCGAGGCAGCCCAATGGACACAGGCCCTGGGCGCCCTCCCACTGCCCCATCTCGCTGTGCACCCGCTCCCAATTGGCCCTGCAAAGCAGGGACAAAACAGGGACAGACTTGGTCCAGGGACAGTGTCCTCAGTCCGGGGACGTCTGGTCACCCTAGGCTAGTGGCCAACAGGACCCACAGGTCAGTGGTCAGCAGGACCCACAGGTCAGTGGCCAGCTCCCAGCAGGACCCACACATGTGGGTCCTGCTGGGAGCTGCCTGTGCACCTGGGGGTCCTGCTGGCTACGGACCTGTAGGTCCTGCTGGCCACTGGCCATGGCCTGTGGGTCCTACTGGCCATGGCCAGCTCCCAGCAGGACCCACAGTGTTGAGGGCGATTTTTAGGTTACTGGGTGGGCACTGGCCTGGGGCAGAGTAAATAGGGTGTATGGGGGGTAGATGGGATATGGGGTTCAGCTGCAGGTGTCAGGGTCTCTCACCTCAGTAATGGCAGCTGTCCTTGCCAGCGCCAGCTCAGCAGGTCCTTGAATGGCTTCCTCCTATCCTGGGGGTGTGAAGTGATGCTCCTGTCCTGGGGTCAAGGAAACTTGCAGCCCAAGCCAGTCATGTGGGTCCCAACTCCCTCGCGCACCTTGCTGCCCAGGGGTGTACTGACAACACCCAGGGCCTCCAGACCAAATAAAGCAAGGGCTCCCTGTCAGGCTCTGCCCATGACCCATTCCTGGCCCTATCATGACCCACCCCTGGCTCCGCCACTTCAATTTGTACAAAGTACTACCTTTTTTTCTCTTATCGTCCATGGACGGACACAGCTCCTTAAATCTTGACAAGTGGGTTATGTTCCCTGTTTACAGGAGAAGACTAGGCAGAAACATGTTATATAATTAAATACATGTTTTAACAGAGTTGAACAGCCCCGCCCTCCTCACTGCAGCATGCAGCCTCAGTTTCATTCTACCTAGCAAGGAGAAGGACGTATGGCTACCTTTGGGCCCAGCGCCCTGAGGAGAAATGTTATTTTATTTTATTTTTTCTTGAAGAATCTTCTTTCAACTGTCAGCTGAGAGACAGGCTGGATAATATAGATCCTTGTAGTCTACTCAGTCTGACCAGCAAGCGTGGGCACACCTTTGCAAAGAGGCTGGGTCTGCCACGCCATACCCCATGACTCCTGGGGTGGCCAGTGAGCTTTTCTCTGAGGTCCACATATGACTGGGCTGTGGTGTTGTCTCACTCACAGTGGACCGGGCCGACAGCTACCTCCATTGCGGTTGTAGTTCTGTCAGGAATGCATCAGCATAAGTACAGTCCCTCCCGCTTCGGTGGGTTGGTACGGCTGGGCATTTCTGGGGTTCGGGGGTCCTCTTCTCCTCCCTTAACTGTGTTATCTGGCCTGTGTTATTTCTTTTTTGTGTGGGGCTTTCCTGTGAGGGTTTTTTCACTGTTAAAAAGTCCTAGGAGGTTTTTCCTGTATAAATGCAGCATTTTGCCGCCATTTGGCTGGCGCTGGCGCCATTTTTTGGGAGGTTTTCAATTGCATTGAAGTTTTTTCCTTCTGTGCCCTTCTTTGATTATTTCTAAGATGCGGAATGAGAAAAGCCGCTAAGGGCTTTTGTAGTCCCTCGCCGCCGGGCGGTTCAGTGCCCCTTTGAGGAGAGCCCTTTCAAGAGGTGGGCTTCTTCTCCGGTGGTGGACCCTCCGGGTGTCATGTATAGGTGACCATTCTCCCTATTGCGGGAGGCCCTGCTTGTATGGATCTGATCCATGTTTACCATGCTGGGGTCTGTCTTGCGGCCTATTGTGGCCACTACTCTGGGGTCTCAGTCACTCACGGAGTGAGCATTTTGCACCAGACCGTGGAGGAGCACTGACTCTCTCCCGAAGTTATTAGGCTAGCGGACCAGCTGGTCCAGGGCCTCATATAGGTCTGTGATGCTTCATTGAATGCTGCGCCCTTGTTATCCAGGGCTTCTGTTTCAGAATGTTTTTATCCACTGTGTAATTGGCAGCAAGAGAGTCATTGGTTTGAATCGGGACACTGACACCAATCTGCCTGGAGCTTGCCCGGTTTCCTCCAAAGGCATGTGTGCATACACCTACATAATATACAATATACATACACACCATGTGTGTGTATGCGAGCCTGGGAGGCTCGCATCATGACTCATGGCCTGGGGGGAAATGTCCAGCTTGCATCCCGGCCCAGCCAGCCCCTGGTGAAGGGGGATCTCACTGGTCAAAGACCAATGTGTATGTGAAGGGGGATCTGACTGGGGAAGGACTAATGTGTGTGTGAGGGGATCTCACTGGGGAAGGACCAATGTGTATGTGAAGGGGGATCTCACTGGGGAAAGACCAATGTGTATGTGAAGGGGGATCTCACTGGGGAAAGACCAATGTGTGTGTGAAGGGGGATCTCACTGGGGAAAGACCAATGTGTGTGTGAAGGGGATCTCACTGGGGAAGGACCAATGTGTGTGTGAAGGGGGATCTCACTGGGGAAAGACCAATGTGTGTGTGAAGGGGATCTCACTGTGGAAGGACCAATGTGTATGTGAAGGGGGATCTCACTGGGGAAAGACCAATGTGTATGTGAAGGGGGATCTCACTGTGGAAGGACCAATGTGTATGTGAAGGGGATCTCACTGGGGAAAGACCAATGTGTGTGTGAAGGGGGATCTCACTGGGGAAGGACCAACATGTGTGCGGCGGTATGATGTTACTGTTGGAGAATGCTCTGCATTCAAAACTAGAGGCAAAATCCACCAGTGACACATGGAAAAATGAAATTAGAACGTATGCATTATATCAGTAAGGATATTCCATACCCAATGTTTTATTTGTATTAAACTTTTACTCGTAACCCTTGAGGTTCTCTTTATGCTATGTGATATTTATTTATCGTAATGTATCACAACTTAGACATTTATCGTATTTAAACACAACACATTCAACATCTCATCTGATTTCTTTATTAAAGTATTTTTTTTTTTTTTAAACAATAGCATGAATCATTTTATTTCAAGCAAATATTCATATTCTTCTTTTTTTTTTATATAATTGTGATCCTGATTTTAACAACATCTGAAAACGACATCATTCATGGCCGTGTCATCTCCTTTTCCTTGGTCACGCTCCACTTTGGTTCTGATGCCACAAATTCCAGAGTGGCATTTACCACTCCAAGATCCAAATGTTCCCCAGCCTCCACCATAACCTGTCAGGATATTATTATCAGAGCACTGGAACATGATATTGTTGGCTGCAGTATCGTCACCATCGCCCTGGGACCCCTCAACTTGCAGAGCAAAACTGATGAGATATCCAGAGGGACACCACTGATAACCATTCCAATTTCCCCATCTGTAATAGAAAACCAATAATCTCATTGCTGGTCTATGGAGATCTGCTTATTTTGCACTACAGCAATACTAGGCAATTGGCTTTACATTTGAACTTTGACCATGCACTTAGATCCTCACAGCCACTGGTTATACGCACTTTCCCTTTCACTGTTCTGCTATTCTGAAAATGAGAACACCGATGTAAGCTTCAAGTCATTCTAATGCCGCGTACACACGATCATTTTTCGGCATGAAAAAAAAAACGTTGTTTTTCAGCATGTCCAAAAAACTACGTTATTCCAACTTCATCATTAAAAACGACGTTGCCCACACACCATCGTTTTAGAAAAATTATGAACAAAGCGCGGTGACGTACAACACGTACAACGGCACTCTAAAGGGGAAGTTCCATTCGCCTTTGGGCTGCTTTAGCTGATTCTGTGTTAGTAAAAGGCGATTCGCACTTTTCTGTCTGTTACAGCGTGATGAATGTGCTTACTCCATTATGAATGGTAGTTTTACCAGAACGAGCGCTCCCGTCTCATAACTCGCTTCTGAGCATGCGCGGGTTTAAAGCGTTGTTTTAGCCCACACACGATCATTTTTTACAACCCTAAAAATGAAATTTTTTAAAACGACGTTAAAAAATGCAGCATGTTCGAATATTTTATTTGTTTCGTTTTTCAGAAGCCGAAAAATGATGTGTAGCCCACACACGATCATTTTAAATGACGTTTTTAAAAACATCGTTTTTTTTCATGCCGAAAAATGATCGTGTGAACGCGGCATCAGGACTGTCTTGCATGGAAAAATCACAAGTTTGTTTTTAACCACTTCATTACTGGGCACTTAAACCCCCTTCCTGCCCAGACCAATTTTCAGCGCTGATGCATTTTGAATGACAATTGCGCGGTCATACAACACTGTACCCAAATTATATTTTTATCATTTTTTTCCCACAAATAGAGCTTTTTTTTGGTGGTATTTGATCATCTCTGCGATTTTAATTTTTTGCGCTATAAACAAAAAAAGACAGAAAATTTGGAAAAAAAACCACAATGGGGCTGATTTACTATTGTCAGTGCGCTGCGCTGGTTCGTGCCTTAATTAGTGCGTCGGGTGAAGCCTTAATTAGGCGCATGAACCAGCGTAGCAGCCGGCGCATTGAAAGTAATATGTAAAGCCGCGCCGAACTCCCTATAGAAGTCTATGGGAGAAATCAAAAGTGTTCATTTTAAAGGCTAATCTGCAAGTTTTGTCCTAAAAAGTGTTTGGGGACCTCAGTACTGCCCCAGGGAACATGTATCAATGCTTTTTTTATTTTTTAAAACGGCCGTTTTTTCGGGAGCAGTGAAATTAATAATGCTTAAAGTGAAACAATAAAAGTGAAATATTGCTTTAAATTTCGTACCTAGGGGGGGTGTAATGTCAGCATGTGAAATAGCGCATTTTTACCGCACTTAGAACTGTCTCTGCAAAAAATGAAATTCTAAAGGAAAACATTTTTTAAAATTCACACGCGGCTATAATGAATTGTCGGCTCCCGGCAATTCTAAAGGGATTCATTCATAAAGGAAAAAAAAAATGTATGGGGGTCCCCCAAATTAAATTACCAGGCCCTTCAGGTCTGATATGGATATTAAGGGGAACCCCGCCGTAAAAACAAAACAAAAAAAAAGACGTGCGGTTCCCGGCAAATATCCATACCAGGCCCTTCAGGTCTGGTGTGGATTTTAAGGGGAACTCCACCCCAAATTAAAAAAAAAAATGGCGTGGAGTCCCCCTAAAAATCCACACCAGACCCTTATCCGAGCACGTTAACCTGGCCGGCCGCAGAAAAGAGGGGGGGACAGAGTGCAGCCCCCCCTCTCCTGAACCGCACCAGGCCACATGCCCTCAACATGGGGAGGATGTCCCCATGTTGATGGGGACAAGGGCCTCATCCCCACAACCCTTGCCCGGTGGTTGTGGGGGTCTGCGGGCGGGGGGCTTATCAGAATCTGGAAGACCCCTTTAACAAAGGGGACCCCCAGATCCTGGCCCCCCCTATGTGAAATGGTAATGGGGTACATTGTACCTCTACCATTTCACCCCCAAAAAAATTTCAAAGTGTTAAAAATGACAGTAGCCGGTTTTTGACAAATCTTTTAATAACATCTTCTTTTCTTCTTTCATTCGGGTTTCTTCCGCTGCTTCTTTCTTGGGTCTTCTTGTCCACATCTTGCCCGATGTCTTCTTCTATCTTCTCCATCCATCCTTCAGCCAGCTCATCCACATCTTGCCCGGTGTCTTCTCCTGTCTTCTCCGTCCTTCAGCCTCCTCGTCCGCATCTTGCCCGGTGTCTTCTACTGTCTTCTTCTCGGTCTGCCAGCCTTCTCGTCCACATCTTTTTCTTCCCCGGACGCAGCGCTTGAATTTGAATTGGCCGCCGTGTTCCGTCCTGGGACCCGCCCCCCTCTGACGCCACAAGTAAACTCCTTAGAAGGTCATGTGCGTCAGAGGGGGGCGGGGTCACAGAGCGTCACACGGCGGGGGAATTCAATTTCAAGCGCGACGTCCGGAGAAGAAAAAGCCGCCGCAGCTTCCAATTGAAGTTCCCGCCGTGTCACACTCATGTGACCCCGCCCCCCTCTGACGCACATATGCCACACGCGGACTTTCATATGAGTTTACCTGTGGCCTCAGAGGGGGGCGGGTCCCAGGATCAAGAAGATGCGGGACGAGAAGGTCGACGGACAGAGAAGAAGATGGGAGAAGACGGCAAGATGTGGATGAGAAGACCCAAGAAAGAAGCAGAGGAAGAAACCCGAAGGAAAGAAGAAGAAGGAACCGCGGAAAGAAGATTTTATTAAAGGAATTGTCAAAAACCGGCTACTGTCATTTTTCACACTTTTGTCACTTTTTTTTGGTAAAATGGTAGGGGTACAATGTACCCCATTACCATTTCACACGGGGGGGGGGGCCGGGATCTGGGGGTCCCCTTTGTTAAAGGGCTCTTCCAGATTCTGATAAGCCCCCCGCCCGCAGACCCCCACAACCACCGGGCAAGGGTTGTGGGGATGAGGCCCTTGTCCCCATCAACATGGGGACATCCTCCCCATGTTGAGGGCATGTGGCCTGGTGCGGTTCAGGAGAGGGGGGGGCCGCACTCTGTCCCCCCCTCTTTTCTGCGGCCGGCCAGGTTAACGTGCTCGGATAAGGGTCTGGTGTGGATTTTTAGGGGGACTCCACGCCATTTTTTTTAATTTGGGGTGGAGTTCCCCTTAAAATCCACACCAGACCTGAAGGGCCTGGTATGGATATTTGGGGGGACCCCACGCCATTTTTTTTTGTTTTTACGGCGGGGTTCCCCTTAATATCCATTCCAGACCTGAAGGGCCTGGTAATTTAATTTGGGGGGACCCCCATACATTTTTTTTTTTTTAGTTTTAATGAGCAATGACTATTCTTTATAGCCATGAGTACTTTAAACTTACTTTTTTTTCACTTCAGAAATGACATCTTGTACAGGGACAGTTCTAAGCACGGGAAACATGCGTGTACCCCCCTCCCCCCCTGTATGAAATTTAAAGGAATATTTCACTTTAACCACTTCCATACCGCGCTTATTCTGGCACTTCTCTCCTCCATGTAAAAATTATATTTTGTTCCTGGGAAATTACTCAGGACCCCCAAACATTATATATAATTTTTTAGCAGACACCCTAGGGAATAAAGTGGCAGTCATTTTTTATTTGATTTCCAACGGTATTTGCGCAATAATTTTTCTAACGCCTTTTTTTTTCGCCCAAAAAAAAACACGGTCCATGAATTAAAAAATAACAAAACAGTAAAGTTAGCCCAATTTTTAGGGATAATGTGAAAGATGATGTTACACCGAGTAAATAGATACCAACTTGTCACACACTCATGGAATGGCGCCAAACTTCGGGACATAAAAATATCCATAGGCGATGCTTGTTTTTTTTATACAGGTGACCAGTTCAGAGTTACAGAGGAGGTCTAGGGCTAGAATTATTGCTCTCGCTCTAACGCATGCGTCAATACCTCACATGTGTGGTTTGAATGGTGTTTACATATGTGGGGACTTACATGCATATTCGCTTCTGAGTACGAGCTTCTAGGGACAGGGGCGTTTTATTTTTTTTTATTTTTTTTTAGCTCATATTTTTCTGCTTGCACTTTTTTGTAACTTTTTTGATTTTGGATCACTTTTCTTCCTATTACAAGGAATGTAAACATCCCTTGTAATAGGACTAGTGTGTGACAGGTCCTCTTTATGGAGAGAGGCGGGGTCAATAAGGCTGGAAAGCATGGTGTTGGAAAAAAAATAAAGATCTCATGCTTTCAGCTGCAATCATGTTCGTTCACCACAGTGGTGTAGTGTATAGCACTTTGACCTAGCAGCAAAAGGGTCGCTGGTTCGAATCCCGCCCGTGACACCATCTGCATGGAGTTTGCATGTTCTCCCTGTGCCTGCGTGGGTTTCCTCCCACACTATAAAAACATGCTGTAAATCGGATCCGGTCTAAATAAGCCCTAATATGCAGTAGTATATTTAGGTTTTGTGCTGCCCTAGGCCTGACTAAATTTCTGCACCTCCTAATAGAAAAATGACCCACCCCTTCCTGTCAAAGCCACACCCTGTTTTTGTATCACCCGCCCAGGAATTTTCAGGGCACACACACACACTAGTTCTGGGGGGGGAGGGGGTTACTGGACTCCCTTAATTTGCATAGTTTTTCTCTCACTTCCTGTTTGGCTATGGGGCAGGAAGTGAAGGCAAATCTCCCCAATTGGACACAGATAATACAAAATAAACTGACAGGGCCTATAACCCTCCCTCACTCTATCCAAAATTAAAGAAAATAAAAAGTGTTGATTATAGTTCTTGTTTAAGCACAAATTTCAGAGAGTTTTATTGAGAGGCCTAAGAAAATATAACCATGCCAATAGGCCAGGATACAGCGTTGCTAATATGTATAAATGTGTGTGTTAGGGCCCCCCACAAACACCACCCAATGTTAACTAAAAAATTATTATTTTGCAAATTAGTATTATCTGCTCATTTTTTGGGGATGTCTGCACCCCTGATAGTGACAACATTTGTGAGGTGTCTTCACCCTTTCTAATTCAAATTCATTCACTTCCTGTCACATAGCCAAACAGGAAGTGAGGGTAAAACCTTACTAATATCTTTTCTTGGGGACACAGAGATCAATCTAAATAGTTTCCCATTATGTAAATTGCACTCTAGCATTTTGCTGTGTACACCCCAAATTATTAGGGATCTTGGACTTTGGGGTCCATTTACTAAAGGCAAATCCACTTTGCACTACAAGTGCAAAGCAAGGAAGAAAACAAAACAACTTTGCTTCTACAGGATTGGACGTTAAAACCGTGAGTGCTTCCTCTCTGATTTTCAGCAACTATGCTTGTACTGCAGAGTGGCTTTGCCTTTACTAAACCCCAAACTAAATAATCATTTGGGGCAGGGATCCTCAAACTACGGCCCTCCAGCTGTTGTAGAACTACACATCCCATGAGGCCTTGTAATGCACTGACATTCACAGACATGACTAGGGAATGTGTGGGAATTGTAGTTCCTGAACAACTGGAGGGCCGTAGTTTGAAGACCCATGATTTGGGGTGTACACAGCAGTGCTGGAGTGCAATTTGCTTAATGGGGACACTAGTTAGATTGACCTGTGTCCCCAAGAAATGACACTGGTAGGGTTTTAACCTCACTTCCTGTTCAGCTGTGTGACAGGAAGTGAAGCCAATTTTAAGAAAAGGGACACAAAGCTCAACCCAAAAATAAAAAAACACAAAGCAGGGGTTCTAACACTCACTTGGCTTCCCTCAAACACCCACAATTTGAATAGGATTGCCTTGCGCTAGATTTAAGCACAGTGCTGTAAATCAGCACGTCAAGCCTGTCCACCAATAGCAAACCCCCCCCCCCCACACAGGCCATGTTTGCAGGTTTTCCTTCATCTTGCACATGTGCTTTAAAAGACAGTCTGGACAGCAATTCTTGATAAGAGAAATCCACAAAACATGTCCTGTTGGGGGTACTTGAGGGCTGAGGACCACTGCAGAAAAAAGAAAATACTTACCAGTTTGTCTTTAATTTCCTCGAGATTAAACATGGCAAACATTTCATGCCTACACACCAGGAAAGAAGCTTAGACAAAAATCACACACAATTTGTTAGGCCCAAACCTATTTCAGCTGCAGCTGTCAAAATATAGCATGAAAAAGTAACAAAAAACAAACTTCCAAATTTTAAAGTAATTTTTATTGGTCAACAAAACAAGGAAAGCAAAAAAAGACAAACAAACACACAAACAAAAATACATTTCAATAATCAAAATAAACATAGTTTTAACCTCACAACATCTTGACACATTCTTCATAAAATAAGGCCGCATAGACAAAGACATCAAAGTGAACATCATTTAAAAATAAACAAAAACCATTGGCAAAATGAAAAAAAACATGCAACAAACCACATTTGTGTTTAGCAACAGCATTTCTGCCAGCCTGCCCCTTCTGAGGGCAGCTGAGGACTGATCGATCCAAGCTTTTTATAACAGTGCTAGTAATGAAGCAACTGAAATCACATGAACAAATTGCAGTCTCTAGTTTGGGTGAGCTTGTAATTGCGCACACCTGGTATTAACCCAAACCACGCTCTATGAGCATCCAAGTGTTTTTCACCTTTTAAAAAGAAAGGATAATTTTTTTCTAAGTGTCTGAGCATGCTCAGTTCATCACACATGTAGGAACAAAGCTGCAATGGCATGAGAGCTTTTTTTTTTTTTTTCCCCTGATCTGATGCTTTCCAGCCTGAAGGGGAGGTGTTAAAGACAGAATTGAACACGCACATTTAATAATCTATTTGTGGGAAAAAAAAGGTTGCCAATTTTGTTTGGGAGCCACGTCGCACGACTGCGCAATTGTCAGTTAAAGCGACGCCGTGCCGAATCACAAAAACTGGCCCGGTCATTGACCAGCAATATGGTCCGGGCTCAAGTGGTTAAAAATTCACAAAACACTAAAGTTAGCCCAATTTTTGGTGATAATGTGAAAGATGATGTTACACCGAGTAAATAGATACCTTACATGTCACGCTTTACTATTGAAAACACTCCTGCAATGGGGCCAAAATTCAGTACTTGAAATTCCCCATAGGCGACCTTTTTTTTTTTTCAGGTTACCAGTTTATAGTTACAAAGAAGGTCTAGTGCTAAAAGTATTGCTCTCGCTCTAATGCACGCGTCAATACCTCACATGTGTGGTTTGAACGATGTTTATATATGTGGGCGGGACTTGCGTAAGTCCCGCCCACATATGTAAACACCGTTCAAACCACACTTGTGAGGTATTGTCGCGTGCGTTAGAGCGAGAGTAATACTTTAAGCACTAGACTTTCTCTGTAGCTATAAACTGGTAACCTGAAAAAAAAAAAAAAGGTCGCCTATGGGGAATTTCCAGTACTGAATTTTGGCCCCATTGCAGGAGTGTTTTCAATAGTAAAGCGTGACATGTAAGGTATCTATTTACTCGGCGTAACATCATCTTTCACATTATCACCAAAAATTGGGCTAACTTTAGTGTTTTGTGAATTTTTAACCACTTGAGCCCCGGACCATATTGCTGGTCAATGACCGGGCCAGTTTTTGTGATTCGGCACGGCTTCGCTTTAACTGACAATGGTGCAGTCGTGCGACGTGGCTCCCAAACAAAATTGGCAACCTTTTTTTTCCCACAAAGAGAGCTTTATTTTGGTGGTATGTGATCACCTCTGCGTTTTTTGAATTTTTAGAGCTATAACCAAAAATAGAGCTTTTTGACTTTTTGCTATAATAAATATCCCCAAAAATATATATTCTAAAAAATAAATAAATCCCTCAGTTTAGGCCGATACATATTCTACATCTTTTTTGTTCCAAAAAAATCGCAATTCGCGTTTATTGATTGGTTTTGGCAAAAGTCTCCAAAATATGGCATTTTTGTTATATTTTTTTTTTAACTAGTTATTGCGGCCATCAGCGATTTTTATCGGTACTGCGACATTATGGCGGACACATCGGACTCTTTTTTGGAACCATTGGCATTTTTCTAGCGATCAGTGCTGTAAAAATGCATTGCTTACTATAAAAATGCCACTGGCAGGGAAGGGGTTAACACTAGGTGCGAGGGAGGGGTTAAATATGTTCCCTGGGTGTGTTCTAACTGAAGGGGGGGTGGGACTGACATGGGTAAATGACAGATCGCTGTTCATGAAGGGGAACTCCAGACCAAAAAAAAAAAATGTGGGTTCCCCTTCAGGTGCATACCAGGCTCTTAGGCTTGGTCTGGAACATAAGGGGTTAAACCCGCGCCGAAAACCAGCGTGGGGTCCGCCCCAAGATGCAGACCAAGCCCTTATCCCAGGCACGCAGTCTGGCCGGACAGGAATGGGGGCGGGGACGAGCGAGCGCCCCCCCCTTCCTGAGGCGTACCAGACCGCATGCCCTCAACATGGGGGAGTGTGTGCTGTGGGGGAGGGGGGCACTGCCCCCCCACCCCAAAGCACTCTTGTCCCCATGTCGATAGGGACAAGAGCCTCTTCCCGACAACCCTGGCCGTGGTTGTCGGGGTATGCGGGCGGGGGGCTTAACAGAATCTGAGAGGCGCCTTTAATAAGGTGGCCCCCAGATTCCGGCCCCCCACCCTATGTGAAGGAGTATGGGGTACATTGTACCCCTACCCATTCACCTGGGGAAAAAAAGGTAAAGAAATAAAACACAACACACATTAATAAATGAATTTATTAGTCTGCCGGGGGTCTTCTGCCGGGGCCCCCCACCACCACCCCATTAGGCCCCGGGCTTCGCCGTCTTCTGCCGGAGCCCCCTTCACCATGAGGCTCCTGCCTATGGGGGTGGGCTCCGTCGCTTTCTGCGGGGGGGGTTCACCTACCCCCCCGTCTTCAGCGCCGTCTTTCACCGGGACCCCCTTCACCAGTGAGGCTCCTTGCCTTTGGGGGAGGGTCCCGGGCTTCGTCGGTTTCTGTGGGGGGGTGCAGCGCCGTCTTTCACCGGGACCCCCTTCACCAGTGAGGCTCCTTGCCTTTGGGGGAGGGTCCCGGGCTTCGTCGGTTTCTGCGGGGGGGTGCAGCGCCGTCTTTCACCGGGACCCCCTTCACCAGTGAGGCTCCTTGCCTTTGGGGGAGGGTCCTGGGCTTCTACGGTGTTTTCCGCCGGGGGGCGACACCCGCGGGCTTCTGCGATGCCTTCCGCTTCTGCCTGTCTCCTCCGCGGAGCACAGGGCTTTCTTCCGCCGGAGGGCGCCACCCTCCGGGCTTCTGCGGTGCCTTCCGCTTCTGCCTGGCTCCTCCGGGAGCACAGGGCTTGTCTCCGCTGTGTTCTCCCTTCTCTTCCATTCGATGTTGACACAACGAGGTTCCGCGCTGGAATGCCGTCTGAGCAGCGGGCATCGACTTATATAGGGCAATGCCACCATGTGACCTCAACCCATGTGACATCACATTCCCATCATGCCCAGGGAATGTGATGTCACATGGGTTGAGGTCACATGGTGGCATTGCCCTATATAAGTCGATGCCCGCCGCTGACACGGCATGTCAGCGCGGAACCTCGTCGTGTCAACATCCAATGGAAGAGAAGGGAGAGGACAGCGCAGACAAGCCCTGTGCTCCCGGAGGAGACAGGCAGAAGAAGGAAGAGAGAAGAAAGAAGACGGAAGAAAGCCCTGGCTCCGCGGGGGAGCCAGGCAGAAGAGGGAGCAGAGAAAAGACCAGGGAGTTGGCGCACCCCCGGCAGAAGACCAGGAAGACCGGAACCCTGGCGGAAGGCACCGGAAAGACCGGGGGATAGGCGCCATCCCCCGGCAGAAGTCGCCGAAGTCCGGATGGCCCCCCCTAATGTAAAAGAGCTTAAATGGGGTGGGGGCACCCGGCGGAAGGCTCCGGACAGGACCGAGGGATGGCGCCCTCCCCCGGCAGAAATCACCGAAGCCCAGGGTCCCGGCAGAAGATCGGGAGAGAAGAAACCCCCCCCCCTGTGAAAGAAGAAAGGGGGCGGCCCGGAGCTGATTAATAAAATATTTTATTCTGTGTGGTGTTTTATTTAACTTTACATTTCCCCCAGGTGAATGGGTAGAGGTACGATGTACCCCATACTCATTCACATAGGGTGGGGGGCCGGCATCTGGGGGCCCCCTTATTAAAGGGAGCTCCCAGATTCCGATTAGCCCTGCCCGCATACCCCGACAACCAATGGCAAGGGTTGTCGGGAAGAGGCTCTTGTCCCTATCGACATGGGGGCAAGAGTGCTGTGGGGTGGGGGTGCAGTGCCCCCCTCCCCCACAGCACACACTCCCCCATGTTGAGGGCATGCGGTCTGGTACGGCTCAGGAGGGGGGGGGCGCTCACTTGTCCCCACCCCCATTCCTGTCAGGGCCAGACTGCATGCTTGGGATGAGGGCTTGGTTTGGATCTGGGGGGGGAACCCCGCGCCGAATCGGCGTGGGTTTAACCCCTCACGTTCCGGACCAAGCCTAAGAGCCTAATGTACCCCTGGAGGGGGACCCGCGCCGATTTCAAGTTTGAAATTTGGCGCGGAGTTCCCCTTCATGGCTGAAAACAGCTCTGAGATTCCCGTGCGCTGCGTCACGCAGCGCAATCACGGGTACGCCGCTTGGTATTTACCAAGATTTTCTCGGCGTACTGACAAGGCGCACGGGAATCCCTGACTTTTCTCTCTACGCATGCCCAGTATGCAAATGAACCTCCCGAGGTTCAGGCGCACTGTGCAAGCGTACGGGGATCTGTTTTCAAAAAACACTTTCACTTTCAATTCGGCCCGCCAAACACATTCAAACACATGTCACTTCACTTCCCCTGCATCCCCCCACCTCCCCCCCTAATAAACTCCCGCCCAAACCCCCGCAATTTACATTTCAATGTGCCGTGCGCCAGGTCTGTACTGGTGCACAATGCACCCTCTCCTGGGCGCACGGAGCACATTAGTAACTAGGGAAATACACTGCACTAGCAGCGTATTTCTTTAGTAAGTGACCAAACGGCTGCTACTCCTGCTTTTACTCCATGAGTCATGGAGTAAAGGCTTGGTAAATCAGCCCCAGAGAGTTTTGCCAATGACTGAAAATATTTGAATCGACATATAATGGGTTCTTTGAGGATAAAGACATTGGCTCCGCTCCAGGGAATAGCCTGCTTTTGATTTCCCCTGGGGATTTGGCAAACTTCTTGTGCTGTTTTTAATTGTTAAAATCATTTCTGTCGACCGCGAGACCCCTTACTCAGCAGACTTGTCCATGGACTGCCACGTAGGGAGAGTTGGGGTGGGAAGATCTGATATTTGTTACCAAAGGCAAAAGATACAACTTATCCAGAAGAAACATGTCCTCGAGCACTGCATTGTTTATCCTTCTCTCCCTCCTCCCGATAGCTCTGGGAGAACACCCTACCATAGGTGTCCCTAACGGGGGCCCCTGGGGGGAATGGGGCCCGGTGGAATGGTGTCCTTGTGGTTTTCGTGCAAGAGGATTCTCCCTAAAGGTGAGCAGTCTACGCTGACAATTTTTCTTTAAATGGTTCTTTATCCTAAAGTATATGCCTATATTGCCACTAAAAGGGGTCGATCCATCCAAAAATGGATATCTCTACATGGTAAATGTTGGGGAGCCTAATCACATTTGGATTGCTTATGATCCAAACGGTCTTTGGTCCAAATGGTGTTTTGGTCCAAGCCCCACCCATGTGTTAGCCCCTTTACTAAAAGTCTCACTCTCCTTGCAAAATTTTTACATATATTGTATAATGAGGAATATGCAGAATGAGCTTGTTTAGAGCTTCAACCAAAAGCTGGAAGGCTAGTTTTGGGTGGAATATGTAGAAGTCAAAGTATATTTTTGTTAAGATACAGGATCTGCTCCTGAAGAATTGTGAAGGAGTGAAAGATTTCTGGAAGATGGTATCAGAGGAAATAGAAGAGATAACTGAAATGTCTCTTGGAGAGAATCCGGCGGTTTACTTGTTGTTGGATATTCCGATATCAGTAGAAAATTATAAAAAATCTTTGGTAAGACATTTGCTAATAACAGCTAGAGCATGTATTCCAGCCCTATGGAAGAGCACTTGCTCACCAAGTAGACCACAATGGCATGCAAAAATTATGGAAATCCAATATATGGAGAATCTCACGATGGCTCTGAGGGAACAGGAGGAGAAGTTTAGGGAGATATGGGCTCCCTATACTAGATATAGGGAACGAAGGGAGTAGGTGGGAGGGGGGGATGGCGAGGAGGGGAGGGAGTGGTAGAGGAGGAGGTAGAGGAGGAGGAATCTACTTTTTTTTTTTTTTTTTTTTCGGTTGTTTTTGGGTTCGGGAAGGTTTTGGACAAAGGGTCCTGACGCTGGGGTGGGAGGGGGGAGATGGAGATTTTCACTACCTCAAACAGGGAGAGGACACGTCAAATGTTCTGGGGGAATAGGAAATAAGAAGAGTGGGTAACTAGCTTTGGATTTATATGTTAGTGTATTTAGTTAGAGGCAATTACGGTCAGAGACAGGTCAGAAACAAGTATAATGTATAGTTGTTTGACCGTTTGCTTTTACTTTTTGATGTGTTAATATCCCTGTTTTTGTGGAATTGTGAAATAAGGAAAAGCGGAAAAATAAAGAATTTAAAAAAAAAAAAGATACAGGATCTGAGCTAGTGGTATGAGTAGCCAATGGGTTAATTTATCATATTAGTACAGGGCTTTTAAAATGAAATTACAACTCTAAAGCCTCGTACACACGATCAGTCCATCCGATGAGAACGGTCTGAAGGACCGTTGTCATCGGTTAACCGATAAAGCTGACTGAAGGTCCGTCGCGCCCACACACCATCGGTTAAATAACCGATTGTGTCAGAACGCGGTGACGTAAAACACAACGACGTGCTGAAAAAAATGAAGTTCAATGCTTTCAAGCATGCGTCGACTTGATTCTGAGCATGCCTGGATTTTTAACCAATGGGTTAGGAACCCAATGGGTTAGGAACCCATTGGTTAAATTTAAAGCAAGTTGGCTTTTTTTTAACCAATGGTTAAATAACCTATGGGGCCCACACACGATCAGTTTTGACCGATGAAAACGGTCCATCAGACCGTTGTCCTCTGGTTAACCTATAGTGTGTACAAGGTCTAACAAATTAATTTTATACCTACTCCTTGTGAGTTTACCTACTCATCTTTGTACCGTAATAGTCCTACTGCCCTCTTTTCTGCTTTGGTCTTTTCGGGTTTTAGGGTCCCTTAAGTCCCATGTCTATTCCAATAAATTCATGCAAATAATAATAATAGATAATGCACATTAAAAATAAATAAATAAAATATTTTTTTCTTTAAATTAAGCAAATGAAAATCATCCAAGATCCAAGAGAAGACATTTAAACAATTGTGATAAGTTGATATATTATCCAGCTCACACACAACTAACCAGTTGACTCTTTATTGCCATAGAAGAAACCAATCGTTTTCTGCCTCTTTTCACCCAACATGGCCCAGGCAGAAAAGTACTGTGAATAATAAAAAATGCAGTAGTCATGTGACTTTAAATGAGACAGGTCATTCCCTTTCAAAAAATTAAATGATCGCATTGATATAAATATCTTAGCAAAATTAATACATGTGTGTCGCCAGCACTGCATTAACAGGACTTTATAAAAAAAAATTAAAATAATTGTGATCGGAAACATCCTCCATCTCTAATTAGACAAACAATAAAAAATGCAGTGGTCATGGGACTTTAAATGAGGCATGTCACTCAAACATAAAAATTATATGATATATCAAGTACAATTAATTCCAAATTTATTAAAATTCATATTTGAACATTCAATATTCATAACAGTACATATTTCATATACAGTAAAATCTTGGATTGCGCGCATAATTCGTTCCGGAAGCATGCTTGTAATTAAAAGCACTTGTATATCAAAGCAAATTTCCCCATAAGAAATAATGGAAACTCAAATGATTCATATATATGTATAATACTACAGCGCTACTATTTCTAATTTATCAAAGAAAGGGATAGAAATAAAAAACTAAATAATACAGCTGCAAACACAAAAAAGTGTACAAAACCAAGATAATGTGATAAGATAGGTGTGTTGCGCTAATATTAACTTATTTGTAAGTACAAAAAGTGCATTAAGAAGAGATCCCCTTCCAACCTAATACAGGGGGGATCACAAGTGCAAATAGACAACAACCCAAAATAATGATAAATAATCAGCCAGTGAAGTGCTGGGAATAAATCCCTATCAGAATCAGCATACAATCTTCATGGACAACTGCAGCAAGTCAATACAACCACTGTCAGGTGGGAAGATATACACCACAGTCCAATATTCATGGAGTTTTCAGAGTGTACAGGCTTCACCTCTACATATCCTTTCCTTCAGGACGGTGCCGCTCATGTAAAGAAGGAAACACAAATATGGTGCAAATAACGTATGGATAAAGGAAGAAAAACAATGCAATGCGGCGATTGCACTCACGGAAACCCCGATCTCATAGGCTCAGCTGTAAAGTCATACGAACGCCGCTCAGTGCTTCAGCGATCTCCTCAGGTGGACGGATCTCACCGTCGATCGCGTCATGAATAAGTCGCGTGTCTAGTGACGATACGCGTGGGGGAGGAGCCTGCACACCACGTCGCTCATCTGCCGTCCTCATTTATGATTGTACTTCATGCCGTTTTTAGTCTGGCCGAATGTGAGTAGCCTGACTTTTACATTTTTTTGTGATTAAATCTACCTATTGCAACAGAGAGCACTTAGTCTGTGATTATCTTTTTTCATGCACCTGTCTTATGCGGTATGGTTGCCTAATGAGGATCTGATACATCAGCATGGTTCCTGTTTATTGTGATACCTGCCTAATTGACCATTTGTTAATTCAGTGGTCTACGCATGAAGGTGAGAGTAGCCATCTCTAACGGTGGAGGGATCACTTTAAGTGTGGTGGTTTATCACGCGGTGGAGATTTATTTCATCTACTTCATTTATTCGACACTTATAGACTTTGGATTGTTATTCTGAGTTTTATTTTTTTATTTTTTATTTATTTGGACTGTTTTATTATATACACACATATATAAGCTTGCTGGCTATATACCAGCATCATATTTGTCTAAGTTTTGCGCTGCACTAATTTCACCTATTATTACAACTTTTAGCAACTCACATGGTTGATGATTAAAAGAGGCACATCTAAGTATGCAGGGATCCGGGGTAAAGCTGTCCACATAGACCGTCCTCCGCTCCGCCAATCCATTACTGTGGGGGGAGGGAAGTGACTGGGGGAGGTGAACGATGGTTGACCCTATGAACAAGGGACACACTATTAGTCCCCTCTCCCTGACAGGACGTGGATCTGTGTGCAGGGGCGGACTGACAACTCATGGGGCCCCCGGGCAATAGAAGATTATGGGGGCCCCCGGGCAATAGAAGATTATGGGGCCCCCCCGGGCTTACAGATTGCCACCACGCCAGGAGGAAGTGTAGAGGCAGGGCAGCTAAAATCTCAGGATTTTCACATCAAAAGCATGTCGGTTTCGGACATATCAGGGACAGATGTAAAAATAACACAGATTTTTACATACTGTCCCTGGTTTTATTAAGCCTGGCAACCCTGATGGGGCCCCCTAGTGGCATGGGGCCCTCGGGCAGTGCCTGAGAGCCTCAATGGTCAGTCCGCCCCTGTCTGTGTGTTTACTATAAAATAGTAATTTTTGAAATATTATACTTTGGTGACTCCAATCCACCAGAAACAATCATTGAAATGTTCCATGTGATTCACTTTGACTAGAGGTTCTATGAGGAACTTATGCCGCGTACACATGATCATTTTTCGGGCATGAAAAAAAACTTTATTTTTCAGCATGTCCAAAAAACGACGTTTTTCCAACTTCATCATTAAAACGACGTTGCCCACACACCATCGTTTTTTTAAAAATGATGAAGAAAGCGCGGTGACGTACAACACGTATGACGGCACTCTGAAGGGGAAGTTCTATTCGCCTTTGGGCTGCTTTAGCTGATTCCTTGCTAGTAAAAGACGATTTGCGCTTTTCTGTCTGTTACAGCGTGATGAATGTGCTTACTCCAATATGAACGGTAGTTTTACCAGAACGAGCGCTCCCGTCTCATAACTTGCTTCTAAGCATGCGCGGGTTTAAAACGTCGTTTTAGCCCACACACGATCATTTTTTACAACCCGAAAAACAAAATTTTTTAAAACGACGTTAAATAATGCAGCATGTTTGAAAAAAAAAATTGTCATTTTTCAGAAGCCGAAAAACGATGTGAAGCCTAATGTTGAGCGGAATACGCCATATTCGATTTTGCGATATATCACGAATATATAGCCGAATATTCGAGAAATATTTGCTAAAATCGAATATTCGTGATATTTTATCCAAATGAAATTTTTGCGAAATTTCGCTATTGCGAATGCGAAAATAATTGCGAAATTTCGACAAGTGCGGTAGGAGAACTCTGATTGGCTCATGCTGAAATCGAATATTCGTGATATATTATCGAAATTTCGCAAATGCGAATGCGAAATTGATTGCGGAATTTCGACAACTGTGGTAGGAGAACTCTGATTGGCTCCGATGCAAAAGAAGGGCGGAGAAAGTATTCGCTAATATTCTGAAATCGAATATTCGTGAAATTTTATCCAAAAAACAATATTGCGAAATTGCGCTAATGCGGATGCGAAAATGATAGCGAAATTTTAACAACTGTGGTAGGAGAACTCTGATGCAAAAGAAGGGCGGAGAAAATAATCACGCAATATTCCTATTGCCGAATATTCGCATTGCGAATATTTGGCAATATAAAATGATCGCTTCAGCTACTCGGCCCAGTGTCTCTAATCATACCAGCAATGCTTTTAGACGTCGATGGAGATCACTAGGATGTGATATGTTTTAAAAATAAAATTGAAAAAATGCGAATATTCGGAATAGCGAATATTGGCCGCGAAATTCGATATATTCGCGAATACTCGAATATGCCATATTCGAGCCAAATATTCGCAATACGAATATTCGTGAGCAACACTAGTGAAGCCCACACACCATCATTTTAAATGCTGAAAAATGATCGTGTGTACGCGGCATAAGGAGTTGGCTAAGCCAAAATTGCCACAATGGCAGAGAGCCTCTATGTAGGCCAAATATAACAATGATACTAAATAGAGTTTGATGTCTTCCAAGTCATAAACTAATCTGAACAATCGTGAAACCTTGCAATCCTTACATAACTTCCTGCCACTAAATTGAAATTTTTAGACTGTTCTTATTAAACTTTATTCATAGGTTGAAGAAAAGAAGAACATTGAAGATGACACGGCTCTAAATGGGGTCCGTCTGCTGTGTGTGAACCGCAATGATACATCCCTGGATGGTAGCAACGTGTACCCCATCCAGTCTGCAGAAGCACGGTAAGTAAACCACAACCCAATACGTTTTGGGCTTACCTGGGATCAGGGTCGATGCACCCTATAGGCTCACTATGCAAGCCGCTTAGGGCCCCGCAAAGCTGCGGAGGGCCCCCCAAATTACTAGAGGCCCCTGCCTGGTGAGAAGTCATTTTCGGCCCCTCACCCCGCTTCCTCAACTCACTGGCTGCATGGGAGAAGAGGTAAGAAGTCATCACCCCCTGCTTTTCTCTTTAATGTAAGATGCCATTTACGACAGCGCCCCCCCCCCCCCCTCCCCACTTCTCAACTTTAATGTGACATGTAATTTTGCTTAGGGCCCCAGGGAGGTCAGGATCGGCACTGCCTGGGATTTCCAAACGTTGACTTGTCCATCACAGTCCAAACAAACTGTAATGCCGCGTACACACAATCAGAAATTCCGACAAGAAAACCGTGGATTTTTTCTGACGGAATGTTGGCTCAAACTTGTGTTGCATACACACGGTCACACAAATCTTGTCGGAAATTCCGACCATCAAAAACGAGGTGACGTACAACACGTACGACGAGCCGAGATCAATGAAGTTCAATAGGCAGTTCAGCTCTTCTGCTTGATTCTGAGCATGGGTGTTTTTTTCACGTCGGAATCGCATACAGACGAGAACCAGCTCTCAATCTTTTGTTGGCGGAAATTCTGTTAGAAAAAGTCAGATGGAGCATACACACGGTCGGAATTCGACAAAAAGCTCACATCTGACTTCTCTTGTCAGAATTTCCTATTGTGTGTACTTTTTTCCGTCGGCATAAGAAATTGGTTGAAAATTTACTGAAAATTGAACCGCCAGCTTTCACCAAACATTCAAACAGAGGTGTTGGATGAGCTGCTTTTGGGGTTTATTCACATCTGTGTGGATCAAGTAGATCAGAGATATCCAAACTATGGCCCTCCAGCTGTTACAGGACTACATGTCTCATGAGGCATTGTAAAACTCTGACCTTCACAGACATGACTAAGCATGATGGGAATTGTAGTTCCTGAACTTCTGCTGGGGCTAGATTCAGCAAGAATTTACGCCGGCGTATCTTTAGATACGCCGCGTAAATTCAAAGCTGCGCTGGTGTATCTTCTTTCTGTATTCAGAAAGCAAGATACGCCGAAATTAGCTTAAGATCCGACTGGCGTAAGTCTCTTACACCGTCGTATCTTAGGGTGCATATTTACGCCCGGCCGCTAGGTGGCGCTTCCGTCGTTTTCGGCGTAGAATATGCAAATGACCTAGATACGCCAATTCAAAAACGTACGTGCGCCCGGCGAAATTTTTTACGTCGTTTGCGTAAGGCTTTTTCCGGTGTAACGTTGCTCCTGCTATATGAGGAGCAACCAATGTTAAGTATGGACGTCGTTCCCGTGTCGAATTTTGAAATTTTTACGTCGTTTGCGTAAGTCGTTGGCGAATAGGACTTTGCGTAAATTACGTCCACGTCGAAAGCATTGACGATTTGCGGCGGAATTTCGAGCATGCGCACTGGGATTCTTTCACGAACGGCGCATGCGCCGTTCGTGAAAGACGTCATTTACATGGGGTCATGTTTTATTTACATAAAACACGCCCATCTCTTCTCAATTTGAATTTGGCGCGCTTACGCCGGCTGATTTACGCTACGCCGCCGCAACTTATGGAGCAAGTGCATTGTGAATACTGCACTTGCCCGTCTAAGTTGCGGAGGCGTAGCGTAAATAGGATATGCTACGCCCGCACAAAATTACGTCCCCCTACCTGAATCTAGCCCCTGGAGTTTGGAGAACCCCCAAGTACAAGAGATCAATGGAAAAGCATCAAAGTGTCAATGCCCACCAACTTATGAGTTTTGTGAGACACGATTACACAGATCAATGCATGTTGATGCACATCGTTTGTTGATGTGGATTATGTAATATTTTGCATTATGACCCATTGACATGATTTTTGATAATTTTCCATTAATTTCAGAGGAAAAACACATAGGTGTGAGTCTAGCCTCATTGATTAACTGTATAGGTATAATATGTATGCATCATTGGGAATGAATGGCACCGTACCAACACACTAATGCACACTACTACACCATAACAATGCTAATAGATCCTTCAAGCTGGGGCTTATATTTCTTTTTTTCAGCAATTTTTCTAACTGTTTATGTTTTCATCTAACGTATATTCTGTTGGTTGTTATTTCTATAAAATCTGCGTTTTACCAATAAAAAAATTAAAGGGTTTGAACTTACCTCTGGGGATGCTGAGCTGTCAGCATCCTTGCAGCCAATCTAGGGGTCCGGGGATATGGAGATTCTCCCTCTTTTTTGTGCAGCATTTCCAGGATGAACCAGACTAACTCTGATTGGCCAGCACTATCACAGTGAATCGTTGTGGTCTGTCCCAAAAGCGCTGCATTGAGAAGAGAAAGAAAAGTGGGGACTTTGAATCCCCATACTGCTGGGGATTCTGACAGCTCGGCAACTCTGGAGGTAAGTACATACATTTTTCTGTAAGGCCCCATACACACGAGAGGATCCATCCGCTGAAAAATCTCAGCGGATCGTTTTCAGCGGATGGATCCCCTGGTGTGTATGCTCCAGCGGATCTTTATCCGCGGATATTTTCGAATTCCAGCAGATAAAAATTTGTTGACATGCCAACAAATCTATCCGCTGGAATCGGATCCCACGGATCGATCCGCTGGTCTGTACAGACTCACCGGATCGATCCGTCCGAGGGGATCCCCCGCATGCGTCGTAATGATTCGACGCATGCGTGGAATTCCTTATATGACTGCGTCGCGCACGTCGCCACATCATCATCGCGGCGACGGCGCGACACGTCATCGCCAGAGGATTTCGGCGCGGATTTCGATTCGATGGTGAGTACACTCCATCGGATGGAAATCCGCGCAAATCCTCGAGAGGATTTATCCGCGGATACGGTCCGCTGGACCGTATCCGCGGATAAATCCTCTCGTGTGTATGGGGCCTAACAGTGAAGCCACCCTATAAGCTGAAATCTGGGCGCACGAGTGGAGTGACGGCTGTTCCTATCTCCACTTTCCTGGCTGCCCTTTCAGATGGCCCCTTGGAAAGTTTTAATCGGAAAGAGAGAGCCTAACAGCAAACAGCTCCTGCTGTCTCTCTGCTTACAACATACATAATGCTAATCCAGTGGAATATTTTTTTTATACAAACAGATATACAATGTTAATGTTTACAGCAGATCTTCACCCTCAGGTGTACGTTTAATAAACCGTGATAAGCGGAGATCATGATGATCACGGCTGATCACTGCTTATCACAGAGCATTGCCGGTTTAATAAACTGTGATAAGGAGCAGAGAACACATTCTTCACTTCACATCACTTCACATCACAGCACATGGATGTTTTGTCACAAACGGCCAGTTTAATAAACCGTGATCTGAAGATTTCACAGCTCTTCACCTGAAATATCTCCCTTCCAGATTCACCAGCTCAGAGGTGGAGAATCTGGGAGAGAAGCTGGTGTGATAAGAGGAAGAAGGCTTATTTCTTCCTAATTTCAACACCAGTGGGTTAAAAATGAATATTAACAACAATATACGTGTATGTGTGTGTGCGTATATATATATATATATATATATATATATATATATATACACATACAGTATCTATATAACACATGACACATGTGTGTGTATATATATATATATATATATATATATATATATACACATATATATACACACACACACACACATATATATATACTGTATTTATCGGCGTATACGTGCACTTTTTTTCCCTTAAAATCAGGGCTAAATTGTGGGTGCGCGATATACGCCGATACTTGCTTCCCGCACTGTTTGAACTTTGCCGCCGATCCCTGCTTCCCGCGCTGTGTTTGAACGCTGCCGCAGACATATACCGAGCGCAGTATACTCGGGTACAGTCGGCCAGGCTCGGCTCCCTTCTAGGTTATGCGAGAGGAGCCGAGCGTGCCCGAGTGTACTGCGCTCGGTATATGTCGGCGGCGTTCAAACACAGCGCGGGAAGCAGGGATCGGCTCAGAGACAGCGCAGGAGCAGCGGGGAGGACACCACGAAGGTCGCAGACGGACGCCAGACCGGACAAGGCCGCCGATGGACGCCAGGCAAGACACCAAAACTGTAAGTAATAAAAAATAAATAAAATTCAGGAATTTCACGTCCAGAGTAGGGGTGCGCGCTATACGCGGGTGCGCACAATAGGCTGATAAATACGGTATATATATATATATATATATATATATATATATATATATATATATACATACACACACACACACACATATATATACATACAGTATTTATATATATATGTAATTTTATATATATATATATATATATATATATATATATATATATGTTATCACATGTCTGAAAACATTAATTACATGTTCTTTTAAACGTTAGTTTCACTGTTTGAATTCGGCTGCACCATAATCTCACAATATCTCACGAGATTACAGGCAGTCCACCCAGTTTTTACACAGATCTCAGCTGTTTTCAGAGAAAAAACTTCACCTCTGTTCACCATCTGAGAACTGAAGTTCTCAGTTTATTAAACCGGCTGCAGAGGAGATAATTCTCCTCATGAGAACTGCCGTGAACTGCTGTGAACTGAACGGAGAAAAAACTTCACAGTTTATTAAACGGACACCTCAGTTTGATGTTGCCTGTTCTCCGCCCCTCCTCTGTGTTGTGTAAATATGTTTTTTTTTTTTTAAATGTACCTTCTTTTTAAATAAAGAAACCTCTGCATGTCCCTTGCCTAGGTGAATGACATGCACTTTACCCACTGTGACTCCTGGAATATGTATGTCACATATCCCAGGAGGTCCTTTATTGAAAAAGAAGGGTTGGGCCAGCGGGAGATCTAACGGCTGAACCCAGCTTCCCAAATATGTCACACTAGAAGATATGGGCACAGGACTGAGTGAGGGCAGAAGAGATGAGGATCCCAGTAGGACAACTCTGAATCTGCTGGGCACGTAAGTATCTTAAAGTGGTTCCGAAGGTTTTTTACCTTCATGTATTCTATGCACGAAGCTAAAAACTTTCTGGGAGCAGCGGCCAGCCTAGACCTCCCCAATCCTTACCTGAGCCCCCTTTGATCCAGCAATGTTGACGTTAGCCTCCTCATTGGCTGAGACAGCACCGGGAGCTCATTTGGCTTCCACTGTTGTTGGTCACAGCCACTGAGCCAAGAGAGAACAGGGGGGGGTGGTGGGGCTGAGCTGCGACTCTATGTGTCTCATAGATGCATAGAGCAGCGGCTCAGGACCGAGCATGTAGCAAGCTGCTTTCTTTGGGGGCACTGCATACTGTCACTCCTCCAGACTAGCTAGCACCACATGGGTAGGCCTGACACTAACTCAGCCAGGCCTCAGTGAACTGTCTTTTGCGGGCAGGGACCTCGGCCCCTGTGGTGTAGAAATAGTTCAAGTGCTAGTGTCATCTGCTTAGCTACCAATCCCAGATAGCTCTCTTCATGCCCTGCCAGCCAGCCTCTCTGCAATGACCTCGCTCTGTTCCCCCTCCCACAGTCCTCTCTTCTGGTTCTGCACCCATCTCTCAAACTGCAATTTCCTAGTTCTCTCAGGCGTGCCTCCCCACTGTGCCTCACTCACCAGCCCTCCTGGCTGCGACCAGTTGTCCTCCCTGGAGTCTCTTAGAAGTGTTCTCTCCCACTGTCCTCCCCTTGCTCTCTCATGTGCCTCTCCTCTTCTCTCCTTCTGGATGCACCCGAGCCCTGGCCCAAGGTCACCCCCCAGACCGGGGAGCCCCCTGTGAGCCATGACAGCCTCCACACTCCCTCACTCCAGCTCCTCCACCCGACAACTCCTTTCCAGTTGGGCTGACCCCAGGTATTTAAGGAGGCCTGCCCCCTGCCAATTCAAGTTGGGGATTAGATAAGGCTCCTAGAATACCCTAGGCAACTCCACCACTCCTCTCTTTTTAGCACCTTCTAGAAAAAAAGAGGGAGGTGACAGTGATACTACCTGTCAGTCACCAAGCCCTGCCCTGAGCCACTTCCAGCCCAGAATAAAAACAAACAGGCCTAGCCAACAGCTAGGCCTGCCTAAATTTTCCTCACTCCAGCACCTACCTAAGTAGAGGGTGCTAAACAAGTATGACATGTTTGTTAGTTAAAAAGATTTGCTTTAAACTTAAAAACTATTTGAAAGATATTATAATTTTCCTTTAAGATGGACCTAATGTCAAATGTGTGTAAGTGTAATGCCGCATACACACGATCGGACATTCCGACAACAAACCCGTGGATAAATTTCCAACGGATGTTGGGTCAAACTTGCCTTGCATACACACGGTCGCACAAATGTTGTCGAAAATTCCGATCGTAAAGAACGCGGTCACGTACAGCACGTACGACGGCACAATAAAATGGAAGTTCCATACCAAGTGCACCACCCTTTGGGCTCCTTCTGCTAATCTTGTGTTAGTAGAAGTTTGGTGAGAGACGATTCGCGTTTTTCAGCCTTGTGCTTTTCAGTCCGTTACAGCGTGACAAGTGTGCTACAGTATCTCCATTACAAACGCTAGTTTTACCAGACGGAGCGATTCCGTCTTGTACTTGATTCAGAGCATGCGTGGAATTTTATGCGTCGGAATTGTCTACACACAATCGAAATTTAAGAGAACGGATTTTGTTGTCGGAAAGTTTGAGAACCAGCTCTCAAATTTTTGTTGACGGAAATTCCGACAACAAATGTCCGACACACGGTAGGAATTTGTTGTCGGAAATTCCGAGCGTGTGTATGCGGCATAACAATTTCATGTATTTGTAACCTCTCGCAGATCCCAGTGCTTCCCCTGACAATGTCTTCCTCTGCCTGGTGCCTGTGCAGGTCTTGGTTAATAAATATCAGGCACAGTTCAGCCCTTGTCTCTCACCTTGTGTGACTTACTACAAAGACACAACGTTGCAATCTGATCACAGAGGGAGAAGAGACTGAGGAAATGCTTCCTCCTGAATGCAGCAGACTGATTGATTATATTATCAGTCTGACCCAGGGGCGGACTGACCATTCGGGCACTCGGGCACTGCCCAAGGGACCCATGCCACTAGAGAGAGCCCCATCAGGGTTGCCAGCCTCAGTAAAACCAGGGACAGTATGTAAAAATCTGTGTTTTTAAACAAATCCCAAGATTATAGCTGCCCCCCACATCTCCAGTAGCTTTTTAGTGTGTGTATGTATACTTTGTGTGTATACTGTGTGTGTGTATATTATGTGTCTGTGTGTGTGTATACTGTGTGGACCCATAATCTATTGCCCAGGGGCTCCATGAGTTGTCAGTCCGCCGCTGCTCTGACCATACCTCCCAACTTTTTAAGATGGGAACGAGGGACACCTATCAGCAAAAGCATGCAGGCATAGGACACACCCCTTGCCACACCCCCTTAAAGGAGAATTGTACAAAAAAACAAGATTGGTTAAACCCACAAGTGTTTTTTTTACCACTACTATTTCTTTATATTGGCTTTTGGAATTTACATATGCAGCAATTTGGAAATTAGATGAAAGGTTTAGCGCTTTTTTAACACTTTTCGATAGATAAAAAGTAGGGTTGTCCCGATACCGATACTAGTATCGGTATCGGGACCGATTCCGAGTATTTGCGGGAGTACTTGTACTCCCCGCAAATGCCCCCGATGCCTCATCCGATACTCCAACCCCCCCCCACCGCTACGCCGCATCCCCGCTGCCGCCGCCGCTTGGTTAATACGGGCGGGGAACATTACAGCTTTCACTTGAATAGCTGTAGTGTTTCCCGCCGCGCCGCGTATAGACACTCCCCCTTGCTCGGGTGAACTGTCCAAACCCGAGCAAGGGGGAGTGTCTATACGCAGCGCGGCGCGAAACACTACAACTATTCAAATGAAAGATGTAATGTTCCCCGCCCGTATTAACCAAGCGGCGGCGCAGCAGCATGTAGGTAAGGGGGACATGGCTGCATATATGGGGGGGGCATGGCTGCATATATGGGGGGGACATGGCTGCATATATGGGGGGGACATGGCTGGATATGGGGGGGGGACATGGCTGGATATGGGGGGACATGGCTGGATATGGGGGGGACATGGCTGCATATTGGGGGGAAATGGCTGCATATGGGGGGGACATGGCTGGATATGGGGGGGACATGGCTGCATATGGGGGGACATGGCTGCATATGGGGGGACATGGCTGCATATGGGGGGACATGGCTGGAGATGGGGGGGACATGGCTGCATATGGGGGGGACATGGCTGCATATGGGGGGACATGGCTGCATATGGGGGGACATGGCTGGATATGGGGGGGACATGGCTGCATATGGGGGGACATGGCTGCATATGGGGGCGACATGGCTGCATATATGGGGGGGACATGGCTGCATCTGTGGTGGGACATGGCTGCATTTGTGGGGGGGCATGGCTGCATTTGGGGACACATTTTAAAAAAAAGTATCGGTATTCGGTATTGGCGAGTACTTGAAAAAAAAGTATCGGTACTCGTACTCGGTCCTAAGAAAGTGGTATCGGGACAACCCTAATAAAAAGTATATTTTGTATACATCTATATAGACCAAAATGAAGGACAAATGATGGGGAAAGAGGGACAGAGGGACATTGCTCCAAATCAGGGACAGTTGGGAGCTATGGTCTAATAACTATGATATCCTCGGAGTCCAAAGACTTACCTAAATGATAAGAGTAGGAGATTTGGGGTAGAAATATACCACGTCTATTATGTTACCTGACATGTATTCATGCAGACCTTTAAAGTTGCCGAAAGTTTCACTTTAAGCTGAATTCCTATAGCAGGTCTGATGAATCTAATTTTCCACAGGTGGGGTGAGTGGACCGAGGTTTTGTGGTGCCCTGAAGGATTTATCATAAGGTTCACCATGCAGGTGGAGGCCCATAAAAAAGGTGGAGATGACACGGCAGCCAACAATTTCATGTTCCTCTGTTCTGACACCATCGTCCATATGGGGCTGGGCATGAACTGGGGCCAATACGGGAAGTGGAGCAGGCGCTGCCACCACGGGATCTGCGGGATGAAGACCAAAGTGGAATCTCCACAAGGAACCGGAGACGACACGGCCCTAAACGATGTCCAGTTTATATGTTGCAAGGAAGGCGGCAGATAAACACTGGGATTAAATGCTGCGCTGTAATTGGGTAAATGTGATGGTCATTTTGATTTGAGATCTAACCAATAATCCGAAAGAAATAGAAGTGTAAACCCACTCGGTAATTCAGCAGCATGCGGTATCTGCCCTTGTGTTCCCAGCTCCGTCCATCTGCCTAAACTATTACGGACTTTTTGCATGCTTCATATTAAAGCCTAACTCCAAGCAAGTTAAAGGGGTTGTAAAGGTTCGTTTTTTATTTTCTAAATAGGTTTCTTTAACCTCCCTGGCGGTATGATTCTTTCAGAAAAAACATGCTAAAAGCGGTACCATTATTTGCAAGGAAATTTGGCGTTTTATATTGTAGGTCTGTAATTTTTAGAAATAACTCACTTAAATCTGACCAAACAAGATTCTAATAGGCATCCCAGGTATGACATTTTTTTAAAAACAAAATTATAAATTATAATATAATAAATAATTATAAATAATTATAACAAATAATAATATAATTATAATAAAAATTATTCAATAATGTAATCAAATCAAAATCACTGAAATTTGCTCAGTTGCAGAATTGTCGCTGTCATTACTTTTATTTTTTTATGACGAATTTCCCCACAAATCGCTATCGCACAATTCTGCAAGTGATTATAATTTATTATCGCTGTTTTTTAGCTGATCTAAAACTATTTTTGACATAAAGGGACACTTTTGGTTGCTATGGACAATCTACAGTTTGCAGGGAGAAAAAAAGGTTTGTATTATATAAAATGACATGCAGGACACTGGGCAGACCACTAGGGACAGGGGTGTGTGTTTTTTTTTACATACAGTACTGTAATCTATAAGATTACAGTATACTGTGTGTATAGTGTTTGTTTACGTTTTTGAATTTGGCGCCGTTCTCCGTCCCCGTGCGTCGTAACGTCGCAGGGGACGGAGATCGGCGTCACACAGAGGCACTGTGTGAATCGAGCGAGGTCCCGCTCGCTCACACAGCGCGGTGGCATCGCTGGATCCAGGGACAAGGTAAGTAAAAAGTGCCTGTGGATCTAGCGAGGCAAGCCCGTGACTGACACGGGGTTATCGATAGTAGAAAGAAAATCTAACCCCGTGTCAGTCTTGGGAAGACCGCCAGGGAGGTTAAGCTAGTGCATTGTTGGTTCACTTATCTTTTCCTTTCGATTTCCCTAATAAATGTTTTTTTTTTTCTTTGTCTGAATTTCTCACTTCCTGTTCCTCCTCAATATGCTTGCCCTCATCATCTGAGCCATTCTTGCTGGAGGTTAGTCAGCCTGCTTGCCCCCTCCCTTGGGACTACATTCCTGCGGGGAGACGCTGTGAACACAACATCTCCCCACAGGGATGTAGTCCCAAGGGAAGGGACGAGCACGCTGACTAACCCCCAGCCAGAACGGCTCGGATGATGGGGGCAAGCTCAGGGCCGATCCTAGGGTCACAGGCGCCTGGGTGCAGAAAAATTTCTGGCGCCCCCACATGGACGTGGTAATTTTAAGTAAGTTTCTATGGCAATGACTCAACCACAGAGATGGTCCTCCACAAAGTCTTCATTACTCTGGGATCCTTACATGATCTCTTAACAATAAACAAAATACAGGAAGAGAAGCAGAGTACTTTATTGGGATCTGGAGGGGGGGCCTCTCTGATGGACACAGAGAGGGCTTCTGTTAGAGAGTCTGTTAGAAAGACCCCCAGACATACTACAGACATGATACAGGAGACGGTCAGAGACTGCAGACATGATACAGGAGATGGTCAGAGACTGCAGACACAATACAGGAGATGATCAGAGACTGCAGACTTAGTAAAGGAGACGGTCAGAGATTGCAGACATAATACAGGAAACGGTCAGAGACTGCAGACACACAGTACAGGAGATGATCAGAGACTGCAGACACAGTACAGGAGATGATCAGAGACTACAGACATAGTAAAGGAGATGGTCAGAGACTACAGACATAGTACAGGAGATGGTCAGAGACTGCAGACATAGTACAGGAGATGGTCAGAGACACATCAGTTCTGGACGGACACACACCTATGCTCGGAACACTAGTTCTGGATGGACACAAACAAGGAGAGAAGGAAGGAGGGTAGAACTCTGCGACTTCGGCGCCCCCACCTCTGCAGGCGCCTGGGTGCAAAGCACTCTGTGCACCCTGCCTAGGATCGGAAGGCTTACTGGGGAGGAACAGGAAGTGAGAAATTCAGACAAAAGAAAACAAAGAAAAATCGAGGGAAAAGGTAGGTGAACCAACAATGCACTAGCTTAAAGGAACCTATTTAGAAAATAAAAAACAAACCTTTACAGCCCCTTTAAAGAAAGTTTTGGCTTATGTTAAACTTTTTTACCTCCTGACATCCTATAAATGTATTGCAATATCTGATTTTACAAGGAAAATAATAAAGATTAAAAATAAAAGCTTACGGAGATTGTGAAGTTTTTTTTCTTTAAAATAATAAACATGTTATACTTACCTTCTCTGTGCAGTGGCTTTAGACAGAGCGGCCCAGATCTTCCTCTTCTGGTGTTCCTGACGGTGCTCCTGGTTCCATCCCTTCAGCGAGTGCCCCCATAGAAAGCCATTTCCTATGAGGGAACTCATGCAGACTTCTCATTCTGACCCTGAGACACGCTGCCTGCGTCTATAGACATAGTGGTTTGGCCACGCCCCCTCCTCACAGAACTATATTGACAGCAGTGGGAGCCAGTGGAAACGTTTTTTTGGGGGCAAACAGTATTTCCCCTCACATTGGTCGGTCAGTCAGTCAGTAGCACTTACCCCATCACTGGTGTCTTCTCCTGCTCAGCGGCGTCTTCCCCTGCTCAGCAGGCCCTATGTTCTCTTACTCTCCACGGGTTATCACGGCGATGGCAGCGGTTTCCTCCCTCCTCCTCAGCGGCGAATCGGGAGTCTTCTCTTTTCAGCCAATCCGAAAACGGGTCTCACACCCGCTTCTGATTGCCCACATTGAGGATCAGTGTTTCAACAGCAAATATTCATTCACTGTTGTAACACACCTGGGTGGGCTCAGGTCGCACTTTCTGCAACCTGAGCCCACCCTGTTTTGAAAGCCTATTAGAGTCTTTGGCTCTAATCAGGTGCGTAAAAAAAAATGCCCTGAAAGGGACTGGATGCTTGAATAGGGGGAGGCCACTGCGGCCATTCATTGCATATAGGGGGGTGGAGTGGAGAGAGGGGGAGGTGCCTGGGCGCCCCTAATAGATGGGCCGCCCCTGGTGGGAGCCAATGGCTATGAATCTGCCCTGTGAGAAGGGAGACACTGACACCAACAATGGGGCCCTATTCCTTCTACTGAAACTAACAAAGAGGCACTATTCCTCCCACTTATGGCAAGGGTGAGGCACTATTCCTTCTACATGAGTATGTGTATATCCAATACAATACGTAAAAAACGTCAAATATGCGGAGTCACAGTTAATATACATTAAACACGCCCACATCATCCACATTTGAATTAGGCGGACTTACGCCGACACAGATACGTTACGCCGCCGTAACTAAGGGCGCAAGTTGTTTCTGAATACAGAACTTGAAAAACTCACTGCAAAGCTACTGGCGTTTTTATAACGTTATTTTAACGTCCAGTGTGCATGAGGCCTAAATATAAAAATGGCAGAAGGATTAATTTTTAGTCTTGCACATAATAAATAAAATACGACAGGTTCCCTTTTAAAGTACCAAATGTTTCAGATTTTCAACTGGGTTTTACTGAAAGCTTGTTCTTAGATAATTATCAAGTTGAAACAGTTAAGAAAACCCCCAAAAATCAATACCGGTCAAAGTTCTGTCAGTGACTCGGTGTTACAAAGGTGGGAAGGCGTCAGTCAGTTCCCAAATATTTCCCACCATTCAGTCCACTTCAGGATCAGGAGCCCGTCTATAGAAGATGATTAGGGTGTTGGTGATTCTCTCCCTGCTACAAGTCACCCTGACCTGTGAGGAGACCATCTATGTGGACAATGGTGCAAAGTGGGGCGATTGGGGTGACACCGAGATGTGTCCAGTCGGGACCTCCGCAAGGGCTTTCGAATTATCGGTAAATATCACATAATAAAATGGCTTCAGCTTCCAACGATGACTCAGCGAGGTTGATCATTTTTAAATTTTTCACAATTTCAGCTAAATACATTGGTGTCATTAACCACTTAAGACCCGGACCAAAATGCAACTAAAGGACCCGGCCAGGTTTTGCGATTCGGCACTGCGTCGCTTTAACTGACAATTGCTCGGTCGTGCGACGTGGCTCCCAAACAAAATTGGCGTCCTTTTTTTTCCCACAAATAGAGCTTTATTTTGGTGGTATTTGATCACATCTGTGGTTTTTATTTTTTGCGCTATAAACAAAAATAGAGCGTCAATTTTGAAAAAAAATCAATATTTTTTACTTTTTGCTATAATAAATATCCCCAAAAAATATATAAAAAAATAAAAATTTTCCTCAGTTTAGGCCGTTACGTATTCTTACCTATTTTTGGTAAAAAAAAATGCAATAAGTGTTTATCGATTGGTTTGCGCAAAATTTATAGCGTTTAAAAATAGGGGATAGTTTTATTGCATTTTTTTTTTTTTTTTTTTTACTACTAATAGCGGCAATCAGTGATTTTTTTTTCATAACTGCGACATTATGGCGGACACTTCGGACAATTTTGACACATTTTTGGGACCATTGTCATTTTCACAGCTAAAAATGCATTTAAAATGCATTGGCCTAGATTCAAGAAGCAATTGCGCCTGTGTAACCATAGGTTACACAGCGCAATTGCTTACTTGCCCCGGCGTAACGAATGCTCCTGATTCAGGAACCTCGTTACGCCGACTGCAGCCTAAGATCTGCGCGGCATAAGGCTCTTATGCCCGCATATCTTAGGCTGCATTCTTGCGATGGCCGCTAGGTGGCGTTCCCGTTGTGCTCAGCGTATAGTATGCAAATTGCATACTAACACCGATTCACAACGTTGCGCGAGCCCTGCGTACGCAATTTACGTAGTTTCCGTACGGCGTTTTTTGCGCAAGGCTGCCCCTGCTATTAGCAGGGGCAGCCAATGTTACGTATACCCGTCGTTCCCACGTCGCGAAATTTGAATTTTACGTAGTTTGCGTAAGTGAATCGTGAATGGCGCTGGACGCCATTCACGTTCACTTTAAAGCAAATGACGTCCTTGCGACGTCATTTGCCACAATGCACGTCGGGAAAGTTTCCCGACGGAGCATACGCTCTACGATTGGCGCGAGAACGCGCCTAATTTAAATGATTCCCGCCCCCTACGGGATCATTTAAATTGCGCGTGCTTGCGCCGGGCATTTTGCCGGCGCGCCCGCGCAATTTACGGAGCTTCGGCTCCGTGAATCGAGGGCAGCGCAAAAAAATTGCAGGGGCAAAGGGCAAAAACGTTGCCCTGCGCCTCCGTAAAAATAGCGCAATTCTACCTGAATCCGGGCCATTGTTTATTGTAAAAAAGACAATTGCAGTTTGGGAGTAAATCACAAGGGGGCGCTAATGGGGTTAAGAGTGACCTCATCTGTGTTTCTAACTGTAGGGGGGTGTGGCTGTAGGTGTGACCTAATCGATTGTGATTCCCTATATAATGGAACACACGATCGATCAAGGCGCCACAGTGAAGAACGTTTACACACAGCTCTCCCCGTTCTTCAGCTCCGGGGACCGATCGTGGGACTCCAGCGGCGATCGGGTCCGCGAGTCCCGAGGCTGTGGTCACGGAACTTCAGGCCGGGTCGTGTGCACGCGCCCGCGGCGCGAGCGTGCGACCACACGGCTGGGCTTAAAGGGCAACGTACATATACGTTGATGTGCCCAGCCGTGCCATTCTGCCGACGTAAATCGGCGTGAAGGGGTTCTTAAGTGGTTAATAAAGGCACAATAAAAAGTTTTTAGATAGAATTTTAAGAGTGCAGATGGCTATAAATTGACGCTGCGGCTATTTTTTTATGTTGTTTATTTATATTTCTTTTTTGATTTCTTTGCAAATTTTTTTTTTTATTATTATTATTATTATTTTTTTTTTTTGCACATAATAAAATGCATTCTTCTTTCTCTTTATTATTATATATTTTTTTAACTTTACAATTTTTTTTTTACCTTTTTCTTAGTGCTTTAAAAAAGTATTTATGCCCCTTGAAATTTTCTAAATTTTGTCACAACCAAAAACGTAAATGTATGTTATTGGGATTTTATGTGAGACCAACACAAAGTGGCACACAATTGTGAAGTGGAAGGAAAATGATAAATAATTTTGCAACCTTTTTACAATAAATATGTGAAAAGTGTGGGGGGGGGGGGGGGCATTTGTATTCAATACTTTGTAGAATCGCCTTTCGCTGCAATTACAGCTGCAAGTCTTTTTGGGGATGTCTCTACCAGCTTTGCACATCTAGAGAGGGACATTTCTGCCCATTCTTCTTTGCAAAATATCTCAAGCTCTGTCAGATTGGATGGAGAGCGTCTGTGATCAGCAATTTCCAAGTCTTGCCACAGATTCTCAATTGGATTTAGGTCTAGACTTTGACTGGACCATTCTAACACATGAATATTCCTTGATCTAAACCATTCCATTGTAGCTCTGGCTGTATGTTTAGGGTCATTGTCCTGCTGGACCGTGAACCTTCACCCCAGTCTCAAGTCTTTTACAGACTCTAATGCCTCCTACACACTATTGGAATTTCCGATGATAAAAGTCAGACAGAATTTTTTTTTGTTCTAAGATTTCCCTATATTTGGCTCCATCCATCTTCCCGTCAACTCTGACCAGCTTCCCTTTCCCTGCTGGAGAAAAGCATCCCTACAATATGATGCTGCCACCACCATGTTTCACAGTGGGAATGGTGTGTTCAGGGTGATGTACAGTATTTAGTTTTCCACCACACATTGCGTTTTGCTTTTAGGCCAAAAGTTCATTTTGGTCTCATCTGACCAGAGCACCTTCTTCCACATGTTTGCTGTGTCCCCCACATGACTTCTCACAAACTGCAAACAGGACTTCTTATGGCTTTCTTTCAGCAATGGCTTCCTTCTTGCCACTCTTCCATAAAGGGCAGAGTTGTGGAGAGACCACTAATAGTTGTCCTGTGGACAGATTCTCCCCCCTGAGCTGTGGATCTCTGCAGCTCCTCCAGAGTTACCATGGGCCTCTTGGCTGCTTCTCTGATGAATGCTCTCCTTGCCCGGCCGGTCAGTTTAGTTGGACGGCCATGTCTTGGTAGGTTTGCAGTTGTGCCATACTCTCTCCATTTTCGGATGATGGATTGAACAGAGCTCCGTGAGATGTTCAAAGCTTGGGATATTTTTTTGTAACCTAACCCTGCTTTAAACTTCCCCACAACTTTATCCCTGACCTGTCTGGTGCGTTCCTTGGCCTTCATGATCCTGTTTGTTCACTGAGGTTCTCTAACAAACCTCTGAGGGCTTCACAGAACAGCTGTATTTATACTGAGATTAAATTACACACAGGTGGACTCTATCTACTAATTAGGTGACTTCTGAAGGGAATTGGTTCCACTAGATTTTAGTTGGGGGTATCGGAGTAAAGGGGGCTGAATACAAATGTATCCCCCACACTTTTCACATATTTACTTGAAAAAAACTTTGAAAACCATTTATCATTTTCCTTCCACTTCATAATTATGTGCCACTTTGTGTTGGTCTATCACATAAAATCCCAATAAAATACATTTACATTTTTAGTTGTAACAAAATGTGGAACATTTCAAGGGGTATGAATACTTTTTCAAGGCACAGTAAACCCTTCATTTTTCAAGCCCTTCTAATCACTTTTGAAGCATGCAGCTTTATTATCTATTTATACACAAACACTAATTGTGATTTGAAAAGCCACGAATGTGGGAAATTAACCTTTAATTTCCATTGTAACCTGTGTGTGCCACCTTCTGTGTCTGTACCAAAGCCAAACAGTCCAGGGTATGTAAACTTTTTATCGGGGCCATTTGGGTGATTTTTGTTACCATAATGATTTAAAAAGGATACAAAAAAACTATGTGATAATAAATGGCTTCAAATGATTGCTATCCTTAAATAAAGATAGTTTTTTTTTTTGGCATGATCAGCCATATTTTCAATATTAACCACTTCAGCCCCGGACCATTTTGCTGGTCAATGATCGGGCCACTTTTTGCGATTCGGCACTGCGTCGCTTTAACTGACAATTGCGCGGTCGTGCGACATGGCTCCCAAACAAAATTGGCGTCCTTTTTTCCCCCACAAATAGAGCTTTCTTTTGGTGGTATTTGATCACCTCTGCGGTTTTTATTTTTTGCGCTATAAACAAAAATAGAGCGACAATTTTGAAAAAAAAAGAATATTTTTTACTTTTTGCTATAATAAATATCCCCCAAAATATATAAAAAAAACAATTTTTTTCCTCAGTTTAGGCCGATACGTATTCTTCTACATATTTTTCGTAAAAAAAAATTGCATTAAGCGTTTATTGATTGGTTTGCGCAAAAGTTATAGCGCCTACAAAATAGGGGATAGTTTTATGGCATTTTTATTAATATATTTTTTTTTTAACTAGTAATGGTGGCGATCTGCGGTTTTTATCAGTACTGCGACCTTATGGCAGACACTTCGGACACTTTTGACACATTTTTGGGACCATTGCCATTTTTATAGCGATCAGTGCTATAAAAATTCATTGATTACTGTAAAAGTTTCACTGACAGGGAAGCAGTTAACACTAGGGGGCGAGGAAGGGGTTAATTATGTTCCCTGGGTGTGTTCTAACTGAAGGGGGGGTGGGACTGACTTGGGGGGAAATGACAAATCGCTGATCATACATTGTATGAACAGACGGTCAGGCATTTCTCCCTCTGAAAGGACCGAGAGCTGTGTGTTTACAAACACAGCTCCGGTTCACGCTCTGTAACGAGCGATCGCGGGTGCCCGGCGCTGATCGTGCGACGGCACCAGGGGCGAGCAGGGGGCGCGAGTGCCTCCGGCGGCACGCACGCACCCCTAATGGCTGAAATGCGAAATTACTTAATATTACGTTGTTTTTTTCTGTGAAAATTTGCACTAAAATAGATATTGCACAACATAAAAAATTGGAACTGCCGTTATTTTATTCTTCTGGGTCACTAGAGTCGGTTGTGTGTTGGATCCATGGCAGTGATTCAGAGCATGTCTGTCTCCTTTGCTTCAGAACCAGTACATGAGACACTAGCAGGGGCGGACTGACCATTGGGACTCTCGGGCACTGCCCGAGGGCCCCATGCCACTAGGGGGCCCCATCAGGGTTGCCAGGCTCAATAAAACCAGGGACAGTATCTAAAAATCTGTGTTTTTTTTTACATCTGTCCTTGATATGTCCAAAACCGACATGCTTTTGATGTTAAAATCCTGAGATTTTAGCTGCCCTGCCTATGCAATGCCTTCTGCCGTGGTTGCCATCTGTAAGCCCGGGGGCCCCATAATCTTCTATTGCCAAATTTAGAACTTGCTTTAAAATTTAACCGATGGACGCCTAACCGATAGGTCAAAACTGATGGTTAGTATGCAAAAGCATCGGTTAAAGGTCCACGCGTGGTCCACGAGTTGTCAGTCCGCCTCTGGACACTAGTCAAGGAATAATAGTTGCTTCCATCAAATTCTTCTCGCATTGGTGTCTTGCCTTATTAAAAATTGGCTTTGTGTGCTTTTAAAGGTGGAACCTTCTCAAGGACATGGAGATGACACGGCTCTGAATGGAATTCGACTGTTGTGTGCTGAACCCGGCAGCGAAGACATTAAAGCCAGAATTACTTCTACAATGGCAAAGTAAGTCCGTATATCCATTGTCCGTGTGTACGCCTGTTATAAAGACCACACAGAAATCACTAAATTTAAACTCGAATGCATATGTGCAGCGTAAAAAAAAGGAGACTTTAACGCCAAGCACATGGCGGCCTGCGGTGCTGAGAGCACGCCCAATCTCGTGCTCCCGGCACACTGACCAAGCTCTCAGTTCATGGCTTTTGATTGGGACCCACTTAAAGTGGAAGTAAACCCATCGATTTAATAGTTTCAAAAAACAGTTACATTCCCGGCATGCCAGAAATGCCAACTGTCACATTGGTTGTGCTCTCAACCAAACTGTCAAGCCAGCCAATGGCTGGTGTCCTAGCTTATCACATGTCCAGCACCATGGTAGTTGAAGTTTAAACAGAGGCCAAGGTGGCAGCTTCCTTGGCTGAAAACAATAGGAGGGTTTACTTCCACTTTAAGCGACTTAGTAACCAGTCGTGGGCCACAATGAGTGGAGCATGCGGGTGACAGGTCCATGTCCACCCTGCATATGCAGAGCGGACACGGACATGGCTCGCTCCACTCTATGGGCCCTCCGATCCGATCTGCCCAGATAGAAGGGGACGGATCCCCCCCTTCTGTTTTTTTTTTTAGTGGATCGTATTGGAGGTAGGTGCGGTGTATACGGTAGGGTGACCACATTTCCAAACTACCATTCAGGGACACCCCCCTTCCCAAAAATCAGCTTGTGGTATAACGAATCACAGCACAGTGATTGGACACAAGAGGTGGGATTTATGATTTCACCAATCACAAGCAGGGGACGGGATTGTGCTCCTCCAGGCATTCCCGGCCAGGACAAGTACTGTCAGTGAGTAAAGTGGTGATATGGCGGCCTTTTTTGGGGGCATCAGATTGGCCCGGAGGGTGGCTATGTCAGTTTCATTCCGGGACACTGTATTGTCCTGGAATGAAGGTGCCCGGGACAGACCTGCAAAATGCGGGACTGTCCCAGGCAATCCGGGACACGAGGTCACCCTAGTATACGGCCACAAGCCCGTTTACATCTGTGGCTCAATAAAGGGGGACGGAGGGTCCGATTGGGTTGGACCAATCATGCCAAAGGTGCCTAAGGCTGCTTTCACACTGACACGCTGAGCAGAGCAGTGCACCTGTGGCTTTCATGTGGGTTACCTGCACTTTGCCATAGACTTCTAGTATATCCTGCTGTTGTTGTGTATTTTCTGAAAGCACACGAAACCTGCAAGTATAAAAACGGGGGGAACTAATGCGCAAAACCAACCTCAACAAGGGCACAACAAAGCTAAAATAAGAAAATCAAACTAATAATGCAGCTGCCACGACTAATAGTGTTCACACACTTAGAGCAATTAATGACAAGGGGGGGTGTAATGGCGCTTGCAACAGGATCTAATTAAAACGAAATATCAATAACGATTTCCATAATGTTGTCAGGAAAATGTGCTCCACTGGTTCCTGTGTAAAATGTGTTCCACTCTGAATAAAATCATATACCCACCCAACATTAACTGAGTAATGTGGAGAGTAATAAGAGTGGATAAATGATGATAAAAAAGACAAATGTGCCAGTGACCCGCACAATATTAATAGCGAGTGATCTGGAATCGTTCAGATAAAATTAACAAGTAGTAGCTATCTTCGTAAACATATAACATATATAGTGCAAATATGCAAATGAGCTCAAACCAATCCAAAGTGCATAGTGCAATAAATGAATAATATCCATAAAAGTGAAAAAAACATCAAAAAGTGGAAGAAATATAAATAATAAAATTCCAATCCATGCATAAAAGTGAAAAAAAAAATTCAATCCATAAATGACTGCAGTGAAAAATGTCCCATATAATTCACCAAGGAATTAAAAAAAAACATGAAATGTCAATAATAAAAAAAAAAATATATATATATATATAAAAAACATGCAGGTTACAAAAGAAGTCTATGGCCCCGTACACACGATAGAATCCATCCGCAGATAAATCCCAGCAAATGGGTTTCTGCGGATAGATCCTATGGTGTGTACACGCCAGCGGATCTGTTTCCGCGGAGAAATCTCCTCTGGGATGGATTCCAGCAGATCGGATATTTGCTGTGCTGCACAACAAATCCATCTGCTGGAATCCATTCCAACGGATGGATCCGCTCGTCTGTACAGACTTACCGGATCCATTCGTCCAAAGGGATTCCCCGCACGCGTCGTAATGATTTGACGCATGCGTGGAATTCCTTATATGACAGCGTCGCGCCCGTCGCCGCGTCATAATCGCGGCGACGGCGCGACACGTCATCGGCAGAGGATTTCCGCGCGGATTTCAATGCGATGGTGTGTACACTCCATCCCATCGAAATCAGCGGAAATCTTTGAGAGGATTTATCTGTGGAAACGGTCCGCTGGACCGTATCTGCGGATAAATCCTCTCGTGTGTACGGGGCCTATGGCTCAGTGCAGGTTACCTGCAGGTGTTCTGCTCTGCACCCGCGGATCAGTTTGAAAGCAGCCCAGTAACCACTGCAGAACAGATATTCCCATATATACACTGCGATTTTAATAAAAAACATACCTTCAATAACAGTATTCTATTCAGGTATCGCCGGTTGTTGCTGTCCCAGGCGGAGTGCATTTGGTATCACTCCGCCTGTGACAGGAGGCGGCGCTGTAGCCACTTACTTTCTCTACCGCCCACTTCATTAACAACACTGATGCTCTGGGATGGCGGGTCAGCAATCCACAATCTGGGCTTGCCAACCCATCATCCCAGAGCAGGAGGTCGCGGGCCACATCAGAGCTTGTTGGCACATCTGCATTTGAGCAAGGACAGGGAAGGTCTCAGGCCGCGTACACACGGTCGGTCAAAACCGATGAAAACGGACTGAAGGACCTTTTTATCGGTCCAAACCGATTGTGTGTGGGCCCCAACGGTCAGTTATCCTTCGGTCCAAAAATTTAGAACTTGCTTTAAAATTGAACCGATGGGGGGCGTGACCGGAAGCCAGCCTGGAAGGAAGCATCCCCTGAGAGCTCCTCTCCAGCCCGCAGCAATTAGGCAACAAAACGGGGGTAATTCCTGCCATCCATGGGCGGATCGCGGACCACCAGGTCCACTAAGGCTCGGGGAACATCCCAACCCCCGCCAGGCTCATCCTCGACCCTGAAGCACTATTTTCGGCCATCCGACATGCCGCCGGGCGGAGGAGACAAGATGGCGCCGGACGCTGCCGCCTTCAGCACAGGGACGTCTCCCCCTCACTCACCTCACCATCCGGAGCCATCCCCGACCCGATCGAGGACATCCGATTCGCCGTCGAGCCCGGATGGCTCCCAGCAGCCGGTGAGTGGATCCCCGCATCCGCATCTCCCTGCCGCAGACCACGCGGCACAGGCCGCGGCTTTCTATGGCCCCCAGGACACTCAATGTACGGGGGCCTTCCCCCGCCTGCTCCGCTCTGCCCCAGACCCTGAGCTGCAAAGCGGGGACCAGCTCTCCTCACCCACATTTAATCGGGAGGATTTCCCGGCCCTGCAAGCCACCAGCACCTCCCAGGCCTCCATAAGCTCTCCACAGCAAGGCAGCTCCCCGGCCAGTGCTAGGCCGCAATCCACCTCTCCCGCAGCACAGGGGCTTATTTACCCGGCCATCCATCTCGGGCCCGGGGATAGGAGAGGGATCTCTCCCCCCTCATATGCCTCAATGGCAAGCACTTCTGCCCCATGGCACGGAGGGGCCCCCACTTCTATGGAGGTACAGGCTCGGGCCTGGTCCGCATCATGGGACGCATCTCAGCAACCCCCCCCGAGGCCAGAAAACATGGAGACTTAGGTCCCAGCCACCAGCCATCCCCCATCAACCCACTCCATCCCACGCATGACACCGGGGGACCCTCTCATTATCCCCCTCCGCCATGGCAGTCCTATATGCAGGCCTTTCCCACGAAAGACGACTTTAAACAGTTAATTGAAGACGTCAAGGCGACCTGCCGCGCTGAAATTCAAGTTCTCCATACGGGTCTCAAACACTTAGCTGACAGAGTGGAGATGGCGGAGGAGGAGATCCAAGAGACTAAAATGGCAGTGCACCGCACACAAATCCAGGCATCAGACCATCATCTTATGCTCAGAGACATGCAGCGGCACATCGAAGACCTGGACAACAGGGGGCGCCGCAACAATGTCCGCATACGCGGCCTCCCCGAAGCGGAGGGGGCCGAGGACCTGCAGCTCACCCTCCAGAAACTATTCAATGGCATTCTGGGCGAACCAGCAGACAAGACCATCGAGATGGATAGGGCTCATCGAGCCCTCAAGCCAAAGGGCCCTGCCTCCAAACCGCGGGACGTCATATGCCGTGTAAACTCCTACCCGCTGAAGGAAGCCATAATGCGCAAAGCCCGCCCCATTCGTAACCTAGTCTTCAACAATAATCCACTACAGCTCTACCCGGACCTTTCCTGGATTACCCTCCAGAAACGGCGTCTTCTTCAACCCCTGCTCCGCACCTTACAGGACAAAGACATTGTGTACCGATGGGGCTTCCCCTTTAGCCTCTCCGCCAGCCACCAGGGAACTTCTGCCACCTTACGCTACCCAGAGGACCTGGACACCTTCTGCAACACACTGGACATCCCTGTCCCCCAGCTGCCAGATTGGGACCTTGTGGCTACACCACCCCCACCACCGGTGGTCTGGCAGAAAGTCCCGCCGCTTAGGCGCCCCAGAGGCCGCGACCCTGGCCGCAACTCCCCCAGGCACAGGCCTACATGAGATGGTCATCCTGGCCACAAGAGCCGCCCTGAGCACTACATGAAGCTTTCAAGTTTTGTTTTTGCCCATTGTTTACATTTTTTTTGGTTTTACCCCCGGTTGCCCAAGCCTTACCCCTGAGCTACATATCGGGCCAGTCTCGGACGAGACCCCGTAGAGGCTACCCTTCTGATTACGGACCCCCCCATGGCTAATAGCCTGAAAGTTCCTTCTTCCCCAACCCCCACGGTGGAATTTATCCACACCACCCCCCTGCCCCCCCGACCCACATTTTTGGACTCTTTGGTCGGGAGGTCCTCAAGGAACTGTTGGGTCCCGGGGGCCCTCGGGCCACCTGGACCCCTATTGTTGAATAATGTTGTGTTCTTCCTCTGTTTATTTGCTTACAACTCTCCTTTTCTTTCCAGATCTCTCTCTCTCCTCTTTCGAGCAGGCAAGACCCGAAGGCACGCCTCGGTGGCTGCCGGCCCGGCGGCCCCTCCACCCACCCTCCCAGAACCAGACGTAGCGCACCTGACTCCAGCTAAGTATGACTCACGACCACACCACCCACAACATGGCTAAGTTGCTATCCCTGAACGTACACGGGCTCAACTCTAATAAGAAACGACATTTAGCACTAAGGGAATTCAGGCAGTCGGGGGCGGAGATCATAATGGTACAGGAGTCGCACTTCTCCAAGGGCGACTCCTTTACGTTCGCAGCTAGATATTTCCCCTTGATATACCAGGCCTTTAGTTCGCGCAAACGGGCAGGAGTTGCAATCCTGGTCAAACGGGGCACCCCCTTTACCTGCACCGACACCTACATTGATCCCCTGGGCCACTTTATCATCCTGAGGGGTACGTGGCATTCGAGAGACATAACCCTGTGTACCTTATACGCCCCCAACGCCCATCAGCACAGATTTTTGGGCCGGGTCCTCGCCCGCCTAGCCCGCTCCCCCCACGGTTTATTGGTGGTGGGAGGGGACTTCAACCTACCCCACTCAGCAACCTGGGATCGCCTGGTAGTGAACCCCCGGGCCTCTCAGACTAGGGCCCTGCGGGACTCCAAGCTCTTCCGCCAGCTTACGAGGAAACATGCTCTATTTGACGCATGGCGGGCGCTTCACCCAGGGGATCGCCAGTTTACCTTTTACTCATCCCCCCATCACACACACTCACGCATAGATTACTTTCTAGTTAATAATACCACGCTACGCGCTACTAGCTCCGCACAGATACTACCCATCTCCTGGTCTGACCACGCTCCCATTACGTTGACCCTCGACCTGACCGCTCCCAACCGCAGGCCTTGTAACTGGCGACTGAATGATTTCCTCCTGAAGCACATCCCCTCCAAAATGGAGATAGAAACTGCCCTACAATTGTATTTTAGCGAAAACGATACGCAGGACATATCCACCACCACACTGTGGGCCGCTCATAAAGCGGTAATCAGGGGACGCTGTATGGCCATCTCATCGGCCCTTAAGAGGAACGCTGAGTCAGCTAAAAAACAGGCGGAAGCGCAGCTTCAAGCCCTAGAATCCCGTCTCCAGACCTCACCCTCCCGGACGCTTCTTAAACGCATTACCCTAGTGCGGTCGACACTCCGGGACCTCGCGCTGGGTCGAGTCGAGAAGGCCCTTGTCCGCCTCCGTCAGGTATACTATGATAAGGGCAATAAGGCGCAAGCTCTATTAGCAAGGAAGCTAGCCGATCGCTCCCTCGCTTCCACCCCGCACCAGGTCCAGGACAGATCGGGCAACACCATATCCCACCCGCAAAGTATTGCGGACGCATTCGCAGCATTTTACGCGGATCTGTACAACAGGCCTGAAATTCCCCATAACCCACCCACCCCCGACCTACTTGATAGGATGACACAATACCTGACACAGGCGGGCATCCCTCGGCTACAACCGGAGGACCTGATCCCCCTTAATGCTCCCATCACAGATGAGGAGCTAACCCGGGCCATTAAGGCCCTGCCCGCCCACAAGTCCCCAGGTCCAGACGGGTTTCCATACGAATATTATAAGACCTTTCTCCCCACACTTCTCCCCCACATGACTAAACTCTTCAACGCCTTTCTACAACAGACCCCCATCCCGCAGGATATGCAGCGATCATTTATCACCCTCATTCCTAAACCTGACAAGGACCCTTCATTATGCGCAAGCTACAGGCCAATAGCCCTATTAAACTCAGACCTCAAAATATTTACGAAGGTCCTCTCCCTCCGTTTAAATGTAGTCTTGCCCTCCCTGGTCCATAAAGACCAGGTGGGCTTTGTCCCCCTCCGCCAAGCGGGGGACAATACGAGAAAGGTGATTGACCTAATTGACGTGGCGGGCAGGGAGGGCTCGGAATCTTTGCTCCTAAGCCTAGACGCAGAAAAGGCGTTCGACCGCCTTGGCTGGCCCTTCATGCTCGCCACGTTGAAACACATGGGGTTTAGGGGACCTTTTCTTCAGGCGGTCCGACACCTCTATACCAACCCGTTATCACAGGTAAAAACTCCCTTTGCCACTTCGTCCACCTTCCCTGTCACCAATGGAACCCGCCAAGGGTGCCCACTCTCCCCCCTGCTCTTCGCTCTGTGCGTCGAGCCCCTAGCAGCGACGATCCGCGGTAACCCGGACATTCGGGGTATTCCAGTAAGGGGGAGGGAATTTAAGATCTCCCTCTTTGCTGACGATATTATTCTAACATTGACGCGCCCCCGCATCTCCCTGCCCAATCTTCACGTTGAACTTGAACGATACGGGGCCCTCTCGGGATACAAAACCAACACCTCTAAGTCGATGGCCATGCCGATAAACATGCCCGAACCAGAGACCCTACACATGCAGTCAGTCTTCCCATATCACTGGGAGCGAACCTCCCTGAAATACCTGGGGGTCCATCTGACCCCGGACTTTGCATCCCTGTACCAGGCCAATTTCCCCCCCCTTTATAGCTCGATCAGGGCGCTGATCCATAAATGGAAGCCCCATCAGATATCCCTTCTGGGCCGGATAGCGGCCATAAAAATGGTGATCCTTCCAAAACTGCTGTATCTGTTCCAGACCCTTCCCATCCCAGTCCCATGCGCCCATTTGCGAGCCCTACAAGCAGACCTCCTCCGATATGTGTGGAACTACAAGCGCCACAGGATCCCACGTTCGGTCATGACGGCGGCGCGAACCGAGGGAGGCCTGGCCTTCCCAGACCTGGTGAAATACTACCAGGCCTCACAGCTACGAGCGGTGGCATCATGGTTTCCCCAGAAGTCCTACAATAGGTGGACGGAGGTGGAAAAGATTTGGCTGGCACCAATTCACCCCAATAACCTCCTCTGGAACGCGAACGCGTCAGTGGAGCCAGGACGTTTGCTAGGCTCCATGCGGCAGCTTCAAAGCATATGGAGGAGGCTAGCCCAAGGCTGCCGACTGAAATCTGATAGCTCCCTGCTGACTTCCTTTCTCTATAACCCTAAAGTACCGACAAGCCTCACCCACCCGATGTCATGGCCCTGGGCCTCGCGAAACCTATTTCATTTTGGCCATTTAGTAGATCCCAGGTCCCGCACCCTACACTCCTTCGCTGATCTTCAAGCCAAACATGACATTCCACGACAAGCTTTCTTCAGCTACCTACAGATCCGCCACTACGCCCACACAGTAGCCCCTCGGCTCCTCTTCTCGAAGCCAACCCCATTTGAGCGCATTATACTAGAGGGCACAGCTCGAAGGGGCCTTATATCAGACATATACCAAATCTTAAATGAACACTCCTTCCAACAAAACGGTAAACACGCCTATATGCTTCGATGGGAGAGGGAGCTTGGGGAGGTGCTCTCGGAGGAGGAGTGGGGAGCGGTTTGGAGACAGGCGGCCAAAAGCTCTATCTGTACCCTTTATAAGGAGAATGCATACAAAGTGCTGTTTTTTTGGTACCTGACCCCGGACGTTCTCCACAAGATCTACCCTTCCACCTCTGACCGGTGCTGGCGATGTAACCAAGCGAGGGGCACATTGTTTCACATATATTGGGCCTGCCCCTTGATTGTCCCGTTTTGGACTCAGACACGAGAGCTCCTGACCCGCCTCCTGGAGGTGCCCATACCCCTCTCCCCGAAGCTATTCCTTTTGGGCCTGTCCCAACCTCGCATAGCCAAACCTTATAAAAAGCTGTTAAGACACATTATCACGGCGGCAAAGTGCTTGATAGCACTAAACTGGAAGAAACCGATGCCCCCAACCCAAGAGGCCCTCTACGTTAGGGTCAAGGATGTAGAACTCATGGAAAAAATGACGGCTAGGATCCGGGACAGACTAGAGGATCATGACCTTGTCTGGGAGAGGTGGCATGTGAGGGAGGACCCGCCGTGAGCCGACGACAGACCACCGAGGTATGCTACAACACCCACCCCTCTTGCCTGCTTCCCTCCTCTCCTCTCTCCCTTTTTCTATCCTCTCCTTTTTCTTTTTCTCTCTTCCTTTTCTCTCCCTCTCCACTTGCCTCTCCCACTCACCCATCCCCCCCTTCCCGCCCCACCTCCTCTCTCCTTTCTCTCTTTTGTTTGAATCCTGTTATTTTATAAGCTACTGATAGTACAAATAACTATGAAACCACTGTGTAAGCACATTAAGCTGGAATTGTGTACCTCTTCTCTTCTCTTACACCAGATATGTTGCCATATTTTGTACTGCCCTTTTTTCAAAAATAAAAAACTGTTATTGGAAAAAAATTGAACCGATGGACGCCTGACCGATAGGTCAAAACCGATGGTTAGTATGCAAAAGCATCGGTTAAAGGTCCACGCGTGCTCGGAGTCGAGTCGACGCATGCTTGGAAGCATTGAACTTCGTTTTTTCAGCACGCCATTGTGTTTTACGTCACCGCGTTTTGACGCGATCGTTTTTTTTAACCTATGGTGTGTAGGCACATCAGACCATCAGTCAGCTTCATCAGTTAACCGATGACAACGGTCCTTCGGACCGTTCTCATCAGATGGACCGATCGTGTGTACATGGCCTTAGACTTCCCTGCCGTTAGGCTTTGCACCAGGGTTAACACCTGTCCGGGATTCACCCGGACAGTCCGGGTTTTAAATCTTGTGTCCGGGTTTCAGTCCATCTTTCATTTTAAAGAGGTTGTAAAGGTTCGTTTTTTATTTTCTTTAGGTTCCTTTAAGCTAGTGCATTGTTGGTTTCAATTTAAAGGGGTTGTAAAGGTTTTTGATTTTCTAAATAGGTTCCTTTAAGCTCGTGCATTGTTGGTTCACTTATCTTTTCCTTCGATTTCCCTTCTAAATGTTTTTTTTCTTTGTCTGAATTTCTCACTTCCTGTTCTCCTCAGTAAGCTTGCCCCCATCACCCGAGCCGTTCTGGCTGGGGGTTAGTCCCCCTCCCTTGGGACTACATCCCTCCTGGGAGACGCTGACTGACCCCCAGCCAGAACGGCTCGGATGATGGGGGCAAGCTTACTGAGGAGGAACAGGAAGTGAGAAATTCAGACAAAGAAAAAAAACATTTAGAAGGGAAATCGAAGGAAAAGGTAAGTGAACCAACAATGCACTAGCTTAACCACTTAACCCCCGGACCATATTGCTGGTCAAAGACCAGAGCACTTTTTGCAATTTGGCACTGCGCCGCTTTAACTGACAATTGCGGGGTCGTGCGACGTGGCTCCCAAACAAAATTGGCGTCCTTTTTTCCCCACGAATAGATCTTTCTTTTGGTGGTATTTGATCACCTCTGCGGTTTTTCGTTTTTGCGCTATAAACAAAAATAGAGCAACAATTTTGAAAAAAAAAATATTTTTTACTTTTTGCTATAATAAATATCCCCCAAAAATATATAAAAAAAAAAATTTCCTCAGTTTAGGACGATACGTATTCTTCTACCTATTTTTTGCAAAAAAAAATCGCAATAAGCGTTTATTGATTGGTTTGCGCAAAAGTTATAGCGTTTACAAAATAGGGGGTATTTTTAGGGCATTTTTATTAATATTTTTTTTTACTAGTAATGGCGGCGATCAGCGATTTTTTTTTCGGTACTGCAACATTATGGCGGACACTTCGGACACTTTTGACACATTTTTGGGACCATTGGCATTTTTATAGCGATCAGTGCTATAAAAATGCATTGGATTACTATAAAAATGCCACAGGCAGTGAAGGGGTTAAGACTAGGGGGCGGGGAAGGGGTTAAGTATGTTCCCTGGGTGTGTTCTTACTGTGGGGGGGGGGGGTGGCCTCACTAGGGGAAACACTGATCTTCTGTTCATACATTGTATGAACAGAGGATGAGCATTCCCCCCCCCTGACAGGACCGGGAGCTGTGTGTTTACACACACAGCTCCCGGTCCCCGCTCTGTAACGAGCGATTGCGGGTGCCCAGCGTCGATCGCGCCCGCCGGGCACGCGCACGGGAGTCGGGGGCGTGCGCCCCTAGTGGCCTGCGAGAGAGCCGAAGTAGAGCTACGGGCTCTCGCGCAGGGGAGCCAACGTGCCGCCTTAAACCGACGGCGGCAGGTCGGCAAGTAGTTAAAGGAACCTATTTAGAAAATAAAAAACCTTTACAACCCCTTTAAATTGAAACCAGCTGGCTGGTATTTATACAGGAATTGAATAAACCAATATGAGTGACAGTCTACTATGCAGACACCTAGCCGGTCATCCTGTGTCTTTCTCTACAGGTGGGGAAGTTGGACCGGAATCCAGTGGTGTCCTTCTGGGGATCTCATCAGCTTCTCTCTGAGGGTTGAGCCACCCATTGAAGGTGACGATACCGGAGCTAACAACATCATGTTCCAGTGCTCCGATATGAAGATCCTTAAAGGATATGGCAGTTCCTGGGGCGATTTTGGAGCCTGGAGTGAAATCTGCTACACGGGAATTTGTGGCATCCAGACCAATGTGGAGAGACCCCAAGGAAAAGGAGATGACACAGCCCTCAATGACGTCAAGTTTTGCTGCTGCTAACATTAACTACCAATAAAATATAAACTCTATAGTTGTGAATTAATTTTCATTAAAAATGCTACTCCAGCCAAACAGTTCCTAGGTGCACCTACCTTGTGCACGTAATAGGGTGCAAATAAGCATCAACAGGTTGCATTTAGATGATGCTCAGTACGGATGAGCGAATGAACCTTGATATGGTTCAAAGCAGGTTTGGCAAACATTACTCTATCCGCATTGGGAAGACACATGACATGAGTGATACTTGTGCTGCCGCCCTAATTAAATTACAATATGGGAAAAGTCCCCCAACGGGGCATTATCGCAGCAAATTTCACAAATTCAGGAGAATTATTAAAAGGGTTGTAAAGGTAAAACAAAAATCCCCTAAATATCTTCCTTTACCTTAGTGCAGTCCTCCTTCACTTACCTCATCCTTCCATTTTGCTTTTAAATGTCCTTATTTCTTCTGAGAAATCCTCACTTCCTGTTCTTCTGTCTGTAACTCCACACCGTAATGCAAGGCTTTCTCCCTGGTGTGGAGAAAGCCTCTTGAGGGGGCGAGCAGGAGTGTCAGGACACTCTCTACTGTGCAGATAGAGAAAGGAGCTGTGTGTTAGTGGGCGTCCTGACACTCCTGCTCGCCCCCTCCCCCCTCAAGAGGTTTTCTCCACACCAGGGAGAAAGCCTTGCATTACTGTGTGGGGTTACAGACAGAAGAACAGGAAGTGAGGATTTCTCAGAAGAAATAAGGAAATTTAAAAGCAAAATGGAAGGATGAGGTAAGTGAAGGAGAGGACTGCACTAAGGTAAAGGAAGCTATTTAGGGGGGGGGGGGGAATACAACGCTTTTAAGGGCTCTTTCACACGGAGCGGATCCGTATTGATCCGCCCCGTGTATGTCCGTCTGCTCAGCGAGATCATCCGTAAATCCCCGCTGAGCTGTCGGCGGACAGGGCGGTCCCTGCACACTGTGCAGAGACCGTCTTTCCTCCGCTCTCCCCTATGGGGAATCGGATGAATACAGACCGTGTGTCCGTATTCATCCGATCCGTTCCGCCAGACGGAAGAAAAATAGGGTTTTCTTCCGTCTGAAAAAGCGGATCTTTGCGGAGGCGGATCTTTGCGGACGTTAGCGGATGCATCATCCGCTAACGTCTGCAATCCCGTAAACGGACTTGTAAAAAAACGGACCGTGTGAAAGGGCCCTAAAGAAGAGTTTCTTCATTGAAAAATCACAATGTAAACTGGACACATAGGCGTTTTTAAAATATGAGCTCTGGTTAGGGAATGTATCACCATTCAAAATCTTACAAAGATTTATAAACATACAAAAATACGCAGTGTGAAATATCTAATATGCAAATTCCAAATGCGTTTCGACCTGCGTGGTCAAAGTCTTCCTCAGGGGATTAATATGCTGTCAAGAAATATATATAAAAATATTATTTACACTTCTTATTATCATTTCACAAGGTAAACAATAGGCAATGTATGTCATATTGTAAAAACAGTAGGATTTACATGGAATATATTTACCAAAGAAGGGTGTATAGATGACAAAATCTCCTGGCCAGGGTTCCTCTAAAATTGATCAGATGATCCTGTGTGTTCATGCCACTCGTATTCCAAGGAAGGACACCTTCGCTCCTAATGTGACTTACAAGCAGTGTTGCCAACCTACCAGATTGAAATTTACTGGCACGACCCCCGAAATTTAGTGGCGCAGCCTTGTTTTTACGTTTTCACAAAAGTTACTAAATTACATTTTTAGGTGCAAATTTTAGTATTTAGGCTACAAACAAGTACGCTAGGCAAATAGCAATGTGATTTAAGGTAGATATTAAGGTAAACATTTTTTTTTCAAATTTTCGATTTAATAAGGGCAAATTATTTAGTCACATCACCCCCTGCCTTCATCCCCCTCTGCCACCAACACCCCCTGCCTTCACCCCCCTCTGCGGTGCCATGATCTCCCCCTGCCCCCAATCTCCCCCAGCTCATCGTCCCCTGCCTCCATCCCCCTCTGCGGTGCCACCAACACCCCCTGCCACTAACACCCCCTGCCTCCAATATCCCCCTGCCTCCATCGCCCTCTGCGGTGAGACCGCAGCCAACATCACTCCCTGCCTCCAATCTCCATGCGCAGTTCCAAGCCGAACTGATCTTGGCTATTTTTACTGGCACATTTCCGCAACCACAAACATTTACGAACGGAGGAAAAAAGTGCCTGTTTTTACGAACTGTCCGTAAATATACGGATGGTTGGCAACACTGCTTACAAGGAGCCAAACTATGAAATAGCCAGCAATGATGTCGGGGTAAAGTAGTCAAGCGCCTGCAGTGGAGTCCCAATGATTGCAGTGGAGTCCCAACAATACTGAATCCAAACCCCACTGAAGTCAATAGGCAAGGGATTGATTGTCAAAGGAGGGCATGGGGAGTTGGGCAGTAGACATGTGCAATTCGTTTAGTTTCTAATTCGTTTTTTAACGAAAATTCCGAAATTTCAAATTTCTGAATTTCTGAATTTTTACATTTCGAAAAAAAAATTCGGAAATTCGGATTTTTGGAAATTCTGAAATACGAACATTTTTCTTTTAATTTTAGAAATTTCGAATTTTTCATTTTTTTTTAATTTTCAAATTTTTCATTTTCGACTTTTCAAATTTCAAATTTTTCAATTTTCGAATTCTCGAAATTTCAAATTTTCAATTTTTTTACTTTCGAATTTCGAAATTTTCAATTTTCGCATTTTCAAATTTTTCATTTTCGAATTTTCAAAATTTCAAATTTTTCATTTTTGAAATTTCTAATTTTGGAATTTTTCATTTTGGAATTTTCAAATTTTTCATTTATATATATATATATATATATATATATATATATATATATTGTAAGTCCAAAATTGACCAGGCCAGATTTCAGTCCAGGATGGGTCTATTTTACACATCAAACCTGTAACATGTTACACATCAAAAGACGCTTGTCGATTGTCAATAGGCAAAGAGACAGGATGGGTCTATTTTACACATCAAACCAATCAAACCATTACTCAGGCCACATGTAATCTAATTACTTATTAGAGGGAGCTTATTAGTATGCAAGGATGTATACTAATTAGTGGAGTCATTACCTGTCACTCTGAAAGACAGGATGTAGATCAAAGACTCAGCTCAGCTATTCAGTGAATAGGGAATATAATCCTGGAGTTCAGTCTTGTCTCTGAGAATATATTCCCTATGTATTCTCTGTATGAATATGGCACAGGTCTAGGAAAAGATGGGATTCTGAATTACTCTGTTGGATTTGTATCGTCTGTGGAATTTGGACTTTGTTCGTTATTGGAAGTTAAATAAAATGCATTCTCTGGAAAGCCTAGTGTGTTGCTGCGGAACAACAAATTTATAATCATCATACTAACATCTAAATATCAATTATCTTACCGGACACTACACTATTGGACATTTATATCACTACAATAGGCACACTATTTGGCTTCATATTTGCACTTTATTGGTGACAGCGGACCATCACTGCTGCCTATTATGTGTGTGTTTTTCACAAGAATTTTTATGCACATTTTTTATTGTTTGCACTTAGCACTTTTGTAAATTGGCTTTCAGTAAGCGCCTCAACACCCCTCATTATACATTCTGATCAGTGTGTGAACACTTATTTAGTTGTGGCAGCTGCTGTCTTTATTATTTTTCACTGTTATTTAGTATTCTATACCTTTATTAGTATTTAGATACGGGTCCTATTTTAGTGTGGTTTGCGCATTAGTTCCCCCCCCCATTTTGTTTATTACATTTCACCCCTTGTCTATCAAAGTACATTTAAAAATGGCATGGAAGACAAGGGGTTAAATCTAGCTCATGGCTTGGTAGCTTTAGAGCAGGGGTCTCCAAAACTTTTCAAACAAAAGGCCAGTATACAGTCCTTCAGATTTTAGGAGGACAGAATTGTGGCCCAGGTAGAAAATGTCCCGGCCCAGAATCAGTGAGAATAAATATGGTTTCAGGGTTGGTGGTCTGTAGGAGGAACAGTTCCTCTATTAGGAACAACTGCTTTTTATGATCCCAATTTCACGTGATTTTACTGCTACATTTTTAACAAAATAAAGCCTTCACGGTTTTTACTTGTTTGACCTGCACCATTGGAGCATTTTTTCATTTATTCCTCACATATGCTGTGTTCCACGAGTGTGGCCTTTTCCATCATTTGGCCTCACCCATTGGGGTTTCTGCCTTGGAGAGAGCGTCTGACCAGATCGGTTCCAATATCCTGAGTGGAGCGACCATCTGAACCATCCAACAGAGCCATCCATCTGCACAAAACCCAGGGTCCGCTGTGACCACCACGCTTTACCTGACTTGGCGCTAGTATTAGCACGCAAGTCCACCACAGCTGGTAAGAATACCCTTTTTATTTCCTATACCAACGTGGAGATTGCTACAGACAAGCCATTACCACTGTTTGTTTGAATTTACATCATCTGTGAAGTGCATTCACCTTTCCAGCGTAAATCCGTCCGGCGCAAGCTGGCCTAATTCAAATGGGGCGTGTATCATTTAAATTAGGCGTGTTCCCACCACGAACGTACTGCGCATGCTCCGTTTTGTAATTTCCCGCCGTGCTTTGCGCAAAATGACGTCGCACCGACGTAATTTTTTGAACGGCGACGTGCGTTACGTCCTTTCCTATTCCCGGACGACTTACGCAAAAAAAAAAAAAATTAAATTTGACGCGGGAACGACGGCCATACTTTAACATGGCTGGTCTAAATATAAGCCCTGAAATAGCAGCCGTAACTTTACGACGGGAAAAGCCGATTAGCGACGACGTAAGAGAATGCGACGAGCGCGCATAGCTTCGTGGATCGCCGTAAACAGCTAATTAGAATACCCGACGCGGAAAACGATGCGAACTCCACCCAGCGGGCGCCAAAGTATTACACCTACGATCCGAAGGCGTACGAAGCCTGTTGGATCGAAGCCAGAAGCCGTCGTATCTTGGTTTGAGAATTCAAACTAAAGATACGACGCGGCAAATTTGAAAATACGCCGGAGTATCAGTAGATACGCCGGCGTATTTCGACTGTGAATCTGGCCCAGTATGTCATTTTCAACTTAAAAAAAACTTGCGATGCCTCTTACTAAATACCTTGGACTGTCTACTTTCCAAAAGAGGGGTTATTTGGGGGATCTTTGCACTGTCCTGACATTTCGGCCTAAATTTATGAAGAACATAAGTCATTTTCACTCACTCACTCACTCACAGTTATTTATTTTGTATGTTATAACAGAAAAGAAGAAAACCTTTTTTTTCCCAAAATGTTTCGGTCTTTTTTTTCATTTATTTCTCACAACAAATCAGTGGCGATTAAATACCACCAGAAAGCTCCATTTGTGTAAAGAAAATGCAAAAAATTGTTGTGGGGAAAGTGTTGCCTGACCGTGCAATTGTCAATCAAAGTGTGAGAGCGCTGAAAGCTGAAAATTGTCCTGGGCAGGAAGGGGGTAAATGTGCCTGGTATTGAAGTGGTTAAACTGGCAGAGCATGGGGGGGGGGTGACGATGCTGCAGGGGCCAGTCTAGCAGTGCAGAGGAGAGGTGGATCAGGTAAGTAGATCTAATTTTCCATGCACCCTAAAACTAAACGCGCAATGAACCTTTTCATGGCTGGCACAGCCCCACTGCATGGGAACATTTTTTTGTTTCCCGATGCTCTGCTTTAAGTATTTTTTAAGCAGAACTCAACACCAACAAAAAAAGAAAATGGTGCACTGGACTGGCTGCCAGTACCATAGCAGCCAATGAAGCAGAACACCCAGGGCACACAGCCTCATTTATTGCTATGGTACTGGTGGCCAGCCCAACTGCACCATGGAAATGCATGACACCAATCCAGTGCTGTCCGAGCATTCAGTAGAGGACCTGCTCAACCTCCCGCCCTCTGACCAGATCTGCTTTGCTGCCTACCCTGTGCCAGGGGAGGGGGGTTTCTGATGTGCAAGAGGGGGGGGGGGTTCTGATGTGCAAGAGGAGTTCTGATGTGCAAGGGAAGTTCTGATGTGTAAGGGGGGTTCTGATGTGCAAGGGGGTTCTGATGTGAAAGGGGAGGTTCTGATGTGAAAGGGGGTTCTGATGTGCAAGGGGGTTCTTATGTGCAAGGGGGTTCTGATATGAAAGGGGGTTCTATAGTGAAAGGGGGTTCTGATGTGAAAGGGGGTTCTGATGTGCAAGGGGGTTCTGATGTGCAAGGGGGTTCTGATGTGCAAGGGGGTTCTGATGCAAGAGGGGGGGTTCTGATGTGCAAGAGGAGTTCTGATGTGCAAGGGAAGTTCTGATGTGTAAGGGGGGTTCTGATGTGCAAGGGGGTTCTGATGTGCAAGGGGGTTCTATAGTGAAAAGGGGTTCTGATGTGAAAGGGGGTTCTGATGTGCAAGGGGGTTCTGATGTGCAAGGGGGTTCTGATGTGCAAGGGGGTTCTGATGTGCAAGGGGGGTTCTTATGTGCAAGGGGGTTCTTATGTGCAAGGGGGTTCTGATGTGCAAGGGGGTTCTGATGTGAAAGAGGGTTCTGATGTGCAAGGGGGTTCTTATGTGCAAGGGGGTTCTGATGTGCAAGGGGGTTCTGATGTGAAAGGGGGGTTCTGATGTGCAAGGGGGTTCTGATGTGCAAGGGGGTTCTTATGTGCAAGGGGGTTCTGATATGAAAGGGGGTTCTTATGTGTAAGGGGGTTCTGATGTGAAAGGGGGGGTTCTGATGTGAAAGGGGGTTCTGATGTGCAAGGGGGGTTCTTATGTGCAAGAGGGGATTCTGATGCGCAAGGCGGGGTTCGGTTGTACGAGGGGGGTACTGATGCACAAGGGGGTTCTGATGTGCAAAGAGGGGTTCTGTTGTGTAAGGGGAGATCTGATATGCAAGAGGGGGGTTCTGATGTGCAAGATGGGGGTTCTGATATGCAAGGGGGGGTTCTGATGTGCAAGGGGGTTCTGTTGTGCAAGGGGGGTTCTTATGTGCAAGAGGGGATTCTGATGCGCAAGGCGGGGTTCGGTTGTACGAGGGGGGTACTGATGCACAAGGGGGTTCTGATGTGCAAAGAAGGGTTCTGTTGTGTAAGGGGAGATCTGATATGCAAGAGGGGGGTTCTGATGTGCAAGATGGGGGTTCTGATATGCAAGGGGGGGGTTATGTTGTATGAGGAGGTCCTGATTTGCAAGGGGGGGTTCTTTTGTGCAAGGGGGGTTCCGATGTGCAAGAAGAGGGTTCTGATGCGCAAAGCGGGGGTTCGGTTTTACAAGGGGGGTACTGATGCACAAGGGGGTTCTTTTGTACGAGGGGGGTTATTTCTTAGAGTGTGCTTATTCATTCATTTAAAATGTATTAATTCAATTACAAAACATATTTTTTGGGCCCACAAATAAAGAAATATATACGTCGGCAGAATGGCACGGCTGGGCACAGGCACATACAGGTACGTCACCTTTAAGAGCCCAGCCGTGGGTGTCGCGCGCACGTGACCGGGTCTGAAGCTCCGTGACCGCGCACGCGGGACCCGCTGACCCGATCGCCGCCGGTGTCCCGTGATCGGTCACAGGAGCTGAAGAACGGAGAGAGGTGAGTGTAAACACACCTTCCCGTTCTTCTCTGTGGCAGTGACACTGATCGTCTGTTCCCTGATATAGGGAACGACGTCCAGTGATGTCACGCCTACAGCCACGCCCCCCTACAGTAAGAATCACTCCCTTAGGGCACATTTAACCCCTTAGCGCCCCCTAGTGGTTAACCCCTTCACTGCCATTGTCATTTTCACAGTAATCGGTGCATTTTTATAGCACTTTTCGCTGAAAATGACAATGGTCCCAAAAATGTGTCAAAAGTGTCCGATGTGCCTGCCATAATGTCGCAGTCATGAAAAAAACGCTGATCGCCGCCATTACTAGTAAAAAAAATATATTAACAAAAATGCCATAAAACTATCCCCTATTTTCTAAACGCTATAACTTTTGTGCAAACCAATCAATAAACGCTTATTGCAATTTTTTTTACCAAAAATATGTAGAAGAATATGTATCGGCCTAAACTGAGGAATTTTTTTTTTTATATATATATTTTTGGGGGATATTTATTACAGCAAAAAGTAAAAAATATTGAATTTTTTTCAAAATTGTCGCTCTATTTTTGTTTATAGCGCAAAAAATAACAACCGCAGAGGTGATCAAATACCACCAAAAGAAAGCTCTATTTGTGGGGGAAAAAAGGACGTCAATTTTGTTTGGGAGCCACGTCGCACAACCGCGCAATTGTCAGTTAAAGCGACGCAGTGTCGAATCTCAAAAACTGGCCAGGTCCTTTACCTGCATAATGGTCCGGGGCTTAAGTGGTTAAAATTGTTTATTGATCGTGTAGAATCCCCACATCAGCTTCTGTGCGAAATTCGGGCCCACACACCCATAACCACAATGATGAGGAAATCTGCTCACCAGATGATGTAGACTCTCAAGTTATAGAGAAGTCTAAATACGCCTTAGAACAGGGGTGGGCAATTATTTTTTCGATGGGGCCACATGAGAAACTAAAAATATTTTGGAGGGCCGGGCCAAAAGGCTAAACTCAATACTGCATAAAATCAATTGTATTTCTTTATAAAAAGCAGTAAATATCATTGTTGGACAACTGGTACGAGTACTTGTTATAGTTAAACAATGAAAAAGTGAGGTTGCCTTACAAGAAAAAAAATTTAATTTATTAAACAAAATTTCCCAAAACAATTAACATTTTTCACTATTTGTGACTCATATTAGTGAAAATTTCCAATCACGTTCACTCAAACACATTTTGAGTTTCATTTACTGTTGGAAAGAGGTTCTTAGCATTCTCAAGACATAATGCAAAGACACTCCAAATCTTAAAGGGGTAGTCAACTGGAAAATATTTATTTTCAACTGGTGACAGAAAGTTAGACGGATTTGTAAATTACTTCTATTAAAAAATCTAAATCCTTCCAGAACTTTTTAGCAGCTGTATACTACTGAGGAAATCCCTTTCTTTCTTGATTTGCGTGATGCGTTGTCCACAGTGCTCTCTGCTGACACCTCTGTCCATTTTAGGAACTGCATGAGCAGGAGAAAATCTCCATAGCAAACCATTGGTGCTGTGGACAGCTCCTAAATGAGGTGTCAGCAGAGAACACTGTGGACAACAAATCACACAAACCAAGAAAGAAAGGGATTTCCTCAGTAGTATGCAGCCACTAAAGTGGCTAAAAAGTACTGGAAGGATCAAGATTTTTTATAGAAGTAATTTACAAATCTGTCTAACTTTCTGTCACCAGTTGAAAAGAAAATGGGGGAGATTTATCAAAACCCGTCCAGAGGAAACGTTGCTGAGTTGCCCATAGCAACCAATCAGATTGCTTCTTTCAGTTCTCAGAGGCCTTTTCAAAACTGAAAGAAGCAATCTGATTGGTTGCTATGGGCAACTCAGCAGCAACGTTTCCTCTGGACGGGTTTTGATAAATCTCCCCCATTTTCATTAGGTGGTTTATGTAATTTTAGCAGAAAATGCACCAATATATTGCAAACCATAGCTATGGTTTGCAATATATTAGTGCATTTTTTGATAAAATTACATAAACCAGCTGAAAAGAGACTCAGAAACTCAAAAAAGAGGAGATAAAATGTGCACAAAGCATGACAAGGGACAGACACCACAGAAAATAGATATGAGAAGTATATAATATGGATGGTATTCATCAGTCTGTGAGAACAGCAACAAAACATCACTCACCATCACAACAGATCCAAAGTACGATGACTGTGAAGTTTTCCTGCACCGTCCTAGGAGGGCCAGTCACATCCACCACGCCGCATCAATCGCTCCTCACAGGCGCGCGGAAAGGAGCTGACGTCATCTGACGTGATGTCAACTCCCTGTGTGCGTCTGCACGTACGGCTCAAGCCGTAGCCCCGCCCCCCCCACTAGCTGATGGCCGGCCCAGCCACTGACCATCATCCAGGAGACGTTGCGCAATATAATTCGCCCTGCGCCGCCAGCTACTACATTGCCGTAACTAGTGCTCCGCCCGGGGGCCGGATTAAAAGGTCCGCCGGGCCATATACGCCCCGCGGGCCGTAGTTTGCCCAGGTCTGCCTTAGAATGATAAAAATCAGATGTACACTATATTGTCAAAAGTATTGGGACACCTGCCTTTACACACACATGGACTTTAATGGCATCCCAATCTTAGTCCGTAGGGTTCAATATTGAGTTGGCCCACCCTTTGCAGCTATAACAGCTTCACCTCTTCTGGGAAGACTGTCCACAAGATTTAGGAATGTGTCTATGGGAATGTTTCACCATTCTTCCAGAAGTGCATTTCTTGAGGTCACCTGGCCTGGCTCGCAGTCTCCACTCTAATTCATCCCAAAGGTGTTCTATCAGGTTGAGCAAATTCGCTCATCCATGTCTTTATGGACCTTGCTTTGTACCATTGGCGCCTGGTGCTCCAAATGTTTGGGGGGCGCAAACAAACTGAAAAATGCTGCCAGTGTGCCCATAAAATGCTGCCAGTGTGCCCATCAAATGCTGCCACTGTGCCCATCATATGCTGCCAGTGTGCCCATTAAATGCTGCCAGGGTGCTCATTAAATGCTGACAGTGTGCCCATCAAATGCTGCCACTGTGCCCATCATATGCTGCCAGTGTGCCCATTAAATGCTGCCAGGGTGCCCATTAAATGCTGACAGTGTGCCCATCATATGCTGCCACTGTGCCAATTGCTGCCAGTGTGCCCATCAAATGCTGCCAGTGTGCCCATTAAATTCTGCCAGTGTGACCCCCTGCCCGCTCGCTGTCTGCCTGGCACTTACCCTGTCTTGGTGGGGCAGCGGGTGACAGCGATGAGAGGGGTCCTTCATGTCTCCTACGGGGCCGTGCACAGCGTCCTCATCTCTGACTCCCGTCCCCTCGGTCTGTCAGGTATCCAATTGCGGCACCTGTTGTTTCAACCAATCAGGTGACAGGGTAACCAGACCCGGTGCACCTGATTGGCTGAGAGGCGGGTCAGTGTTAGGGAAGCGATGTATTCATTTCCCTAACACAATACTAAGTAAACAGCGAACGCACAGCAGTGCGCCCGCTGGTTACCCTTTTGGAAGCCTATTAGAGACCACGGCTCTAATCAGGAAGCCTATTAGAGCCTAATCGGGTGCTTCCAAAACACCACCGCCGCTGTGATTCATATGCCCGGCGCCCGACAAGGGGTCAGGCACATGAATAGATGGCGGCAGCGGCGGCCATAGATAGATAGATTCATGCATTGCATGAATCTATGTGAGCGAGCAGGAGAGGGAGGGTGGGGGGGGGGGGGCGGCGCTCCATCAGATTTTTATCATTCCAAGGCGTATTTAGACTTCTCTATAAATTGAGAGTCTACATCATCTGGTAAGCAGATTTCCTCAGGTGTCCCAATACTTTTGACAATAGAGTGTATATCAAACATCAACTGGAATCCAAGCGGTATACTCAAATCAATGAAACACAGGCTTGCTTTGGGAAATTCACCATAAACTTCCAGAGGATACCGTCATCAAACCAAATTGGTTATTACTAGAGTTGAGCGAACCCGTACTGTAAAGTTCAGGTTCGGTACGGACTTTGGGTTTTTCCCCCAAAGCACCTTGTCCCCATGTTGATGGGGACAAGGGCCTCATCCCCACAACCCTTGCCCGGTGGTTGTGGGGGTATGCAGGCGGGAGGCTTATCAGAATCTGGAAGACCCATTTAACAAAGGGGACCCCCAGATCCTGACCCCCCCTGTGTGAAATGGTAATGGGGTACACTGTACCCCTACCATTTCACAAAAGAAGTGTAAATTCTTGTAAAAAAAAAAAAACACACACACCGTAGAATAAAGTCCTTTATTAATAATAAAAAAAAATAAAAAATACTCCAGCGGTGATAATCCACTCGTTCCCGGCTTCCTGCTCCAACGTTGTCCTGATCCAGGGACGGGTGCGGGTGATATCCAGCGATGAGAAGATCCATCCATCCAAAGCGCAGCATCGCCGACCTCCTCTCACCGCTGGACACAGCCCAGCGAATGACCCGTCACGTGACCCCGCACCCTCTGACGCACCCTCTGCTACGTCACTGGGTAAGCCCAGGAAGAGGGAAGACTGGGCTTACCCAGTGACGTAGCAGAGGGGGCGGGGTCACGTGACGGGTGGCCCTGCCTCCCCTATATAAGTAATGTCACAGCTTCAGCGCGTTATTCGCTGGGCTGTGTCCAGCGGTGAGAGGAGGTCGGCGATGCTGCGCTCTGGATGGATGGATCTTCTCATCGCTGGACCGGAGATCACCCGCACCCGTCGCTGGATCGGGACAACGTGGGAGCAGGAAGCCGGGAACGAGTTGATTATCACCGCTGGAGTTTTTTTATTTATTTTTTATTAATAAAGGACTTTATTCTAAGGTGTGTGTTTTTTTTTTTACAAGAATTTACACTTTCTTTGTGAAATGGTAGGGGTACCCCATTACCATTTCACATAGGGGGAGTCAGGATCTGGGGGTTCCCTTTGTTAAAGGGCATGTGGCCTGGTGCGGTTCAGGAGAGGGGGGGCGCACTCTGTCCCCCCCTCTTTTCTGCGGCCGGCCAGGTCAACGTGCTCGGATAACGGGTCTGGTTATGGATATTTAGGGGGAACCACACGTCATTTTTTTTTTAAATTGACGGCGGGGTTCCCCTTAATATCCATACCAGACCTAAAGGGTCTGGTTATTGAATTTGCGGGGACCTCCGCGCATTTTTTTTCTAAAAGTCCGTGTCCCATTGACTACAATGGGGTTCGGAGTTCGGGTGTCCAGGTGTCCGCTCAACTCTAGTTATTACCTCTTAAGAGTGTGAATAAAAGGTACCATAGTGCAGTATGTGTTTTAAAACCACTTTTTAATGTAAAGTAATAAACTCACATAGGAATAAAAAAGCTCACCAAACAAGTTTCCAAGATGGCCGCAGCATCCAGCCTGCTTATGTCATGCGTCACATGTTCCAACTTACGCGTTTCATTACAATCTGACGTCATCGCGCCTCTGATTTTTTTTTATCCTTATGTCCGTGTGAGTTTATTATTTTACATTAAAAGTGTTTTATGTTAAAAGACGTACTGCACTATGGTACCTTTTATCCACACTCGAATGTGGTAATAACCAAATGGGTTTGATGACGGTATCCTCTGGAAGTGTATGGTGATTTTCCCATGGCAAGGCTGTGTTTCATTGATTTGAGGATACCGCTTGGATACCAGTTGATGTTTTGATCGACATCTGATTTTTTATAATTCTAAGAAGTGTTTAGACTTTTCTATTGCCGCGTACACACGACCGTTTTTCGGGTTCTAAAAAATTACGTTTTTAAGGGTCTTGAAAAAAGAACGTCTTTTTTCATCCCGATCATTAAAACGGCCTTGCCTACACACTAAAAAAAAATGCTCTAGCAAAGCGCGGTGACGTACAACACGTACAACGGCACTATAAAGGGGAAGTTCCATGCGGATTGGCACCACCCTTGGGGCTGCTTTAGCTGATTTTGTGTTAGTAAAAGACGATTCGCGCTTTTCTGTCTGTTACAGCGTGATGAATGTGCTTACTCCATTACGAACGGTAGTTTTACCAGAACGAGCGCTCCCGTCTCATAACTTGCTTCTGAGCATGCGTGGGTTTTTAACGTCGTTAAAGCCCACACACGACCATTTTTTACAACGTTAACCACTTAAGACCCAGACCTTTAGGCAGCTAAAGGACCCGGACAGTTTTTGCGATTCGGCACTGCGTCGCTTTAACTGACAATTGCACGGTCGTGCGATGTGGCTCCCAAACAAAATTGCCATCCTTTTTCCTCCACAAATAGAGCTTTCTTTTGGTGGTATTTGATCACCTCTGCGGTTTTTAGTTTTTGCGCTATAAACAAAAATAGAGTGAAAATTTTGAAAAAAATGAATATTTTTTGCTATAATAAATATCTCCCAAAAATATATAAAAAAACATTTTTTTCCCTCAGTTTAGGCCGATACGTATTCTTCTACATATTTTTTAAAAAAAAAATCGCAATAAGCGTTTATTGATTGGTTTGCGCAAAAATTATAACGTTTACAAAATAGGGGGTATTTTTATGGCATTTTTATTAATATTTTTTTTTTACTAGTAACGGCGGCGATCGGCGATTTATTTTTCGGTACTGCGACATTATGGCGGACACTTGACACTTTTGGGGACCATTGGCATTTTTATAGCGATCAGTGCTATAAAAATGCATTGGATTACTATAAAAATGCCACCGGCAGTGAAGGGGTTAACACCAGGGGGCGGGGAAGGGGTTAAGTATGTTCCCTGGGTGTGTTCTAACTGTAGGGGGGGTGGCCTCACTAGGGGAAATCACTGATCTTCTGTTCATACATTGCTCTGTAACGAGCGATCGCATGTGCCCGGAGGTGATCGCGCCCGCCGGGCAAGTGCACGGGAGTTGGGGGCGAGCGGGGGGCGCGCGCACGCGCCCCTAGTGGCCTGCGCGAGAGCCGACGTATAGCTACGGGCTCTCGCGCAGGGGAGCCTACCTGCCGCCGTATAACTGCGTCTGGTCGGCAAGCAGTTAAAACGGCCTTGCCTACACACGATCGTGGAAAAAAAACCACGTACAACGGCACTATAAAGGGGAAGTTCCATGTGGATGACGCCACCCAAGGGGCTGCTTTTGCTGATTCCGTATTAGTAAAAGACGATTTGCGCTTTTCTGTCTGTTACAGCGTGATGAATGTGCTTACTCCATTACGAACGGTAGTTTTACCAGAACGAGTGCTCCCATCTCATAACTTGCTTCTGAGCATGCGCGGGTTTTTAACGTCGTTAAAGCCTACACACGATAATTTTTTACAACGTTAAAAACGTAGTGAAAAAATAGAGCATGTTCGAAATTTTTAATGCCCATTTTTTTAGATCGTGAAAAATGCTCTGGAGCCCACACCCGATCGTTTTTAATGACATTTAAAAAAAATACGTAATTTTTTAGAACCCAAAAAACGGTCGTGTGTACGCGGCTTATAACTTGAGAGTCTACATCATCTGGTGAGCAGATTTCCTCATCACTGTGGTTATGGGTGTGTGGGCCCGACTTTCACACAGAAGCTGATGTGGGGATTCTACACAATCAATTATTAAAGAGCTGATCGCAGCTGAAGAATATTTAACCATTTGCGGACTGAAAGGCAAAGCAACGTACTCATACAATGCTGCTTGTTTTCAGGTTTAACCACTTCCATACCGGGCATTTTCACCCCCTTCCTGCCCAGACCAATTTTTAGTTTTCAGCGCTGTTGCACTTTGAAAGACAATTGCGCGGTCATGCAACACTGTAATTCTTTCTCAAATTCTTAATAAAAACACACTATAATACATATAAATAAAATCCTCACGTATATTAAATATTAAAATATATATATATATAATCGTGAAAAAGGCATTTTATCTTCAGAATACTATCAGTCCCATAAAGATCTCTCTTAATACAGGGTACTCCATCTAGTGGACATATAATGTATTATAGCACTAATCTAACGAATCAGTGGCGACATCTAATGGATGTTTATAAAAAGGCAATCATGGTGACGAAAAAAAGAAAAAGAAAAAAAGGAATCCAAAGTTGGATTTGAAACAATTTAAATCAAACTCCACATTATGTCATAGCGGTGCTAAAGTAAGTAGCTCATGTATCCAACAGGATTCAGACTGACTCAATTTAATGATTTTATTGTCCCCCCTCCTATGAGGTTTATATTTTTCAATCCCCCACACCACTAAGGAAGAGGGGTCTCTATTATGGTACTGAGTGTAATGTCTCGATAAGCAATGTTTGGGGAATCCATTTTTTATATTTTGTGTATGTTCTCTCAGTCTCTTCCATAATTCTCTTTTGGTTCTTCCAATATATTGAATCCCACAAGGACATTCAAAAAGATAGACAACCCCTTCAGTCCCACACAATTTGAAATCTTCAATCAAATATTCTCTCCCAGCTACTGTAGATTTAAAACTTACTTTTTCAGCATGTCCAAAAAATTAAGTTTTCCCAACTTCATCATTAAAACAACGTTGCCCACACACCATCGTTTTAAAAAAATGCTCTAGCAAAGCGCGGTGACGTACAACACGTATGACGGCACTATAAAGGGGAAGTTCCATTCGCCTTTGGGCTGCTTTAGCTGATTCTGTGTTAGTAAAAGAAGATTTGTGCTTTTTTGTCTGTTACAGCGTGATGAATGTGCTTACTCCATTATGAACAGTAGTTTTACCCGAACGAAGCATAACTTGCTTCTGAGCATGCGCAGGTATTTTACGTTGTTTTTGCCCACACACGATCATTTTTTACAACCCGAAAAACGACGTTTAAAAATGCAGCATGTTCGAATTTTTTTTTTTTTTCAGAACCTGAAAAATGATGTGTAGCCCACACACCATCATTTTAAATGACGTTTTTGAAAAACAATGTTTTCTTCATGCCGAAAAATTATCGTGTGTACGCGGCATTAGAGTTGGAGCTCTTCGGTACGTACATTCGGCTTTTATAATGCTCGAATATTTTTTGCATATCATCTCTATCTGTTTATGCTGAATGTTATAGTCCATAACTAATGGGAAAATGTTTTTACATTCATTATTTATAAAAGAATTCTGGATTAATTTTTCCCTATCTAGCGAGGTTAAATGTTTGATTTTTTTTCTTCAATAAATCCATGCTTTTGTACAAATCTCTCTCCAATCAATTCAGCTTGTTTAAGAAATACATATTTTTCAGTACAATTTCTCTTCAGTCTGATTAGCTGACTTTTCGGTATATTGTTCAACCAAGGTGCATAGTGGCAGCTGTCTAATGGAAGGTAACTGTTTCTATCAACAGATTTAAAATACGTTTGCGTCACTAATCTCTCTCCTTCTTTCACAATCTGCAAATCTAAAAAATGATTTTTTTTCTTCACTTATTTCCCAGGTAAGTTTAACCACTTGCCGCCCGCCAATGACATATTGACGTCGGCAAAGTGGTTGTAGAATCCTGACTGGACGTCATATGACGTCCTCAGGATTCTGAGCCGCTGCGCGCCCCCGGGGGCGTGCATCGCGGCGATCGTTGTTGCAGGGTGTCAATCTGACACCCCGCAACACCGATCTCGGTAAAGAGTCTCTCACGGAGGCTCTTTACCACGTGATCAGCCGTGTCGAGTAGAGGAGAGCCGATCGGCGGCTCTCCTGTCAGGGGGGGTTCGCGCTGATTGTTTATCAGCGCAGCCCCCCCTCGGATCGCTACACTGAACCACCATGGAAGCCCACCCTGGACCACCAGGGTGGGCCAAACAAAAAACAAAGTCTCAAAAAAAATGTATTATAGCACTAATCTACGCTGTTAGAATCAGTCAAATAGGTGATCAAATACCACCAAAAGAAAGCTCTATTTGTGGGGAAAAAAGGACGCCAATTTTGTTTGGGTACAGTGTAGCATGACCGCGCAATTGCCATTCAAAGTGCGACAGTGGTGAAAGCTGAAAATTGGCTTGGGCGGGAAGGTGCGTAAGTGCCCTGTATGGAAGTGGTTAATATTTGTATTATTTGTATTCAGGTCAAAGCAATAATCTGTCCGACTCTCTCTGTCTCCAGCCCAAATAACGATAATGTCATCAATAAATCTCTTGAATAGAAGTAGTAGTTGTGGTTTCTTATTATATAGGGCATCCCCCTCCCATTCAGCCATGTAGAGATTGGCCACATTGGGCGCGTACTTAGCACCGGATCTTTTTGTAATAATTTTTGTCGTACCAAAAAATAGTTGTGGTCCAAACTATATTTAAGACAGTTAACTAGAAATTTTCTCTGTACACATTTCAATTCACGAAGTTCTCTTATGCCGCATACACACGATCATTTTTCGGCATTAAAAAAAAACAACGTTTTTGAAAACGTCATTTAAAATGATGGTGTGTGGGCTTCACATCGTTTCTTGGCTTCTGAAAAACGACAAATTTTTTTTTGAACATGCTGCATTTTTTTACGTCGTTTTAAAAAAATTTGTTTTTCGGGTTGTAAAAAATGATCGTGTGTGGGCTAAAACAACGTTTTAAACCCGCGCATGCTCAGAGGCAAGTTATGAGACGGGAGCACTCGTTCTGGTAAAACTACCGTTCATAATGGAGTAAGCACATTCATCACGCTGTAACAGACAGAAAAGCGCAAATCGTCTTTTACTAACACGGAATCAGCTAAAGCAGCCCAAAAGGAAATGGAACTTCCCCTTTAGAGTGCCGTCGTACGTGTTCTACGTCACCACGCTTTTTTCATAATTTTTTTAAAACGATGGTGTGTAGGCAACATCGTTTTTAATGATGAAGTTGGAAAAACTTTGTTTTTTAGGCATGCTGAAAAACAAAGTTTTTTTTTCAGGCTGAAAAATGATCGTGTGTACGCAGCATTAGGGTACATTTTGTTGCATGTGTTGCTTCTTTATGGTCAATAATTGTGTTCAAGGAAGTAAAATCTGCTGTTTCCAAATACACGGGACTATCATTAACCTTAATGTTGTCTAGTAGCTGTATAAGATGTTTAGCATTTCTGAGGTATGATTTGGTTCTTCTCACTATCGGTTGTAAGAGCCAATCTATATACTCTCCAATCCTTGCTCCAACCGAGTTGATTCCATTGACCATCAGTCTCCACAGTGGTTTTTCCTTATCTTTGTGAATCTTCGGAAGGGTATATATTATAGGAATTTTGCATCCATAGGGCTGGAGATACCTCCCTTCTTTTTTGTTTAACCACTTCAGCCCCGGACCATTTGGCTGGTTAAAGACCAGGCCACTTTTTGTCGTGCGACGTGGCTCCCAAACAAAATTGACATATTTTTTCCCACAAATAGAGCTTACTTTTGGTGGTATTTGATCACCTCTGCGGTTTTAATTTTTTGCGCTATTAACAAAAATAGAGAGACAATTTTGAAAAAAGCAGAATTTTGTTCCCAAAAAAACTTCAAAAGTGTCACTTAGTGTTAGATTTTTCTTTTGCTATAATAAATATCCCCCAAAAATATATAAAAAAAAAAATTTCCTCAATTTGGGCCGATATGTATTTTTCTACATATTTTTGGTAAAAAAAACGCAAATAAGCGTTTATTGATCGGTTTGTGCAAAAGTTATACTGTCTACAAAATAGGGGATAGTTTTATGGCATTTTTATCAAAAATTTTTTTTACTAGTAATGGTGGCGATCAGTGACTTTTATCGTGAGATTATGGTGGACACATCGGACACTTTTGACACCATTTTAGGGCCATTGTCATTTATACAGTAATCAGTGCTATAAAAATGCACTGATTATTGTAAAAATTACACTGGCAGTGAAGGAGTTAACCTGTAGGGGCGCTGAAGGGGTTAAGTGTGTCCGAGGGTTTTCTTTTTAACTGTTAGGGGGCGTGGCTTGCCGTGGCAAGTCACTGATCGTTGTTTCTGATGACAGGGAACACGATCAGTGACAGTGTCACCTTGATAGAACGGGGAGATGTTGTGTTTACACTAACATCTCCCCATTCTTCAGCTCTGTGACCCGATTGCGGGACACCGGCGGCGATTGGGTCTGCGGGTCCCTCGGGCACTGTCATGAAGCTCGTGAGTGCGCCGCTGGTGGCGAGCGTAAGACCACACGGCTCGCAAATTAAAGGGTAACGTACCTGTACGCCCATTTGTGCAGCCATGCCATTCTGTCGACGTACATCGTCGTGCGCCGGTCGGGAACCGGTTAACAAACCTTTCGCCAAACCCTTTTGTATGACGTTGGCTAGTTCTTTTTTATATCTCAATGTTATTCATTTATCTTGAAAATATTTTTCATGGGTTGGCTAGATCCCACCATGAGTTGATCCTTTTTTTTCCATTAAATGTCAAATTTTTTAAAATAAATAAATTTTATATCTCCTACTGGATTGACTTCGAAGGCCACAGGAGAGTGGACCCCAGAGATCAACCAGATGGACTCCAGATTCCAAATCTGGAAGGAAAACAAAGAAGGAAGAAGAAAGAAATCAAGATCCCAGAGAGGTCGAGACAGGGAAGAGCGATCAAGAAGAACACAGAGGAGAACTCCAGAGAACAGATCTGGAAGAAACGTAAACCGAGGTAAGGATGTAGAGCAGGAGTCAAGAAACAAAAGAAAAAGAGAGTGATAGGGGAAAGGATCATAAATATTAGTGGAATAGAACTTACAAAAGATGAAATTAATGTATTGGATAAGGGCTTAAAATTTGCTCCAAAAAGGAATTTGAATAAATGTAATGCTTATGTTGATATAAATAAATTCGCTAGGAGTTTACATATAAAGAAATACATGCTCAGTAAACCTGGGGAGGGGACAGTGAGAAGTAATACTGTGGCAAATGAGATTGTGTTTAGCAATGTCAGGAATAAATCTCTCTTCAATCCCCCAATTGGTAAAGAAGGACATATTGAGGTGTTTCGAAAGATGGTCTGAAAATTAAGAAAATATATGATCAGGGCCGATCCTAGGCAGGGTGCGCGGAGTGCTCCACACCCAGGCGCCGCGGAGGTGGGGGGGCGCCAAAGCCCCAAAGTGCTCCCCTCCCTCCTGCTTGTCTGTGCCCAGAGGTGGAGTGCATGTAGCTGGTGCTGCGGTTCCCCATCCCGCTTGCTCCCGCTTCTGACCGTCAAGAGCGTGGTGACGTACAACATGGTACTAGGCTCCACTAACTAATTCTGTCTGGTGCGCGTGGAGCAGTCTCCTGTCTGCCCCGCCCCCTCTGCGTGTTTGTCGGCTCTTCTTCCATAGGCGGTGTGATGAGAGGCTTCTGGGTTGGCCGGAGCTGCTGCCAATCATCCCGCGCACTCCCAGAAATGCTCTCCGAGTGCCACCCTCCTAGTAACCAAAGATGCCACAAAACGATGCCCCGCCCCCTGTAATGTGCTTCTGCTCCCAGCGTGCCTGAGCTACAGGGATCTATTGGGCAGGTACTGATCTATGGGGACACCTGATGTGGGGGGCTCTGATGGGGGACACCTGCTGTGGGGGGGCTCTGATGGGGGACACCTACTGTGGGGGGCTCTGATGGGGGAAACCTGCTGTGGGGGGCTCTGATGGGGGACACCTGCTGTGGGGGGCTCTGATGGGGGACACCTGCTGGGGGGGGGCTCTGATGGGGGACACCTGCTGGGGGGCTCTGATGGGGGACACCTGCTGGGGGGGCTCTGATGGGAGACACCTGCTGGGAGGGACTCTGATGGGGGACACTAATGAAGACTTCTTAGGGGAGCATCTCTGTGTTTGAGTCGTTGCCATAGAAATATTTGTAAAGGGGAGGAGTTAGTAAGATGACCCCGTCCATGTGGGGGCGCCAGCAATATTTCTGCACCCAGGCGTCTGTGACCCTAGGTTTGGTCCTGTATATGATCCTGATGACATAAAGAATGGTATTAAGAAACTTGAAGCAAGAAAAGACGTTGTAGTAAGGCAAGTTGATAAGGGAGGGGCTATAGTAATACAATCTAAAAAAGCCTACAAAGAAGAACTCGACCGACAACTGTGTGATGAAGAAACGTATCAAAAATTACCCAGTAATCCAACATTGAGAAATAAAAACGAACTCCCCAACGTGATACAAAAGGGTTTGGTGAAAGGTCTGTTAAACGAAAAAGAAGGGAGGTATCTGCAGCCCAATACATGCATATTTCCTATAATATATATCCTTCCGAAGATTCACAAAGATAAGGAAAAACCACGGGGGAGACCGATTGTCAATGGAATCAACTCGGTTGGAGCAAGGATTGGAGAGTATATAGATTGGTTCTTACAACTGATAGTGAGAAGAACCAAATCATACCTCAGAGATGCTAAACATCTTATACAGCTACTAGACAACATTACGTTTAATGATAGTCCCTTGTATTTGGCAACAGCGAATGTAACTTCCTTGTACACAATTATTGAAGAAGCAACACAAGCAATAAAATGGGCCCTTATGCCGCGTACACATGATCGGAAATTATGACAAGAAAATCGTGGATTTTTTTCCGACGGATGTTGGCTCAAACTTGTGTTGCATACACACGGTCACACAAAATTCTGACCGTCAAGAGCGTGGTGACGTACAACACTACAACGAGCTGAGAAAAATGAAGTTCAATGATTCCGAGCATGAGTCGAATTGATTCCGAGCATGCATGTTTTTTTTGCACGTCGGAATTCCATACAGACGATCGGAATTTCCGACAAGAACTTTTCTTGTCGGAAAAATTGTGAACCAGCTCTCAAATTTTTGCTATCGGAAATCCCGGCAGAAAAAGTCAGATGAAGCCTACACACGGAATTTCCGACCAAAAGCTAACATCAAACTTTTCTTGTTGGAAATTCCAACCGTGTGTATGCGGCATAAGAGAACTTAGTGAATTGAAATGTGTACATATACTAGACAACATTAAAGCGGAGGTTCAACCTAAAAACCTTTATCTAACATTGCATTGTGCTCACTTCCAACATTGACAGTATGCAGATTTTTATTTTTTTTGCTGTACATACCATCGTATAGCTATTTTCCCCCCGACTTCCGGGTAGTGGCTCCCGCGGGAGTGGGCGTTCCTATGCAGAGTGATTGACGTGATGACAAAAACTTCCCCCCAGCGCATAAGGCCCGTCACGAGTTTCCAAAAGAAGCCGAACTGCGAGTCGGCTCTATACGGCGCTATACAGCGCCTGCGTACTGACGTTCGACTTCTTTCGGAAACTGGTGACGCGCCTTATGCGCTGGGGGGAAGTTTTTGTCATCACGTCAATCACTTAGCCTCTGCATAGGAACGCCCACTCCCGCGGGAGCCACTACCCAGAAGCCGGAGGGGGAAATAGCTATACAACGGTATGTACAGCAAAAAAAAAACAGCATACTGTCAATGTTGGAAGTGAGCACAATGTAATGTTAGACAAATGTTTTTAGGGTGAACCTCCGCTTTAAGGTTAATGATAGTCCCGTGTATTTGGAAACAGCAGATTTTACTTCCTTGTACACAATTATTGACCATAAAGAAGCAACACATGCAACAAAATGGACCCTAAGAGAATTTAGTGAATTAAAATGTGTACAGAGAAAATTTCTAGTTAACTGTCTTAAATATAGTTTGGACCACAACTATTTTTTGGTACGACAAAAATTATTACAAACAGATCCGTGGAATAGCGATGGGCGCTAACTACGAGCCCAGTGTGGCCAATCTCTACATGGCTGAATGGGTGAAGGTTGCCCTATATAATAAGATACCGCAACAACTACTTCTATTCAAGAGATTTATTGATGACATTATCGTTATTTGGGCTGGAGACAGAGAGAGTCGGACAGATTATTGCTTTGACCTGAATACAAATAATAAATATATTGGCCCAGATTCATGAAGCAGATACGACGGTGTATCTCAGATACACCATCGTATCTCGGTTTTTTTCTGGTCCTATCTATGCACCTGATTCATAGAATCAGATACGCATAGATAGGGCTGAGATCCGACAGTGTCACACTGTGTTACACTGTCGGATCTTTTTTTCGATTTAAAAATGGCGCCGGGGGCGTTCCCGCTGATTTACACTGAATAATATGTAAATCAGCGAGATACGCAAATTCACGACCGTACGCGGACCCGACGCGGTGTTCTTACGTCGTTTCCGTAGCGCGGTACCCGTCGTATACTTACCCATGCTAAAAGCAGGGGTAAGTATTGTTAAGTATGGCCGTCGTTCCCGCGTCGATTTGTATTTTTTAACGTAGTTTCCGTAAGTCGTTCTCGAATACGGAACTACGTAGTTTGCGTACGCATCGAAACCACTGACGTCCTATTGACGTCAGTGGGAGCAATGCACGCCGGGAAATTCCCCGGACGACGCATGCGTATTTAAATCGGCGCGGGAGCGCGCCTGATTTAAATATGACACTCCCCTAGCCGCGGAATTTGAATTCCGCTGGGGGAGTTAGGATCCGCCGTCGCAAGTTTGGAGGTAAGTGTTTTGTGAATTTGACACTTTCCTCACAAACTTGCGAGGGCGGATCTTAATTCACATAGGTTACACGGATCTAAAGATCCGCTAACCTTTGTGAATCTGGCCCCTAAAACTTACCTGAGAGATAAGTAAAGAAAAAAAATCATTTTTTAGATTTGGAGATTGTGAAAGAAGGAGAGAGATTAGTGACGCAAACGTATTTGAAATCGGTTGATAGAAACAGTTACCTTCCATTAGACAGCTGCCACTACGCACCCTGGTTGAACAATATACCGAAAAGTCAGCTAATCAGACTGAAGAGAAATTGTACTGAAAAGGATGTATTTCTTAAACAAGCTGAATTAATTGGAGAGAGATTTGTACAAAAGGGGTAACAGCATGGATTTATTGAAGAAAAAAATCAAAGATTTGACCTCGCTAGATAGGGAAAAATGTATCCAGAATTCTATTATAAATAATGAATGTAAAAACATTGTCCCATTAGTTATGGACTATAACATTCAGCATAAACAGATAGAGAGGATATGCAGAAAATATTGGAGCATTATAAAAGCTGATCGACATCTTGGCGGTGTTTTGCTTGAGAAACCAAAATTTACATACTGAAGAGCTCCAACACTTATGCCGCGTACACACGATCGGTCAAACTGATGAGAACGGTCTGATGGACCGTTTTCATCGGACCAAACCGATCGTGTGTAGGCCCCATCGGTTATTTATCTATAGGTTAAAAAAAAAGCAATCTTGTTTTAAATTTAACCGATGGATACCTAACCGATAGAAAAAAAACGATTGTTTGTAGGCATGGTTAAAAATCCACGCATGCTCAGACTAAATTAGGGGATGGGAGCGCTCGTTCTGGTAAAACTAGCGTTCGTTATGGAGTAAGCACATTCATCACGCTGTAACAGACAGAAAAGCGCGAATCGTCTTTTACTAACATGAAATCAGCTAAAGCAGCCCCAAGGGTGGTGCCATTGGATTTGAACTTCCCCTTTATAGTGCCGTCGTACGTGGTTTATGTGACCGTGTTCTGATACGATCGTTTTTTTAACCGATAGTGTGTAGGCACGACTGATCATCAGTCAGCTTCATCGGTTAACTGATGAAAACGGTCCATCAGACCATTTTCATCGGATGGACCGATCGTGTGTACACGGCATTAGAGATCTCATCGCAAAAGATTTACTGGATCCACCTGCTCAAAGGAATGTTTCCTTCTTTGAAGGGAAAGGATACTCCCCTTGTAAGAATTGCTATACTTGGAGACACACTAAAGAAAGTAAAAAGAAGAAAGTAAGTTTTAAATATACAGTAACTGGGGGAGAATATTTGATTGAGGATTTCATATCGTGTGGGACTGAAGGGGTTGTCTATCTTTTAGAATGTCCTTGTGGGATTCAATATATTGGAAGAACGAATAGAGAATTATGGAAGAGACTGAGAGAACATACACACAATATAAAAAATGGATTCCCCAAACATTGCTTATCGAGACATTACACTCAGTACCATAATAGAGACCCCTCTTCCTTAGTGGTGGGGGATTGAAAAATATAAACCTCATAGGAGGGGGGACAATAAAATCATTAAATTGAGTCAGTCTGAATCCCGTTGGATACATGAGCTACTTACTTTAGCACCGCTATGACATAATGTGGAGTTTGCTTTAAATTGTTTCAAATCCAACTTTTGATTCCTTTTTTTTTTTCTTTTCTTTTTTTTCTTCATCATGATTGCCTTTTTATAAACATCCATTAGATGTCGCCACTGATTCTAACAGCGTAGATTAGTGCTGTATTATATATATCCACTAGATGTCACCACTGATATTAACAGTGTAGATTAGTGCTATAATACATTATATGTCCACTAGATGGAGTACCCTGTATTAAGAGAGATCCTTATGGGAATGATAGTATTCTGAAATAAAATGCAGTTTTCCTGATTATATATATATATATTTTAATATTTAATATACGCAAAGATTTTATTTATATGTATTATAGTGTGTTTTTTTTTAAGAATTTGAGAAAGAATTCAAGATTTTGTTGGAAAATAATGTTACCATGACAACAGAATTTGCTATTTAAACCGGCCTTGTACACCCGATTCTATACCTTATATGTGAACAGAGACGAAACACGTCAGTGAGGAGCTGGGTGTCATCACTTCCGGTCGCGGCCGAGACTCAAAGTCTCTACGTTTGCTATGCTGTTTTGTGTTACTCTGAACTGCGAGTTACTACGTTTTTATTAATAAATATTTTCTGGAAATTACTACACCATGGAGCCCTCCCTCTTTTTTTATTACATGTGACTGAGTTGAGAGATGAATTTCTCTGTGAGTGTTATCTTATCTTGGATGTCCTGAAAACAGATCGATTGCTGTGGAACCAGAGCTCTATCTACAGAAGAATTTTTTTGACCTGTATGAGGTGAGAGGCTGGGGCAAACCCTTTGCGCACATCGGATGGCGGAAATCTATTGGATATTCGGCACTTGCACTTTATTAGATGAACTTTCCTTGCAAGATTGGATACATCCATATGTTATTATATATTTTGGTGTAATTTGCACTTTGAATGGGACTATTTTCTGCACAATATTCCTGGAAGTTTTATTGATGTCACTGTTATCTGCACACTTTTGCGAAGATTGCACATGTTCCTTTGTACTGTATGCACGTTATTATATATGAGGTATCACATGTGAGGTTTCACTGGTGGAGATTAGTTTCCATCAGCACACAACAACACGCTATAACGTACCGCTGAGTGTTTGTTGACTTTCAATAAAGATAAAAAAGGCAATGTCATGTGTTCTTACAGTGCACAACTAGGGTGACCACATGTCCCGGATTGCCCGAGACAGTCCCGCATTTTGCAGGTCTGTCCCGGGCACCTTCATTCCAGGACAATACAGTGTCCTGGAATGAAACTGATACAGCCACCCCCCCAAGCCAAACTAATGCCTCCCAAAAAAGGCAGCTGCCTCACCTCTTTACTCACTGACAGTACTTGTCCTGGCCGGGAATGCCTGGAGGAGCACAATCCCCGCCCCCTGCTTGTGATTGGAGAAATCATAAATCCCGCCTCTTGCGTCCAATCACTGTGCTGTGATTCGTTACAGCACAAGCTGATTTTTGGGAAGGGGGGGTGTCCCTGAATGGTAGTTTGGAAATGTGGTCACCCTATGCACAACACACACCAGTGGGCCGACTTTATCTACAAAATCAATTCATGTCTGCTGGTGTGAATGGGCCCTTATTGCAAAGAGGGGGATTTGTGATCTTGAGCTCTGATTTCAGTCCTTCTTCTATACTGGAAACCTAACAATTTTGTTTTCCATAATAACCTCCCTAGCGGGACCTCGTCTCCACCTACACCAGGCTTCATAGCAGCTTCATGGTCTGCTATGGCTATATTTTCACCACAGCTTGGATCTAAGTCAAGTATATCTGAGCCCCCATCACTTCTGAGCCTTTTGCTAAGACCAAGTGTAGTATCTGTTCTGATCAGCGTCCAGTAGGAGTGCTACGCCATTATTCTGGCCCTCTGGATGGGACAACTTGCTGACTATCATCCCTGCTGGTATAATGGGGGTCCTGAGGGATCTTCTCCATCTGAAAGAAACAGAATGAAGCATCCACTGGGTAAGGTGGGGTCAGGAGTATTTCACTGGTGTTGAGGGTGTCTGAGGGGCCCATTGCCTCCTGATTCGTACTGCGCTACCTTGACTGGCTGGGGATTGGGAAAGCAGAGGGCCTGTGGTGTCTAACAACCCTTTGGAGTTCCTCCTGGGGAGTCGGAGTAACATTATAAGTTTGGAACACTAAGTGAAACAGCACTAGGCCCGGATGCCTCTTGCTTTTTTCTGCACCTTGCCTCATATACTAGGCAATTGGTCCAACCGGGAACATTTCTGTTACCAGGCTGCAAGGCCTGACCATTATATACACTGGCACATTTTATTTATATTTTATTTTATGTTTTTCCATCGCCTGCACTTATATATACAGGCCCGGATTCAGAAACAACTTATGACGGCGTATCTCCAGATACGCCATCGTAAGTCTGAATGTAAGGCGTCGTATCTTGGCGCCTGATTCAAAGAATCAGATACGCCAGAATTTGTCCAAGATACGACTGATGTAAGTCTCTTACGCCGTAATATCTTGGGTGCATATTTACGCTGGCCGCTAGGGGCGCTTCTGTAGATTTACGCATAGAATATGCAAATGAGCTAGATACGCTGATTCAGAAACGTACTTGCGCCTGTCGGATTTAGTTACGCCGTTTACATAAGGCGTTTGACCGGCGTAACTTTACCCCTCATAAAGCAGGGGTAAGTCATGTTAAGGTATGGATGTCGGAAACGTTGCAACAGCGTCGTATTTTACGTCCTTTGCATAAGTCGTACGTGAATGGGGATGGGCGTAGGTTACGTTCACGTCGACTAAGCATTGAGCCGGCGTAATTTAGGGAGAAAATTTGACGTTATACTGAGCATGCGCGTGCATGCGCCGTTCGTAAGGCGCGTCATTTACGTGGGGTCACGATTCATTACCATACAACACGCCTCCTACCAGCCTACTTTGAATTAGGCGGGCTTACGCCAGCCCATTTAGGCTATGCCGCCGTAACTTAGGGCGCAAGTTCTTTCTGAATACGGTACTTGCCTCTCTAAGTTACGGCGGCGTAGCGTATATGAGATGCGCTACGCCCACCTAAACTTTCGCCATTCTCTCTGAATCTGGCCCACAGTGTATGTGTGTATATATATATATATATATATATATATATATATATATATATATACACACACAGTACATATATGTCTTTTTTCACTCATTGGTTTGGGTCTTTCCAGGGGCAGTCCATTCAAATGCCCCATAAAAAAAGCTGCACCACTACAGTTGCAAACATGCCTAAAAGCTTCCTGGCAAAGAGGAGTAGAAAGTCCCCGCTGGTGTCCTACCGAGCACGGAATGAGGATGAGGACAGAGTGCAGGCCACCCACTGGGCATGGATGGTGTACACCGTGTCTAAACAGAGGCTGGCTCCGTGCATTTGATGGGCACAATGGCTGCATTTGATGGGCACAGTGGCTGCATTTGATGGGCACAGTGGCTGCATTTGATGGGCACAGTGGCTTCATTTGATGGGGCACAGTGGCTGCGTTTGATGGCACAGTGGTTGCAATTGATAGGGGGGAGAGGGGGAGAAAAGGGTGGGGGGGTCAATGATGGTCAGTCATTGTTTAAATGAGAGGATTGATATTTAAGCTAATACAATACAATAATGTGAAACACTATACTGCTCCCACACTGGACTGCACCATGAGGCCGGTGTTCTGTCGAGAAGTGCCCCCCCATCGAATAGTGCCCGGGATGAACTGCGAATGCGCCATACGTCATAAAACAACAGTTGATTTTACGATCATCTGGGCTGACCTAATCATGGCGCATGCGCACATCGTAGGAGGTATCTCTCAATGGGAGATACCATTTCCTGTGCCCAATTGAAACCTATACAAACAGTGGGGGGAGACCATAGTTCTGAGACTGTGCCTCGCTGTTGCCCTGGACTTCCTCTCCAACAAAGGTACCGCCGTGGAAGAGCGCCACCTGTCGTGGAGAAAGTAGACTGCACCTGACATCATAGACGTCATTAGGGTATCCTGGGTGACAACATTGATCAAATATGGTCATGTCCTTTGTTTACAATCAGATAAGGGGCCAGGAGCTGTCTTTTGCGGTGAACAGTCCCCAGGAACAGATGTGTCAGCGTGTCTCTTTTTGTTCAGTAAGCATATTTCATTGTGACTGTGAATGTGAATTGATGACGGATTTACATCATGGGACACGGTTTGTACTTTTTTTTATAACCAAAGGACGATCACAGTGCCACTGTGTGTCTTTTTCGTTGTAAGGGACTTTCTCATGTTGCCAATGGGGGCTCTTTCGTGCAAGGGGGGATCTGATGTTAAAGGGGGGACTTCTCATGTAATGGAGGGTTATGATGTGAATTTTATTTCTTGGAGTGTGTTTTTTCATCCATTTAAATTGTATTAATTTATTTATAAAACCAACATTTTGTGAATATTTGTAAAATATACAATGTGGCTTTTGCACAGAAAGGTTTGGAGACCCCTGATCTAGAATAAGGGTCTGTGTAACCACTGGCTGACTGCATTAAGACAATATATGGTGGCAAAGCAGCTCTCCTGTGCCGGATCACGTACCTAGTACGTGATCCGGCACTTTCAGGTAGGGGGTGTGCCGCTTTTGCTGGGATTAGTCACAGCAGAAGCCGATCAGCGGGTGCCAGTCAATGAATGTCTGCCGGCACCCTCCGATCGACAAGGCAATCGACAGAACAGAGCTCTGCTTATGTAAACAAGTCTGTCCTCTCAGCGGGTATGTGCTGCATTTTGTTTCCCTGCGAAGCAGTGAATAAAATACAGCACTTTCCCTTGGTAAAGGCACCACATAGTAAATACTGGCTAGGCACACATTTAACCCTTTCATCGCACTAGATATCTAACCCCTTCCCAGCCAATGTCATTAGTATAGGGCAGTGATGGTGAACCTTGGCACCCCAGATGTTTTGGAACAACATTTCCCATGATGCTCAACTACACTGCAGAGTGCATGAGCATCATGGGAAATGTAGTTCCAAAACATCTGGGGTGCCAAGGTTCGCCATCACTGGTATAGTGACTGTGTATATTTCTAGCACTGATCACTGTATTAGTGTCACTTGTTCCCACAAGGTGTCAGATTGTCCACCGCAATATTGCAGTCCCGCTATAAGCCACTAATCGCTGCAATTACTAGTATACATGGTCGGGGTGTGCAGGGGGAGGCGCTGTTACCGGCAGCAGCGCGACCCTCTGAATTCTTCCACCTGATAGGCAGGAGTCTGCTTGTCAGATTTACAAACAATCCCGGTGGCTGTAGCCCAATGTATGTAAAGCCCCCCACCACTCTCAGGTCCGTACGATGTATGGACCTGTCAGCAAAAGGGTTAAAAGAGCTGCTTCTGCATAGCTCCCAACTGTCCCTGATTTTGAGGGATTGTCCCAGATTTGGAGCAATGTCCCTCTGTCCCTCTTTCCTCCTCATTTGTCTCTCATTTTGGTCTGATCTATATAGTTGTATATAAAATGCACTTTTTACCTTTTAAAAAGTGTTTCCCAGTGCTATACATTTCATCTAATTTCTAAATTGCTGCATTTGTAAATCCCGAAAGCCAATATAAAGGAATAGTGGGGGTGGAAAAAAATATATAATTTTTTTTTGCACGATTCTCCTTTCAGGTGGGTGTGGCAGAAGGTGTGTCCTATGACTACATACTTTTACTAATAGGTGTCCCTCATTCCCACCTCAGAAAGTTGTGAGGTATGGCTTCTGGCTTACGAGCATAATCCGTTCCAGGAGAATGTTCATAAAGTACCGTATTTAACGGCGTATAACGCGCACTTTTTTCCCCTTAAAATCAGGGGAAAATCGTGGGTGCACGTTATACGCCGATCCACTGTCTCTGAGCTCCGCCACCGACATATACCGAGCGCAGTACACTCGGGTACACTCGGCTATGCTCGGCCGCGCTCTGCTCCGCTCGCGGTCACGCCCTGTGCCGCCTCCTAGCCTTTATGCGAGAGGAGCCGAGCGTGGCCGAGCATAGCCGAGTGTACTGGGCTCGGTATATGTCGCGGCGGCGCTCAGAGACAGCGCGGGAGAGCTCAGAGATAGCGCGGGAGAAGCGGGGAGGACACCACAGAGGCCGCAGATGGACGCCGGACCGGACAAGGCCGCCGATGGACGCCGGGCAAGACACCAACAAACTGTAAGTAATTCAGGTTTTTTCCCAAGAATTTCACTTCTAGAGTATGGGTGCGCGCTATACGCCGGTGTGCGCTATAGGAAGATAAATACGGTACTCGCATATCAAAGCGAGTTTCCCCATTGAAGTCAATGGAAACGAAAATAATTCGTTCCACATTGACTTCAATGGCATGCAATACCGCATTCGGCCAGAGGTGGGGGGCAGTGGAGAGCCTCAGAAACAGCCAGAAAAGGCCCGAGGACAGCTCGGCTGACCTGGGAAAGGCTCGGCTAGGATCGGCTCTGTTCGGCTCCGGCGCCCCCCCCCCCCTACGTCAGGCCAAACGATGTACTGCACACCTCTTTGGCCTGAACCCTGCTCATTTTGCGAGACAACACTCGCAAACCGAGTCAGGATTTTTCAAAATACAGTGCTCGTATTGCGAAACGCTCGTTAACCGTGTTACTCGCAATCCGAGGTTCCACTGTATTTTAAAAAAATGGACTGAAGATCAACTTTATCTTTGTCAGGAGCTTTTTATGCAAACAATACTTTGCAACAGTCTAATGATTTCTGCATTGTAGTACAAGAGCTTGACACATTTGGTTGATGTCACAGTGACCTAGAGTTGTTATGCCTAAATGTTAAAAATTAATATAACATTGCAACATTTACATGTATTATTCTTTTTTGTTAATCCATGTTATTTACAGTGACTCCAATTAGGCTCAGGATCTTTCTTTTGTTATCCCTAATACAGGGTTTTTCAGCCAGATTTCCATGGAACCCTAAGGTTCCTCCAGAGGTTGCTGGGGGTTCCTTGAGCAATGATCCAATTCTGCCTCTCGGATAAGTTCCCACTGACACCATCTTTTTAGCTATCTGTAAAGGGGTAATTCTTCCCAATGACCACAAGTGTAAGGAGCATTCTTCCCACCGGCCATCACACTAATGTATCATGGGTTTTGGACATGTGCAAATTGTTTCAGGATTTTGTTTTCGTCCAAAAAATATATTGTTTTTGTTACTCCCGAAATTTGTTTTTATTTGTTTTGTTTCTTTAAAAAAATGCATTCGTCTGAAATTTCGAATTAATTAAGGTTGAATCTGTCATTGAAGGTTAATGGTGTCTGTTGATAGTTCTAAGACGATTCCACAGAGCAGCTAAACTGTACGACGCCAAAATCGTACATTTCCGGTCGAATGTTCCGACCTACAAGCTAAAGAAGAATTCTAATGTTGTATGACACTAGTAATAATTATATTTATAAATTATTATTACTGGCCAACCAACATTCGATTTCTTCTATAGCCTATGGGCCGGGCATTTGAGCGGAAATGTACGATTGCGGCGTCGTACAGTTTAGCTGCTTGTCGAATCTTCTTAGAACTATCAACAGACACCATAAGCCTTCAATGACAGATTCAACGTGTGTATGTTTTTTGCTGCTTCGTCGAATCTTCGTCGTTCATGTCGAATGATCTACCCCAACACTGTCTCTATAATGTTGAATATTTTCTCTCTATGTACAATAATCTTGGACTAATAGAGTTAAGGTTAGGCACATTCGAACCACAGGTTCGATAGACACAGATTGCTATTGTCAGCGTCAATGTTGTGGCAACGAAAACGAAAATAAAGCATTTTTTATGTCGGATCTTTTGGATTTCGGATTCTGCGTGTTCGTTTTCGTTTGTTAAAACGATAACAAAAATACTCGAAATTTGGCCGAAAATGCATTTGGACGAAAACTAATGCACATGTCTAATGAGTTGTAGATATAGTAATTTTTAGCAAGGGTTCCCTGAGACTGGGTACTTCAATGTTCCTCTTTATTGAAAAGGTTGAGAAAGGCTGCCCTAATAGAACTTCAGTTTTTGTGGTGTTTTAAGAATGTTCATTTGTTCATTAAGCTCCTGAACAGATTGAGGTGCAACCTGGCGGCACCGGATGGACCGAAACATAATGTCCCAGAGGTGTTCTTCTGGATTTAGGTCAGGTGAGCGTGGGGGCCATTCAATGGTATAAATTTCTTCATCCTCCAGGAACTGGCTGTATGCTCTCGCCACATAAAGGCCGGGCATTGTCGTGCACCAGAAGGAACCCAGGACCCACTGCACCAGCGTAGGATCTGACAATGGGTCCAAGGATTTCATTCCGATACCTAATGGCACATGCCACTGAGTTAGGGGACTGGCTTACTAAACCATCCTCATCCTCTATGACCCTTTAAGCTGGCACTAGTGTGCAGTCCACTGCAGCTGCCAGAGTGGCTTATTCTGCCTCTTTGTCCACACCTGCCATAGCCCCAGCATCTTACATGGAGGAGTCAGCTGAGTTATTTTAACACAGCGTCAGCCACTTGTTTCTTAATAGGGATGAGCTTCGTGTTTGAGTCAAACCCATGTTCGACTCAAACATTGTATGTTTGACAAAATACGAATGTTACGGGCCGTTCGCGCCACATTCGAGTGCATTGCTGGCTGATGATTGGCCAAGCATGCACTATGACCTGCATGCTTGGCCAATCACAGCGCGCAAAAAACCGAGAGCCATAATTGGCCAAAGCCAGGGTGGATTTGGTCTTTTATGGCTCAGGGGGTTTAGTACACACCCCACACTATAAAAGGCCGCCTGCAGGTTGGCCTTGTGTAGTGTGTTGCGGCGGTGGTTAGAGACAGAGAGAGAGAGAGAGTGTCATTTTTTCTAGGTAGATAGAGCAGGCAGGCTAGTCAGTTAAAGGTACAGGGCCAGATTCAGAAAAAAATACGACGGCGTATCTCCTGATACGCCATCATATCTCTGAGTGCGCTCGGTCGTATCTATGCGCCTGATTCAGAGAATCAGTTACGCATAGATATCCCTAAGATCCGACAGGTGTAAGTCTCTTACACCGTCGTATCTTAGGCTGCAATTTCAGGATGGCCGCTAGGTGGCGCTTCTGTATTTTTATGCAAGGAATATGCAAATTAGTATTTACGCCGATTCTGAAACCAACGCCCGCCCGGCGCTTTTTTTTTACGTCGTTTGCGTTTCGGCTTTTTCCGGCGTATAGTTACCCCTGCTATATGAGGCATAGCTAATGTTAAGTATGGCCATCATCGTTGCGTAAGTCGTTTGCGAATAGGGCTGGACGTAATTTACGTTCACATCGAAAGCAATGACATTTTGCGGCGGATTTTCCAGCATGCGCACTGGGATTTTTTCACGAATGGTGCATGCGTCGTTCAAAAAAAACGTAAAATACGCAGGGTCAAAGCAAATTTAAATAAAACACGCCCCCAACATCCCCATTTGAATTAGGTGGGCTTACGCCGGCCCACATACGTTACGCCGCCGTAACTTAGGGCGCAAGTTCTTTCTGAATACGGAACTTGCGCCCAAAGTTACAGCGGCGTAACGTATCTAGGATACGTTACGCCGGCCGAACACATACGCTCAGGTATCTAAATCCGGCCCACATTGTGTAGAGGATATATATGCATCCCAGGTGTTGTACATATATTTATACACTATATAGTTTAGCTAGATCAGCTCTTCCTAATTTACTGGCAGGCAGGTGATTGTGCTAGCTGCAGTATTCTCACATGGTGTATTGCCTGTGTCCTCTGCAGTGTGCAACATAAAACTACGTGGTGTGTGTACTGCCTTTGTCCTCTGTAGTTTGCACCTAAAGCTACTTGGTGTGTACTGCCCGTGTCCTCTGCAGTTTGCACCTAAAGCTACGTAGTGTGTGTGCTGCCTTTGTCCTCTGCAGTTTGCACCTAAAGCTACTTAGTGTGTACTGCCTGTGTCCTCTGCAGTGTGCACCATAAAGCTACGTGGTGTGTGTACTGCCTTTGTCCTCTGCAGTTTGCACCTAAAGCTACTTGGCGCTAGCACTGCCCACTAGTCTCAGTCTGCAGAATCACGAGTGAGGGCATAGGAGAATTGAACGGCGTCGGCCGCCCTTGGAGCAGAACAATTAAGGTGAACATATTGCAAGCTATATAATGAATCTCTCTCTCTCACCATTGCATGGATGGTGCCCCCCCCCCCTCTCTGTCACCTTTGCTTGCTGCCCCTGCAAATTTTAATCTGTATAATAATCTCTCATTGCACTGGTGGGCTGCATTTAGTGGGCTCTGCACAGGTGGGCATTTCACTGGTGGGCTGCATTTGGTGGGAATTGCATTGGTGGGCACTGCACAGGTGGGCTGCATTTGGTGGGCATTGCACTGTTAGGCTGCATTTGGTGGGCATTGCACTGGTGTGCACTGTACAGGTTGACTGCATTTGGTGGGCATTGCACTGGTGGTCTGCATTTGGTGGTCACTGTACATGTGGGCTGCATTGCGTGGGCATTGCACATGTGGGCTGCATTTCGTGGGCACTGCACATGTGGGCTGCATTTGGTGGACTTTGCACAGGTGAGCTGCTTTTGGTGGGCACTGATAAGCTGAATTTGGTGGGCACTGATAAGCTGCATTTGATGGTCACTGGTGAGGCTGCATTGATCTCTTTCATCTCAGAGGAGGTAAAGCATCAGTGCCACCAAGCCAGTCTGAGCGGGGGGGGGGGGGGGGTCAGTGATGTAAGGGGGGAGTGAATACAGTAATGTAAGGGGGCTCTAATATAAAGGATCCCCCGTTAAAAGTGGTATCTGGTCACCAGAGCCGCCCCCCCCCCCTCACATTCACAGAGTCTCTGGGGGTTCCCCTTGATGATTGCTACACTTTTAACACTTTTAACTGGAATTTTCTCTTATATATCCCTAGCCCTATGTGTTTTCATATCTGTCTTATCTATATATAATACACTCTTCAAATGTGCTTTAAAATGTATGTTTTTTCCCTTTTTCTGAACAAGAAAATAATGACGTTATGCTGTTGGGCTGGTATAATAATATTATGGGGCTGGTATAAATTGTTTTTCCAGGGCTGGCTTTTTATTCCCAGTCCAGCCCTTCCTAAAGCTACATAGTGTGTACTGCCTGTGTCCTCTGCAGTGTGCACCATAAAGTTATGTGGTGTGTGTGTACTGCCTTTGTCCTCTGCAGGTTGCACCTAAAGCTACGTGGTGTGTACAGCCTGTGTCCTCTGCAGTTTGCACCTAAAGCTACGTGGTGTGTACAGCCTGTGTCCTCTGCAGTTTGCACCTAAAGCTACTTGGTGTGTACTGCCCGTGTCCTCTTCAGATTGCACCTAAAGCTACTTGGTGTGTACTGCCTTTGTCCTCTGCAGTTTGCACCTAAAGCTACTTGGTGTGTACTGCCCGTGTCCTCTGCAGTTTGCACCTAAAGATACGTGGTGTGTACAGCCTGTGTCCTCTGCATTGTGCACCTAAAGCTACGTAGTGTGTGTACTGCCTTTTTCCTCTGCAGTTTGCACCTAAAGCTACTTGGTGTGTACTGCACGTGTCCTCTACAGTGTGCACCTAAAGCTACTTGGTGTGTACTGCCCGGGTCCTCTGCAGATTGCACCTAAAGCTACGTAATGTGTACTGCCTTTGTCCTCTGCAGTTTGCACCTAAAGCTACTTGGTGTATACTGCCCGTGTCCTCTGCAGTTTGCACCTAAAGCTACGAGGTGTGTGTACTGCCTTTTTGTCCTCTGCAGGCCATTATTATGTCTGGAAGGACAACAAGGAGAGGCAGAGAGTCACGAGGGCAAGCAGGCTCTGCGTCTAGAGGCAACAGTGCTGGTCATGGACACGGTGCGTCCTCATCAGCATGTGGCCATTGGACTCGCTCGTCCTTGTTATCGGCAGCTGGCCGTGTTGAGCCGCAACATGCCGAAGACTTGGTAGAGTGGATGACCAAGCTGTCCTCATCCTCTCTCACCCAGGCTCAGGGTACTTTGGCAAAGCAGCTGCCAAGGCGTCCTCTTCCCTCTGCTCAATGGCATCAGTCAATCCTTCCCTAGCCCCACCATGTCCTCCTGAGGAGTCCCCCAAACTGTTTAAACACAGTGTTGGGTACATTCTGCATGAGGATGCGCAGCGTTTTGAAGGCTCAGATGATGGTACACAGCTAGAGGAAGGCAGTAACATGAGCCCAGAGAGAGGGGGTGCCCAAGAAGGACAGCAATCTGCACTGATTACTGTGTAAATGTGACTGGCAGGGAAGGGGTTAACACTAGGGGCGATCAAGGGGATAAATATGTTCCCTGGGGGTGATTCTTACTGTAGGGGGAGGGCGACTCACAAGGGGAGGAGACCGATGTGTGTTCCTCTGTACTGGGAACACACATCGGCCTCCCCACCTCTGACAGGAGGTGGATCTGTGTTTTTACACACACAGATCCACTTTCCTGCTGTGATCACGGGCACGCGCACCGGGTCCCGAACGATGCAGTGGGCACGAGAGCCGCCAGAGGCCGGAAAGCCCAGGACGTCATATGACGTCCACCCGGAGGGAGACATCATATTACTATGGCTCTGTAGGGAACTGATTAAACTTCCGTGCCGAGGAAAGGCACACAACAATGTAAGTGCTCATTTGACACATGTTTTTAAAATCTTTTTTTTTTTTAAACTGTATTACCCTGTTTTTTTTTTTTTTCAACTGATATTGAGGTGGAGTATTAGCAAGATTCCAGCCACATCTCCTCTGATATTCCAGCAAGACCACAGAGCCATTTTAAAAAAGCCCCATCTTTTTAGCTAAAGAGGTCACGGTGGTCTGGTGGTGAGTAGTGTTGCTCACGAATATTCGCATTGCGAATATTCGACTCGAATATAGCATATTCGAGAAATCGCGCTATATTTCGAATTTCGCGGTGAATATTCGCAATTCCGAATATTCGCATTTTTTCAATTTGATTTTTAAAACAGATCACATCCTATCGACGTCTAAAAGCATTGCTGGTATGATTAGAGACCCTGGGCCGAGTAGCTAAGCTGAGGCGATCCTTTTATGTTGCCAAATTGAAAAAAAAAAAATTGCGATTTTTCGCTATTGCGAATGCGAAAATTATTGCGAATTTTCGATAACTGTGGTAGGAGAACTCTGATTGTCTCTGATGCAAAAGGGGGGGGCTTTGTGTATGTTTCTGTTATGAATATTTGTATGTTTGATATTATTTTTTTTTGTAAGAAGGAAAAAATTGCGCATACCTTAAAAAAAGGGGAGAATACAGCAGCAACTCAAAAATGTTATACAACATAAATTAATACAAGACAGAAAATGGAGTCGCTCTACAAGAATAAAAAATATGTCTAGTGACAAGACATGTGGGCAAATTATAAAATAAGCAAGCGCAAATAACTTGTGAAATACACAGTGAAACAAATATATAAAGAAATATAGTCCCAATAATAGAAAAATAATCTTTCATAAAAATGTCTTTGATATGTGAAGTGAAAAAAAGTCCAAAGCATGCAGCATGAACGTGTTCAATCTTCAAGGTGTTTGATTGACAAACGGCTGTGACAGATGGATAGAGTAAAGAATCACCACCAATGCAAAACACTTTTTATTTTCTATTGTAAAATATCAAGAATATTCTGAGCCAATCAGAGTGCTCCTTCTGCATTTGCCGAATATTCGCAATTATTTTGTATTGTAAAATATCAAGAATATTCTGAGCCAATCAGAGTGCTCCTTCTGCATTTGCCGAATATTCGCAATTATTTTGTATTGTAAAATATCAAGAATATTCTGAGCCAATCAGAGTGCTCCTTCCGCATTTGCCGAATATTCGCAATTATTTTGTATTGTAAAATATCAAGAATATTCTGAGCCAATCAGAGTGCTCCTTCCGCATTTGCCGAATATTCGCAATTATTTTGTATTGTAAAATATCACGAATATTCTGAGCCAATCAGAGTGCTCCTACAGCATTTGTCGAAATTGCGCAGTAAATATCGCATTCGCATGTTGCGATATTTCGATAAAATATCACGAATATTCTGAGCCAATCAGAGCGCTCCTCCAGCATTTCTCGAAATTGCGCAATAAATATCGCATTCGCATGTTGCGATATTTCGATAAAATATCACGAATATTCTGAGCCAATCAGAGCGCTCCTCCAGCATTTCTCGAAATTGCGCAATAAATATCGCATTCGCATGTTGCGATATTTCGATAAAATATCACGAATATTCTGAGCCAATCAGAGTGCTCCTACCGCAGTTATCAAAAAATCGCAATTATTTTCGCATTCGCAATAGCGAAAAATCGCAATCATTTAATTTCGATAAAATATCACGAATATTCGAATTTAGCGAATATATCTCGAATATTCGAATATATATTCGAGATATATCGCGAAATCGAATATGGCATATTCTGCTCAACACTAGTGGTGAGTAGGAATTTCACTCGCATCCCCCGGGTGTTTTTTATGAAGTTTGCCATTGGTGATGGTGTAAAGATTGAAGTTGCATCACAAAAGATTTATGGACTTTGTTTTTGATGAAATATTTGTTTTTGTTATTTGAATCACTCATATTAGCACTGAATTATCAGTTAATCATTAATAGTTATAGTATTTACAGTAGATAAGCATTATGCACTTTATTTGTATAAGCACAAGATTTAGTATAACACATTTAAGTTACACCATCCACAGCACCCCCTATCATTACACCCCCCAAATCAGACGAAGCTAGCATTTTTGAATTTTTACTCTTTTAGAACCAGCTCATCTAGCTATTCCATAGCACAATGTTCTTCTATTTTCATACCACCAGCTGTAGAGTATAGCAGACAAATGTCTTTGCCCCAGCTTCTGCAGCCCCCCCAAAAAAAACACTCTTTGCCACCCATATGACCAGCGTCTAAATTCCAGCTTGTCAAAATTGCTGGCTTTACTGCAAGACTGATATATTTTTAAATTGGGCTTTGTGTTGGTACCTCATCCAAAACAAACATAGAAGAAAAGGCAAAAACTAACAGACTTTACTGGTACCAGAAAAGGACTTAACCACATAAATTCAATTAAAAAAAGTAATTTATTACAAACAATTTAAAATGTTATAGCATATGATCATAAAAACATGAAATTATAGTAATATAGGGCCTGATCCTCAAAAGGGATACGCCAGCGTATCTACTGATACGCCGTCGTATCCCTGTTTCTCTCTATGGAACTGATCCACAGAATCAGTTTCCAATAGATAGGCAGAAGATCCGACATGTGTAAGGGACTTACACTGTCGGATCTACGTTTTTGGGTGAACCTCCACTTTAAGTAAGAGAGTAGAATTACTATGATATAAAGCAGGGGTCTCCAAGCGGTCTAAGCAAAGGGCCAGTTTACTGTCCTTCAGACTTTAGGGGGGGCAGGCTATGGTCAGTGGGAGTAAAACATGCCCCAACATCAGTTCCCATTAGTGCAACATCAGTGATAGAAATAGTGCCCCATTGATAGTGTCAGTAGGGGGGCGAATAGTGCCCCGTCATTGGTGTCAATTGGAAAAGTAGTGCCCTAAGGGCCAGATTAAAGCTAACAAAGGACCACATCTGGCCCCCGGGCCGTAGTTTGGAGACCACTGGTATAAAGGAGTATTGTGGAGTGAAGATCCGCTGTAAGTTCTTTGCTGCCACTAGAGTAAATACAAAACTCATTCCAGATAACTCTAGGTCACTGTGACACCGATCAAACATGTCAAGCATTTGTTCTCCAAAGTACTGATTACATAACAAGCAACTACATAGATAAAGCCAACATTCAGTCCGGGGAACTTCAGCATTGCACATTGATAGCTCTCAGCTCTGCTAAATTCCATTTGCACTTATAGGGCCAGATTCAGAAAGAGATACGACGGTGTATATCCTGATACGCCGTCGTATCTCTGAGTCCGGCCGGTCGTATCTATGCGACTGATTCATAGAATCAGGTTACGCATAAATATTCCTAAGATCCGCCAGGTGTAAGTGTCTTACACAGTCGGATCTTAGGCTGCAATTCCAGGCCGGCCGCTAGGTGGCGTTTTGTTTTTTTACGCAATGAATATGCAAATGAGTTGCGCCGATTCAGAAACGAACGACCGCTCGGCGCTTTTTTTTTTACGTCGTTTGCGTTCGGCTTTTTCCGGCGTATAGTTACCCCTGGGTCTATGAGGCGCAGCCAATGTTAAGTATGGCCGTCGTTCCCGCGCCAAGTTTTGAAATTTTTACTTCGTTTGCGTAAGTCGTTCGCGAATACGGACGTAATTGACGTTTACGACGAAAGCAATGACGTCCTTGCGACGTCATTTAGAGTAATGCACACTGGGAGATTTTACGGACGGCGCATGCGCCGTTCAAGTAAAATGTAAAAAACGCTGGGTCAAGGGAAATTTAAATAAAACACGCCCCCTACATCCCCATTTGAATTACGCGGCCTTACGCTGCAACACATACGCTACGCCGCTCTAACTAAGGGCGCAAGTTCTTTGTGAATAAAGAACTTGCGCCCAAAGTTAGAGCGGCGTAACGTATCGGAGATACGTTACGCAGGCCGGACAGATACGCCAATGTATCTGAATCCGGCCCATAGTATGAACAAATATGGATCAGGCAGGAACTAGTAGTCAGGGTAAGGGTTTCCATTTCTTTTCTTTTTTTTCAATACATTTTTATTGGATTTAATATAATTATAACAAGCAAGGTTGCTGCAATCATCATACAACAATTGTAGTACAATAAAACTGTAAAGGCAAACATTGGAAAATGTATTTAGAACTTGGTGACCTAGGCCAGCCTACCCCTGATGGGTATATACTCTAATGCCGCGTACACACGGTCGTTTTTTGTGATGAAAAAAAACGTCAGTTTTAAAAACGTCATTTAAAATGACCGTGTGTGGGGAAAACTTTGTTTTATGTCTTCTGAAAAACGACAAAAAAAAATTCAATTTTTTATGTCGTTTTTCAAAACGTTGTTTTCTGTGTCATAAAAAAATGACCGTGTGTAGGCTAAAACAACGTTTAAAACAACGTTTTTAAACCCGCGCATGCTCAGAAGCAAGTTATGACGCGAGCTTGAATGGAACAGAGTGCCGCCGTATGTGCTGAACGTAACCGCGCTTTGCTAGAGCTCTTTGAAAAAACGATGGTGTGTATGCTACATCGTTTTTAAAAATGAAGTTTGAAAAACGTCGTTTTTTTTCATGCAAAAAAATGACGTTTTTTTTTCATCACAAAAAAACGACCGTGTGTACGCGGCATAAGACTGGGAGGTCATCAAGTTACTCCTTGATGCAGCCTATACAACTGGAAGGAAATACAAGTAAGGGAGGGGAATAGAAATAAGGAATAACCAAAAATAAAAAGATGCCAGAGGTAATGTTCTACACCAGATTAACCTATATGAGAATTTACCCTCAAACTTTAAAGATAATATCATGAGTAAGCTTGGAAAATGTAAACGATTAAAGGATTTTAATCCTAATAGTATGATAGAATTTTCATCGACCAAATGGGAATACCTCTCTCATCATAAAGGGCCATAAAAGAAAAGGTATTTCCTTCTTCTATAATATACTATCTTCCCAAACAAATAACAAAAATGCCCATATGCTGAAATGGGAAAGAGATTTACCGTATATACTCAAATATAAGCCGAGTTTTTCAGCACATTTTTTTGTGCTGAAAATGCCCCCCCTCAGCTTATACTCGAGTCACCTTTTTGCGCCTGATTTCCCGGACTTTGGGGACCCGGTACCAATCTTGGCACACATGTAGCCCCACACTTCCTCTACAAGTGTGCAAAGTTTGTTGTCCGGGGGACCTACGGCCGGGGGGAGCACCGATTTTTTTAAAGCCAGGCACCCCTTCCATAGACTCCCATGTTAAATGGACATTTCTACAATAATTTTGGGGACCCGGTACTGGCCGGTCTTAGGTCCCCTGGACCCAGGACTTGGCACACATGTAACCCCATTTCTTCTCTATTAGTGTGCAAAGTTTGTTGTCTGGGGGTTCTACGGCTGAGAAGCACAGATTTTTTGAAACCAGGCACCCCTTCCATAGACTCCCATGTTAAATGTCAGTCTAGTCATGGACACAGTGAGGCATGGGCACGGTGAGGCATGGGCACGGTGAGGCATGGACACAGTGAGGCATGGACACAGTGAGGCATGGACACAGTGAGGCATGGGCACAGTGAGGCATGGGCACAGTGAGGCTTGGACAAAGTGAGGCATCGGCACAGTGAGGCATGGGCATAGTGGGGAATGGAAACAGTGAGGCATGGAAACAGTGAGGCATGGAAACAGTGAGGCATGGAAACAGTGAGGCATGGAAACAGTGAGGCATAGACACAGTGACGCATGGACACAGTGAGGCATGCACATGGGCACAGTGAGGCATGGGCACAGTGAGGCATGGAAACAGTGAGGCATGGACACAGTGAGGCATGGACACAGTGAGGCATGGGCACAGTGAAGCATGGGCATAGTGAGGCATGGGCACAGTGAGGCATGGAAACAGTGAGGCATGGACACAGTGAGGCATGGGCACAGTGAAGCATGGGCATAGTGAGGCATGGAAATAGTGAGGCATTGAAACAGTGAGTCATGGACACAGTGAGTCATGGACACAGTGACACATGGACACAGTGAGGCATGCACATGGACACAGTGAGGCATGGGCACAGTGAGGCATGGGCACAGTGAGGCATTAAAACTGAGGCATGGGCACAGTGAGACATGGGCACAGTGAGGCAGGGCCGATCCTAGGCAGAGGTCACAGGGTGCATTGCACCCAGGCGCGTGCAGTGGTGGGGCGCCTAACATCTAACAGACTCTCTAACAGAAGCCCTCTCTGTGTCCATCACAGAGGCCAACCTCCAGGTCCCAATAAAGTACTCTGCTTCTCTTCCTGTATTTTGTTTATTGTGAAGAGACCATGTAAGGATCCCAGGGTAATGAAGACTTTGTGGGGGAGCATCTCTGTGGTTGAGTCATTGCCATAGAAACATTTGTAAAGGGGAGGAGTTAGTAAAATGATGACTCCCATGTGAGGGCGCCAGAAATATTTCTGCACCCAGGCGCCTGTGACCCTAGGATCGGCCCTGCCGTGAGGCAAATTGACACAGGATGTCACATGGACACAGTGAGGCAAATTGATCCGACCTGCTGCCTAGCAACCACGGAATCTCTGCACTCACACAGCTTGAGTCACGCTGTTCAGTGTACAAATCTCTGGCTCCTCCTGCCCCTGTCTGCTGATAGATGATATCGTCGATAGGGCAGGAGAGCCTGGAGAGGAGACACAGGCACGGCCGCACAGATGGAGATGAGCGGCGACCCCGGCCTGTGTTAACCCTCTCCAGGCCGCGATTGCCACTTACCTCCCGCTGTGCATCCCGCTCATCAACAGGTGTGCCCTATTGCCAGTCCGGGCCTGCTCACGCGCTAAGGGAAATGCATACATCGGTCCCACACGCAAATGTAAATCCTGATCTCACCACACATGCGAGGTATCGTCATAGCAAGAGCAATAATTCTAGCAGCAGACCTCCTGTGTTACTCTAAACTGGTAACCTGTAAAGGCTTTCAAAGCATTGCTTATTAGACATGTGCATTCATCTTTTTCCGAATGCATTTTTGTCCGAATTTCGGGTATGTTTGTTATCATTTTAACAAAAACGAAAATGAACGCGCAGAATCCGAAATCCGAAACATCTGACATAAAAATTGCTTTATTTTCGTTTTCATTGCTACAACAGTTCGATATAGATAGGAGATTCGACATGACGGTGACAATAGCAATCTGTGTCTTTCGAACCTGCGGTCGAATGTGCCTAACCTTAACTCTATTAGTCCAAGATTATTCTACATAGAGAGGAAAGATTCGACATTATAGAGACAGTGTTGGGGTAGACCATTCGACATGAATGACGAAGATTCGACGAAGCAGTGAAAAACATACAAACGTCGAATCTGTCATTGAAGGCTTATGGTGTCTGTCGAAAGTTCTAAGAAGATTCAACAAGCAGCTAAACTGTACAACGCCGCAATCGTACATTTCCAGTCAAATGCTCGGCCCATAGGCTATAGAATTCAAATGTTAGTTGACTAGTGATAATAATTTATAAATATAATTATTACTAGTGTCATACAACATTAGAATTCTACTATAGCTTGTAGGCGGAGCATTTGACCGGAAATGTACGATTGCGGAGTCGTACAATTTAGCTGCTCCGTCAAATCTTCTTAGAACATTCGACAGACACCATAAGCCTTCAATGACAGATTCGACCTTAATTCATTCGGATTTTCAGACTAATGCATTTTATAACGAAACAAAATAAATAAAAACGAATTTCGGGAGTAACTAAATAAATGTATTTTTCGGACGAAATTTTTTTTCTGAAACATAATATTTCGGTGTGCACATGTCTATCGCTTATGGAGAATTTTAAATACTGTAGTTTGTCCTCATTCCGTGGTACACATGTGAAGAATGAATACATTTGTTTCCGTCGGTTATTTACATAAATTCAATCAGTTAATTCATTTAATACGTTTTTGGAATTTGTTTTGGTCATTCCATTCCATTAAAATGTCATTATAATAATTGGAAGATGGTTGTGTTTGTTCTATTCCATTCTATTCTATCCTTTTTATCTATTCTGCTCTATTCTTTTACTTTTTTTCTATTTTTCGGGTCCACCTGCGCCGTAATTGAAGATGGATGGACATCGTGGGACACTTAAAAACATTTTTTAGTCTGTTTAAGCTGTGTGTTGATAGAGGACTAGTTTCTCTTCACATTAATACACATAGCTTTACTACCATACCTGCGCACACTTTATAATAAATAGGCTTTCTTTTCCTTCCCTCTTTTCTTTTAGACCTTAGAATTGTGAGGGGTCCTCCGATCTAGTGTTGGTAGTTTTGGATTGGGTTGGACGTAAGGCGCCCTCTGTGTTTGATCCTGCCTGCCATCCCCTCCCAGTGCTGGACTGGCCCACTTTGACAGGTCTCTCCCATGGTGACCAGACAACTCCCGCACCCCACCCCCCGGCCACCCAAGCCCCCTCTTTCCCCCTTCACTAGCCATTTTACTTTATTAGAGTAGAATGGCTGGTACTGGTACTCTTATAGGCAGTACCAGTGGGGAAGCTAGACATTATTTCACCCGGGGGAAAGAATCAGTTCGATGCCCCCCTTATGGGAAGGATTAGGCAGAAGTAAGAAACTCCCAGGCCATAGCTATTGAGTCAGCTGTCTGTCCCCTCCCCCATGCTCCTCTGTTGTCCCCCCTGCTACTCCTGCTTCTCTGCTCCCCCCAGTTGAGCGCTGCGGGGGGAGGAGAGGAGGTGAGCGCTGCGGGAAGGGAGAGACAAAGGAGCGGAGGGGGGCAGCGGTCTGCTGTCACTGAACCTGGCCCACTGAGCCATCGGCCCACTGGGAAACTCCCTGTAGTCCCAATGGCCAATCCATCCCTGTCCCCTCCCCCCTCACAGGCTCAATCAAATCTGGTTGACTCTCGGCAGTGGCTTCTCTCTATGTTTTTTTCTTAAATAGATGCAATATTGGTGATTCTCAAAAAATATATGGTCAGAACTTACACTATATTATTTCAATATGTTTACTGTAAAGCTTGCTTATATATGTTGTATAATAAATACTTACTGATTTTCCATTTTCCATTTAATTGTAGACAACCAATCACTAAACCACTAGTCCCTGAAGAAGAGGTTTCATCACTACTAACATTGAAATGCGTCAACCAATCTCTGTCCTAGTTTGTCTACTGGACAGAGTCAAGTGGTTGTTTATATATATGTTTTTTCTGATATCTCACCTGTATAATATATATGCATCCAATGTTGACTTTTTTATCAAAGTTATATCATACATTTTTTACTTTTCTAATTAAAAAATATATTTTCAATACATTTTGATTGTCAAGGAGTTCCTGCCTCCCAGAGTCCCATAGAGGAATCTGTTCTATTTTGTATCTATGTCAGGGATGTGGGCAGCAACTCCTTTTCCATAGATCTTTGGCACAACCACAATATATTTTTTTTAATAAAGGAATTGTCCGAAACTGTCTTCTGTCGTTTTTTTTTTTTTTTGAAAAATATTTTTATTGAAGAATTTTCACACACAAGACATAGTACAGTTAGACAATACAGGACATGGACAGCTCAACGTCATACAGGTCTTCATGAGATACAGCTGATACATCAGCAAGACAGTAACCCTTGCAAGCTAGACATGGTAACATACTGAGGTTTGTATCAACCGACATATTCAAGGGAGGAGGTGGTGGGGGGGGGGGGGGGGGGGAAAGTCTCATCCACCTAGAGGAAGAAAAGCAAAGAAAAAAGAGAGAAAAAAGAAAGGAATGAAAGAATGTCTTATCCAGCAGTCTCTGGCTCCTCCACCCAGACCCGCCATATCTTTTCATATTTTTGCGGACATCCGCGGTTGGCATATGTGTCTTTATATAGGGGAAGGCTGTTGTTTACCAGGCGCCGCCACTGTACCAGGGATGGGGGTGAGGGTTTTTTCCAATGCATGGCCACATTTTTACGGGCATAGAAGAGCAGTACGCTCACTAGTGTGCGTTTGGCTGAGGTTCGGACAACGTTGTCTATGATGCCCAGAAGGCATACCTCCATAGTCAAGGGCAAGTTAGTCCCAGCAATTTTGTTGGTCAGTTCCAGCACCGCCTCCCAATAATGCACCACCTCTGGGCACTGCCAGAAAATATGCGAAAAGTCGCCTGGGGAGGTGCCACAGCGCCAACACTCCTGTGAGTGCGTGGGGTTCATTTTGTGCAGCCTGTGGGGGGTAAAGTATGCCCTATGCACTATTTTGTATTGCACCAGCCTGTCACGAACTGACACCAACGTGGAGAAGGGAAGGTCCCAAATGTCGTCCCAGTCGTCTGCATCTAGTGTGGGAATGTCCGTTTGCCACCTGGCTCGCAGCCCGTCAAGGGGAGGGAGGGACACAAAGAGTAGGAAGGAGTATACGTGCGAGGTGGGCTTCACACCACAGTCAAATCTAAGTGTCCTCTCCAACTCCGACTGGGCCACGATACAGGAGGACAAAGGGAACTGCGCTGAGAAAGCGTGTGATAGTTGTAAGTAACGAAAACGATAGTGAAAGGGCAGATTAAATTCAGATGAAAGCTCGGCAAAGGTTTTCAGCGCGTTCTGCGAAACAATATGCGATATCAGTTTCACGCCATGTTTTGGTCTTCTGTCGTTTTTACTTTTTTGGTGAATGGGTAGGGGTACAATGTACCCAATACCCATTCACTTAGCGGAGTAGGATCTGGGGATCCCCCAAACTACCGAGGCAAGTGTTTTACTGATGAGGCCCTTGTTCCCATCAACATGGGGACAATGTGCTTTGGGGGGACCCCAAAGCACCCTCCTCATGTTAAGGGCATGTGGCCTGTTATGGTTCGGGGGGGGGGCTCGCTCGTCCCCCCTATCCTGACCTGCCAGTTTGCATGCTCAGATAAGGGTCTGGGATGGAGTTTGGGGGGGAGTTTGGGGGGGACCCCAAGCCATTTTTTTATTTTGGTGCAGAGTTCCCCTTAAAATCCATACAGACCTGAAGAGCCTTGAATGGATTTTGGGGAACACCGACGCCATTTAAAAAAATAAAATTGCCACGGGTTCCCCTTAACCACTTCAATATACTGTGTTATATATATACTACACTGCTTGTACTGACTGAAAATAGAGTCTACACTGAATATCTAGTCTACACTAAATGCAGAGTATGGGCCCGATTCACAAAGGACTTACGACGGCGTATCTCCATGTACGCCGTCGTCAGTCCGAATGTGAGGCGTCGTATCTCGGCGCCTGATTAAAAAAATCAGATACGCCAGAATTTGTCTAAGATACGACTGACGTAAGTCTCTTACGCCGTCGTATCTTAGGTGCATATTTACGCTGGCCGCTAGGGATGCTGCCGTATATTTCCTCGTTGAATATGCAAATGAGCTAGATACGCCGATTCACGAACGTACTTGCGTCCGGCGTATTTTACGTTGTTTGCGTAAGTCGTACGTGAATGGGGATGGGCGTGGGTTACGTTCACATCGACTAAGCATTGAGCCGGCGTAACTTAGGGAGAAAATTCGAAGTGATACTGCGCATGCGCCGTTCGTTAGGCGCGTCATTTACGTGGGGTTACGATTCATTTCCATACAACACGCCCCCTACCAGCCTACTTTTAATTACGCAGGCTTACGCCAGCCCATTTACGCTACGCCGTCGCAACTTACGGAGCAAGTGCTTTGTCAATACTGCACTTGCCTGTCTAAGTTGCGGCAGCGTAGCTTAAATAGGACACGCTACGCCCGCACAAAGATGCGCCCAGATATGTGAATCTGGCCCTATATATATATATGAATATATATATATTAAATAAACTGCCTGCATGCCACTAACTAACCTGCCTGCCTAATCTAGCTCAATCTAGCTCCAGCAGCCTTATATAGTGTGTGGCATGGATTTAGTCCCCCTGAGCCATGATTGGCCAAAGGCACCCTGCCTTTGACCTATTATGACTCTCGCAGCAGAGTGCGCTGTGATTGGCCAAAGCATGCAGGTCAGGTGCATGCTTTGGCCAATCATCAGACATCAATGCGATCTCGCGGTACATTATGGGGCATTCCGAGGTGCTCGGATTTGCCGCAAACGCCCCATAGGTTCAGTTCGTTTGCGAGCAAACGGACACTCGATGTTCGAGTCGAACTTACATTCGACTCGAATCGCAGGCTCATCCCTATGTTTTATTAAGCATTACCAAAAAAGCTGCTTCTGAAAAAAGAGTTTTCAAAAACAATGAACTGAACATTGACTTTTATTTATCAGGAGCTTCTTATGTAAACAATATGGAACAGACTAATGATTCCTGCTTTGGAGTACAAGGACTTGACATATTTGATTGATGTCACAGCGACCTAGAATTGTTAAGCATAAATGTTAAAAATGACCATCACGTTGCAAAATTGACATGTATTTTTTTTTGTTACTTAATCCATGTTGATTACAGTCACTCTCCAATTAAATGAGAAGTATGGCCAAAGCTTTTTTGGCCATACTGCTCCTAGGGATCACAGTTTGTTCTGAACTATTGTGACCCGTTTTCACACCGACAGCGGGCTTCACTCAGCCGATCTAGGCTTGAGAAAGATCCCAACCATATTGTTGGGATCCACCCAGATGCCTGGAGCGCTTGGGCTTTAAAGGGGGTGGGAGGGGCTGGCTCAGCCTCTCAGCAATATGCATAGATCCTGAGTCAGCCCCTCCCAACCCCTTTAAAGCCTAATCGCTCCAGCGAGCACTGGTGGTTAGAGCAGAGGGCTGCTGACTGACAGTCACGGCTCTTTGCTCAGAGTGGAGGGGGAGAACTGAGCGATCAGCAGTCTTTGATCGCTCAGTTCTCAGTGCAGAGTCGGTGACAAATGCAGTTTCAGATCGATCCTGCTTCCATCTAGGTCAGTATAAATGTTTATTTTATTATAAACTTCTCTTTTAAGCTCAAGAACTTTTTTGTGTTATCCCTAATAGCCAGGGCCATCTTTAACGCTGCCCCAGGCCCAGTCATTAGTGAGGCCCAAAGCAGCTGCCCTGTGAGCCCCTTGTCATTGAGAGTCCTGTCAGGTGGCAGTGGGGAGCAGGGCAGCGAAGCTAAATCCAGTGGCGACAGTGGCATCCTCGGGTTGCAGGCAGGCTGATATGCCCACACCTCGCATATCATCTCCATGCAGCGAGTGGACGGCCAGGGACAGAGACCAGGGGCCGCGGGGAAGAAGAGAAGCGTGAGGATGACTAGAACCAAGAGCCCAGGAGGGAGAAGATTTCCACCGCCTCTCTGACCCCCGAAGAGGCGAGCAGCAGAGGGCTCCACATCCATGGCACCTTCCAGAGCCTGGACTTTTTCTCCAACCTCCTCTCCGCTCCCTGCTCCAACATCAACAGGAGGACAGGCTGACCAGAGGCCAAGAGGATGTGGACGGGTAGGAGGTAGGTACCAGGCATCACACATACTTACCCACAGACAGGGGATGGGATGGGTGGCACAGGAGGGACTGCAGACAGGGGCAGGGCTAGGGGGTCTCTCTCTCAACCCCCCTCTCTCACCCTCCTCTTTCTCTTTCCCCCTCTCTCTCATCCCCCTCTTACCACCTCTCTGAACCCGCTGATGAAATCTTGCCAACAGGACGTAAAGCGTATGGGGAGGAGTCACATCTGACCTCACCCAGTGCCATCTTCCTGGTTATAAACCAGCATTCATAACATGCGCTTATGCTTGCACTTGGTCCAAGTGCTAATTTTGTAAGTAGTTTTATATCTGATATACTGACAATACATTTTAAAAACGGGGAGCACTAGATTCTTTCCTTTCTGTCCATATGTGCAGAGTGAACATCATCCTCATCATTACCAGTGGATCGTTGGTTGTTTGTACCCTGGTTGTGGGTCAAATGCTGAGTGACCTTTTCAGGTCGAATCTGTGAGGTGAGAGGCTTGATTATCTGTGGTGGATGGGCTTCAATCACCATTTCACCATCTCATCTGTCATCTGATACTGCACACTGGGAGGCTGTTTGTTTCTTATATTGGACATATAATACATTGCGCTGCACTGCATGTGTTTTTTAACTTTTTTGTTTGTCCCTATTTATCATGAGCTGAATTTAAAGATCTACGACTTTTTCTATTTACACAAAAGGCCTATTTTGATGGAAATTGCCAGCAATGACACCGTCCTAATTCATGTGACGCCGCACCTGCGGCACTGCACCGATTTCAAAAAGTAGTTTCTGTACAAATTTTTGCGATTTCGGCAAACAAATAACAGCTGCAAATACAACGACAAATAAAAAAAGAAAAAACTTAAATCATTCATTCAGACCAAAGGGCACTGGTATGGCTGTATTTAAACTTGTATGGTTACAGGAAAAACAGAATCGGGTGTACAACCCCCCTGACACAAGGGTTCAGGCTCGTTTAGGTGATTAACTTGGCTGTTTATAAGTATCCAGCCACTGCAATGCTAATTCAGGAGATTCAAAAAAATGTGTAGTGCCCTGTGCCACTACCCGCAATCTAGCCAGAAACTAGATAGAATAGGTAAGTTCCATCTGATGCAGCCGCTGTTTAACATCAGAGAATCCTGCCTGTTGGCACTGTACCGCTGCAAAAAAATCTGGAAAGAAACAAATCTTTCATACATATGTCTGAAAGTTGTCTAGCTCTTTGCAGGATAATATCCCTATCTTTATAATTTAACATCTGAAAAATGAAATTTATTGAAGCCCCCTAGAAGGTGAAGGTCTGGGTGGGAATCTATGTGCCTGCTACACTGCGAATAGGAAAGTAAAGTGCTCAGCTTCCAGAGTGGATTTGAGCCATTTCTCAATAAATTCAACTGGTGCATTTCCTTTCACTCTCTCTGGAAGCTCCACTATTCTAAAGTTATTCCGGCGAAGCCGGTTTTCCATATCCTCCAAGCGAGAGTCATGTATGGTCAGTTGTTGTGTGACATTTTTTAGTGGTTTTCAGGATGGAGTGTACAGAATCTTCCAATGTACATATTCTTTTCTCCACAGCTGACACTCTCTCTTTAAAATTATGCATATATTGTTTAATTAATGTTATATCTTCCCTCATACCTTCAAAACTGGGATACAGGGTGTTTACAGAACAAATACATGTAGTAATAGCTTTCATTATGTCTAACAGCGTGGGTTCAGGCTCTTTGTTTACAGTTTGGACATGATGAAAGTCATCCTCTGAAGCAGCATTAATCACTGAGCCCTCCGGTTGTTCCCACCAGGCTGCATCTTCCTCCCAAGCCGGAGGTGTAACAGGCGTATGCCCCTTCAGCCACTGACGCTTGCACTGAACACGAGGAGACTGACGGAAGACCGTCTGCATCTTTAGCAGGCGTGTAGGAAAACTTTTCCAGGCGAGCGGCGGTGTCCCAGAGCTTGTACTTCATGGGGCTCTGTGGATCCACGACATTTGGGGAGGAACAGTCGGCGGTTCCATGTCCTTTTTGGTTCTACTCATCGTCACATTGGACCTGACTTGTACCCTTGTACTTGTACCAACTGCTGCAGGCTGCTCGGGCAAGGGCAAGGTAGGACTGTGGAATGTGGAGGAAATGGGATCAAACAGAAATCAAGTGGCTCAAGGCAACCACAATCCCCGATTGCTGGATGAATAGAAGGATCAGTTGTAGAGCTCTATCCTGCACATCCTCTCATATTTTCGTACCGCACCCCATCTGCAATAGGACCTTGTAACGACACCCCTAATGGCACAGGGGTTAAAGTCGTTTAGGATATTCCATTCCCGAACACAAGGCAGCTACCGACACTCCACAATCCGGCGAACACAACCCTTAAGTATTCCCCCATTAACAAGACACACAGCTCTGTTTGAGGTTCAACAGGAATGACCCTTTATTGAGAAATACAGGCTCTTTATATACAATTTAGGATACTGCAGTAACCAAATGAACAATGACCCAACTCCACCCACAACATCACACAATGGTTACCTAATGAGCCCCAATACACATCATCCTCAATACATCTTTTAACAGACATCCTGACTCCGGGCCCTGACCTAATTTACATGAGCTAATTAACTACAGCTGATGACTCAGACACCTGACCTTTACATAGTTACATAGTTAGTCAGGTTGAAAAGAGACACAAGTCCATCCAGTCCAACCACAAAAAAAATAAACAAACAAAATAAAAAACATAAAATAAAAAACATAGGCTGTCTGTTAACTTACAACACACATTATCACAGTAGCAGACTTAAATACTAGTGTTGCTCACGAATATTCGCATTGCGAATATTCGACTCGAATATAGCATATTCGAGAAATCGCGCTATATTTCGAATTTCGCGGTGAATATTCGCAATTCCGAATATTCGCATTTTTTCAATTTGATTTTTAAAACATATCACATCCTATCGACGTCTAAAAGCATTGCTGGTATGATTAGAGACCCTGGGCCGAGTAGCTAAGCTGAGGCGATCCTATTATGTTGCCAAATTGAAAAAAAAAAAATTGCGATTTTTCGCTATTGCGAATGCGAAAATGATTGCGAATTTTCGATAACTGTGGTAGGAGAACTCTGATTGTCTCTGATGCAAAAGGGGGGGGCTTTGTGTATGTGTATGTTATGAATATTTGTATGTTTGATATTATTATTTTTTGTAAGAAGGAAAAAATTGCGCATACCTTAAAAAAGGGGAGAATACAGCAGCAACTCAAAAATGTTATACAACATAAATTAATACAAGACAGAAAATGGAGTCGCTCTACAAGAATAAAAAATATGTCTAGTGACAAGACATGTGGGCAAATTATAAAATAAGCAAGCGCAAATAACTTGTGAAATACACAGTGAAACAAATATATAAAGAAATATAGTCCCAATAATAGAAAAATAATCTTTCATAAAAATGTCTTTGATATGTGAAGTGAAAAAAAGTCCAAAGCATGCAGCATGAACGTGTTCAATCTTTAAGGTGTTTGATTGACAAACGGCTGTGACAGATGGATAGAGTAAAGAATCACCACCAATGCAAAACACTTTTTATTTTCTATTGTAAAATATCAAGAATATTCTGAGCCAATCAGAGTGCTCCTTCCGCATTTGCCGAATATTCGCAATTATTTTGTATTGTAAAATATCAAGAATATTCTGAGCCAATCAGAGTGCTCCTTCTGCATTTGCCGAATATTCGCAATTATTTTGTATTGTAAAATATCAAGAATATTCTGAGCCAATCAGAGTGCTCCTTCCGCATTTGCCGAATATTCGCAATTATTTTGTATTGTAAAATATCACGAATATTCTGAGCCAATCAGAGTGCTCCTACAGCATTTCTCGAAATTGCGCAATAAATATCGCATTCGCATGTTGCGATATTTCGATAAAATATCACGAATATTCTGAGCCAATCAGAGCGCTCCTCCAGCATTTCTCGAAATTGCGCAATAAATATCGCATTCGCATGTTGCGATATTTCGATAAAATATCACGAATATTCTGAGCCAATCAGAGTGCTCCTACCGCAGTTATCAAAAAATCGCAATTATTTTCGCATTCGCAATAGCGAAAAATCGCAATCATTTACTTTCGATAAAATATCACGAATATTCGAATTTAGCGAATATATCTCGAATATTCGAATATATATTCGAGATATATCGCGAAATCGAATATGGCATATTCTGCTCAACACTATTAAATACCACAATGAAAGATCCTTAGAAGCCATCCTAGATTCATTTACACCACAACAGACAGACAGGTGGGCTGCAGTTGATGGCATTTTCATCTAACAGTATGTGTCCCCACATAATGAATGAGTCACTCTTTCAATTAACCTGTTGAGTTCAGAATCAACAACCGGCAAATAGTTCTCCACAGATATCCTGGAATATATTATGAATTACAGACCCATGTTAAAGCAGTCCAAGACATATTCTGCATGTCCATTATTTTCTGTCTCAATCTGTGACCAAAAGTGACTCCCGTTACAGACCTTACTGGGGGCATCCACTGTAAATTTGTACTCACTTTTTAATGCACCAAAAAAGAAGCAACAAGGACGTTTGGAGTTGCTGGCTCTATTCTTTGTATTTATGTCTGTACCAGTGTGAGAGAGTACATCAGAGCCAGAGCTCCCACTGTGGATTTTATCACAATCCTGCAAAGGACTTGCACTCATTTTGAGCATTGCATTATCTACTTTTACTAATACTTTGGTCTATTGTGACTTTAAGTCATATACAGTAAAACCTTGGTTTGCAAGCATAATTTGTTCCAGAAACATACTTGTACTCCAAAGCACTTGTATATTAAAGCATTTTTTACAGGGTATAAAAGAGAAGAGAGGCACTTCTAAGTGTAACAATAAGTTGCTAAATGTTGTACCTTCATTAAATATAACCATATTGCTACACTTAGAGGCTCCTCTCGGGGGCGTGGCCTGGACATGGCGGAGTAGAGCTGTCTTTTTCTTGAGCTCCCGGGCCCGATCCTTCCTAGCCTGCTATAACTGAATAAAATACGGCATGCAATCAACCAAGAAGAGGAAACAGAGAGCAGGAACCAGGGTGACCCTCTCCAGCACCGCAAACGGGGACATTCACTGTTATTTTCAACAGACACAGCAGTCTTCCCCCGGCGCCAGAATAGCGGCGCCACGAGGCTCCCCACGTGGAGATCCTGAGAAGGCCCAGGGCTGCAGCGACTGGGAAAACGTTCCGACCTCCCCGACTGACTTACCGGATTACACCGGATCCCCACCGGTAGATATGGCCGCTGCCGAACATCATCCCAAGAGGAGCCTGGTGGATGCAGACATCCGGGCATTGCTTCAGGCCCTCCCGACTATCCTCCGCTTAGAAGAGACGCATAGGAGGGACTTTCAGGAGGTGAAGGCGGATGTTTCCACCCTGTCCGACAGGGTGACCTCAGGGAAGACCTCCTTTGCTGCCCTGGAGCTGCGCGTGGAGGCTCTTTACCACGTGATCAGCCATGTCCAATCACGGCTGATCACAATGTAAACAGGAAGAGCCGTTGATGGCTCTTCCTCACTTGCGTCTGACAGACGTGAGTAGAGGAGAGCCGATCGGTGGCTCTCCTGACAGGGGGGGTTTGCGCTGATTGTTTATTAGCGCAGTCCCCCCTCGGATGCCCACCAGGATGCCGCCCAGGACAACCAGATAAGCACCCAACATGTGGATGGCCAGGTAAGTCCCCATGGCCATCCACATGTACAAATGTAAACAGAACATATGCCAATCAGTGCCCACAAATGGGCACTGACTGGCACCATCATGGCACAATTTGTTATGCCCAGCAATGCCACCCACCAGTGTCCATCAGTGCCACCAACCAGTGTCCATCAGTGCCACCTATGAGTGCCCATCAGTGCCACCTATGAATGCCCATCAGTGCTGCCTATGAGTGCCCATCAGTGCCGCATACCAGTGCCACCTATCAGTGCCCATCAGTGCCGCCTATCAGTGCCCATCAGTGCCACCTTATCAGTGCCGCCTTATCAGTGCCCGTCATTGAAGAAGAAAAGGTACTCATTTACAAAATAAATTAACAGAAACAAAGAAAAACATATTTTTGCGCAAAAAATTAAAATCGCAAAGGTGATCAAATACCACCAAAAGAAAGCTCTATTTGTGGGAACAAAATGATAAAAAATGTGTTTGGGTACAGTGTAGCATGACCGTGCAATTGTCATTCAAATTGCGACAGTGCTGAAAGCTGAAAATTGGCTTGGGCAGGAAGGTGTATAAGTGCCTGGTATGGAAGTGGTTAATGTCTTTATATTTGTATATCATATGCTATTCCTGATGGTGGAGTCAAAAGTGTGACCCCCGAAACACTTTGGTCTTTTATGTTTGGAATAAAACCTATTTTTTGGATTTCAGCATTTTGATGTGGCATTCCAACTATTGCATTCACATCGGGAGGTGTCCATGTATGGTGTATGGACGCAGTCCACATATCATCCAGATTGCCCCAATGGAAGATTACCAGTATAATTTTGATAATCTCAATGCACATAACATCTACCTAAGGTTCCAGGACTATCATATTCACTTTACCTTTAATTATACTTTAAATGGATAAGAATTATAGAAAGGTCCATGTATTGCAGAGATGTACTGCATTTATTGAGGACCTGACTTTCCGGGAGGCTGTCAATAGATGTCCTCCTCGTTGCACGCGCCCACTGCAGGGTGCGTGCTGTGATCACTGAGACACTGAGACTCGGGTGATCACAGATCACGGCCCCTTACCACAGTCTCAGACCCTTACCATGTGATCAGCTGTCAGCCAATGACAGCTGATCATGTGATGTAAACAAAGCTTGGTTATCAATTTTTTCTCCTTGCGCTGACAGCGTGAGGAGAAAAAAAAGCCAATCACTGGCTTATGTGCAAGGGACTTTGGTCCTGAAGAGGAAGGAGGCAAAATCTGCCTCATCTGTGCCCACAATTACTGCCTGCCAGTGCCACCTGCCAGTGCCACCTATGAATGCCCACGAGTGCCACCTATCAATGCCCACCAGTGGTGCCAATCAGTGCCACCTAGCAGTGATGCCTTTCAGTGTAACCTATCAGTGCCCATCTGTGAAGGACTTTTTGCCTATATGTTTCAGTTTAATTCTCCCTGCTAGTAATGCTGTGTGTGTTAGAGGTAAAAGGTGATTTCATGTGTGACTCATTCCTCTGCCTAACAGACTGTTGATATGTTAATGTCCCTTCCCCAGCCAGCTCCCTATTTTAAAGGGTAATTGATCTATTGTGTGTGTGAAGAAGACCTGTGTTTACCCTTAAGAAATGTGTCCACAGGGTCAGCTCCGAAGTGTCTGGCTATAATCTGTATGGGAGCCCCCACTGTGTGAGGGGGGGGCGGAGATTGTCATTGTAACAGTTTTGTAACTACATATAAGCTAGGTGTTGTACCATTAAAGTGTCTCTTGTTCCAGCATTAAGCTTGGCTCATGTGTGGATTATTGGGCGATCCCAGGAATATTCCTCCTCGTGGAATATTGGGTGATTTTCTTTATGGGAAGAAGGGAATGTTTGACGGGGATATCATTCTACTACCGTCACAACTGGTTGGCAGCAGCGGGATTTTCCCTTCTACTCTCCTTTACACCCGGATTCCAAGCAGACACTGGAAGAACTACTGGAAGTTCGTGGAAGGATTGCTAGCAACAAAACCAAGCGGGTCATCATAGCAGAATTAATGGAGCTAGACCAGGAGAACTTGGTTGCAGCAACGCCAGCAGTACAAGAGATGGAGACACCAGTGATTCAGGAAGAGGAATCACCAGCCAACAAAGTAATGAGAGAGAAGCTAGCATGGTTCGGTCCGAACCCAACAGCGGATGTGGTGCTGAAAGTGATGGACCTGTTAGCGGAGGAGGCTAAACAAATAAGAGACGCAGAGCTACAGGAGGCTAAACAAATAAGAGACACAGAGCTACAGGAGGCTAAACAAATAAGAGACGCAGAACTACAGTTAAAACTGGCAGCAGTCCAGCAAGCCGCCGCACATTCTCCAAACAGTGAGTACAGCACAGCAGACACAAGGAAGATTCCGTTTAGCGCTTTTAAAGCTTTTGATGAAAAGGACTGTGAAATTGATAACTACCTGGCAGATTTTGAGTGACAATGTAACCTGCACCGAATAGCTAGAAGAGAGTGGGTTTCAATATTGTCAGGCAAACTGTCAGGCAAAGCTTCTGATGCTTTCCGGAGTCCCACCGACAGAAGTTCAGGGACTCACGCAAAACCACGAAAGACTCTTACGTGGAATGGGCATGTCAGTTATCTCTGTCGGCCTCTAACTGGGTTAACAACAGCCAGGCCACCACCGCAGAGGACATTTTGCAACTAATGCTCCTGGAGCAATTTTACAATCACATCCAGACGGATGTCAAAGACTGGGTGAGAGATCGCAGGCCCATGACTCTACCAGAGGCCGCTAAGTTGGCGGATGAATATGCGGATACTCGCAAGACGAACCAGGTCACACCACAGGTACAACCTCCACGACCAACGGTGCCCTCACACCCACCAGCCGCTAGATACCAACCTCCGAACAGACCGGTGACATCCAGCCCTCGCTATCCACGCCGGGAGGACAATGAACAACGCTGCTTCCGGTGCAAACAGCTGGGTCACTTCAAGCGGAATTGCCCCATGGACGACAACACCAGGTCAAATTGGTCTCGACCTGGGTACCGCCCACCAGCAGCAGCCCATTGTGTAGACTCGGCTTGGGATCCCCAGGAGCTGGGTCAGGAAGAACCATTGGGCACCCTTCACTAAGCCCTCACGGTACAATCTGTTATTACGGACAACAGGAAACACCATTGTCAGCTGGTCATGGTTAACGGAAAAACCGCCCTGGGATTAAGAGACAGTGGGGCGACCATCACGTTGGTACAAAGACACCTTATTAATGCATCAGAGAAACCGGGGAAATCAATTGCTGTGAGGGTGGCAGGGGGGGCAGTATACCGTATTCCTACTGCACAGGTACACCTGGACTGGGGTGAGGGAGCTGGCAATGTTCATGTGGGCGTCATGAAAGACTTACCTTCTGAAGTCATCTTGGGCAACGACATTGGCCCCCTGACTTAGGCGTTCGCCTCTACCACCACTCAGGAGGTCCACGCAGTAACCACCAGAGCACAAAGTCGCGCTGCCGAGAGCCTGCAGGACATGAGCAAGCAGGAGCTGATCCGCGAGTACATGGAGCTGGAGAAGTGCATGAGCCGCATGGAGGAGGAGAACAACAACCGCCTGAGGTCACAGCAGGCCGACCCCCCCAGGCTCCATGAACTGGAGACAGAGCTGGAGAAGCTCAAAGAGGAGAACTGGTGGCTGCGGAGGGAGCAGGGGGTGGCTGACCCTATGGGGCACTGATCCAACCCCCCTCCCCCCTCCCATTGCGGGACACCTAGACGGCGGCGCACAGACCCATCCGCCGTCTTCACACTGACTTCTGGTGACTCTGCAGATCGCACAAAGACTTGGGGAATGACCGGCGTGTGATCTGACGACCCGGTGGCATACCTGAGTCAGAAGCTGTTGCCAAGGAAGGTCAGTTACGCCACCATTGAAAAAGAGGGTTTGGCCTTGGTATGGGCACTCAAAAAGCTCACACCTTACCTTTATGGCCGGGCTTTCACTCTCATCACCGATCACAACCCCTTGGTGTGGCTTAACCGGGTTTCAGGGGACAACGCCCATTTGCTACGCTGGAGCTTGGCCTTACAGCCCTATGACTTTACGATTCATTATGGCCCAGGCAAGCAAAACGGGAATGCCGATGGATTGTCACACCAAACGGAGTTAACCTCGGACTAAAAGCTCTGAACCCGTCAACCCTACTGGACCAGGAAAGGTCCAACCGGGTTGCCGAAGCAGGGAGAAAAAGGGGGGCCATTGTGAAGGACTTTTTGCCTATATGCTTCAGTTTAATTCTCCCTGCTAGTAATGCTGTGTGTGTTAGAGGTAAAAGGTGATTTCATGTGTGCCTCATTCCTCCGCCTAACAGACTGTTGAAATGTTAATGTCCCTTCCCCAGCTAGCTCCCTATTTTAAAGGGTAATTGATCTATTGTGTGTGTGAAGAAGACCTGTGTTTACCCTTAAGAAATGTGTCCACAGGGTCGGTTCCGAAGTGTCTGCCTATAATCTGTATGGGAGCCCCCACTGTGTGAGGGGGGCGGAGATTGTCATTGTAACAGTTTTGTAACTACATATAAGCTAGGTGTTGTACCATTAAAGTGTCTCTTGTTCCAGCATTAAGCTTGGCTCATGTGTGGATTATTGGGCGATCCCAGGAATATTCCTCCTCGTGGAATATTGGGTGATTTTCTTTATGGGAAGAAGGGAATGTTTGACGGGGATATCATTCTACTACTGTCACACCATCATTGCCACCCATCAGTGCCCATCACTGCCACCCATCAGTGCCCATCACTGCCAGTTATCAGTGCCATCTATTAGTGCCACTTCTCAGTTCCCACCAGTGCCACCTATCAAGGCCTTTCATTGCCACCCATAAGTGATACCGCTCAGTGCCCACCAGTGCCACCTATCAGTGCCCACCCTTGCCGCCTTATCGGTGCTCACCCTTGCCACTTTATCGTGCCCATCAGTGCAGCCCATCGGTGCCCATCAGTGCAGCCCATCGGTGCAGGCTATCGGTGCCCATTAGTGCAGCCTCATCAGCGTACATCAATGAAGGAGAAAAGTTACCTGTTTGCAAAATTTTATAACAAAATATATATAAAAAAAAAATTATTTTAATTTCAGTCCTTTTAATTTTTTTTTACCAAAAGCTGATCAAATACCACCAAAAGAAAGCTCTATTTGTGGGAACAAAAATTATAAAAATGTAATTTGGGTACAGCGTTGTATGACCACGCAATTGGTCATTCAAAGTGCATCAGCGCTGAAAGCTGAAAATTGGTCTGGGCAGGAGGGGGGTTTAAGTGCCCAGCAAGCAAGTGGTTAAACGAGGAAGAAAGGGGTTTTGGGACTTTATATGAAACACAAACCAAAGATATACCATATTTATTGCGGTATAACGCCCTCCCACGTATACCGCGCACCCCTAAAGTTGCCTCCGAAATTCCTGTAAAAAAAAATGTTATATGATTTTATTACTTACAGTTTTGGTGTCTTCCCAGCGTCCATCGTCCGGTCCGGCGTCTGTCTGCGGCCTCGGTGGTGTCCTCCCGGCTTCTCCAGCGAGCGCCTCAAGTCGAGTCCCCGCTTCCCGCGCTCAGTTCGAACGCCTCGGCCGACATATACCGAGTGCAGTACACTCGGGTACATTCGGCAAGGCTCTGCTTCGCTCGCGCTCACGCTCTGTGACGTTTATGCGTGAGCACGAGCGAAGCCGAGCCTAGCCGAATGTACCCGAGTGTACTGCACTCGGTATATGTCGGCGCAGGAATTCAAACTGAGCGCGGGAAGCGGCTATCGGCGTATATCGCGCACCCGCGATTTTCCCCTTATTTTATACACCGATAAATACGGTACTTGCTTCCATCCCTGTCATTGATTTATAAGAAGAAAGAGAGCGAGAAGTGGGACTTTATATGAAGCACACAGCAGCAAATAAAGAAGTCAAATGACTGGGAAATTATGTTTATTTATATTGTATAATCTCTTATAGGACATTTTGGGCATAAAGCCTCTAAATAATAAACTTTTGATCACTTTCAACATAAATTGCATAATAATCCACAATCCAGTAGAAAGTCATATATAATATTATAAACATAAAGGGCAACTGATACATTTATATAAATAGCCATGATACAATTGGACCTTCCTAAATGTGCTTCATATAAAGTCCCACTTCTCGTTCTCTTTCTTCTTATATACTGCATATATTTTTTTTATTTTGCCCATTCCTATACTTTAACTCCCAGACAGTAAGTCTTCAGCTGACAGTCCCCATAGAACTTTTTTTTTTTACAGATAACGGTAATACTCGTGTTTGTATTTGCTCTTGGAAATTAAACATTTTAGTAAACCTTTAACAAATTCAGTCAATGCCCCACCCAATGTCCTTTGGCTGACATTGCATCGGTGCTATAAAATTGGGACCTCTGTAGACTAGTCCCAGAATATCTGGTCTACTCTGAGGATCCATGGTGAGGAAGATGCTTCTAAGCTGGATTGTCGCCTTGACTCTCCTCCACGCCACGCTGACCCATGGCCAAGAAATTTCTGTAAACAACGGTGGTGGTTGGGGTGACTGGGGATGGATGGATACCTGCCCATCTGGAACAGTAGCAACAGGCTTTGAATTGAAGGTAAGTGATCCCAAAATTTTAGATTTGACTGAAAGAGAACCCTGCGCCATACTCTGAATGGGCCAGCCTGAGTGAGTGAAAAACGTGTAAAGCGCAACACATGGGAACTGAATCGCCTCTGGGCGCTGTTTCCATTCCATGGGTAAGGAAAACCCCTTGACCTCAGAAGAGATGGGTTTTAATCTTTCTCCTGAAGGCCAAGTGGTCTGACTCTAATCGGATAGTAGTTGGTAGCGCATTCCACAGCCGAGGTCCCTGGACTGGAAATCTTCGATCTCCTTTGGACTTGTATTTGGCTTTGGGTATTTGGAGTAGGTTTTGATTTGTGGATCGCAGAATGCGATTTGGGTTATGGGCTTTTATTTTTTCGCATAGATATTGGGGGCATTTCTGTGAATACACTTATGCGTTAGGCAGAGCGCCGTGAAAGCGATTCTGTCTTTTACTGGCAACCAATGAAGAGCTCTCAGCGAAGGGGAGATTGATTCCCATGTTTTTTTGCCAGTCACTAATCGAGTGGCCGTATTTTGAACGACTTGCAGACAAGTGATTTGGTATTTGGGGAGTCCTAGATAGAGGGCATTTGCATAGTCGAGTCTGGAATTGATGATTGTTCCCACTATGACTGCAATGTCCTCTTTCGGGATAAAGGGGGCGAGTCGGCATGGTAGGCGCAGCAGATGATGGGATCCGCTGACTACTGACCCTATTTGTGCATCCATTGTCATGTAGGAGTCAAAAATGACACCGAGATTTTTGACTTTAGTGCTAGGGGTGATATTTTTACCCAGAATGGGCGGAGGGGGTCCGGGTTGACGCGGGGTGACTTTTCCGGTTTGCTTGAAACAGGAGAAGTTCTGTTTTTGAACCATTGAGCTTAAGATAACTGGATGTCATCCAGCTATCTATTAGAGCGAGGGATTTCTCTAGTCCAAGAGAATGATACTTTTTGTTGCAGATGCAGAAATACAGTTGAGTGTCGTCTGCATAGGAGTGATAACGAAGCTTCTGGTTCCTGATGATTTCAAAGAGGGGGCGGAGATAGATGTTGAACAATAGGGGTGACAAGGGAGACCCCTGAGGAACTCTGCATGATACCGTACGTTTTTCAGAAGCGAAAGATCCCAGTTTCACTGTTTGTGATCGGTTTTCCAAGAAGGAGGGGAACCAGGGTAAAACACCTTCCCCGACTCTGGCCACTTCAGCTAGCCTAGCTAGTAGTAGTCCGTGGTCTACAATGTCAAAAGCCGCGCTTAGGTCCAGCAGTATCAGGAGACAAGATTCTCCTTCATCTGTGGCCTCTAGAGCGTCATCCCATATTTGGAGCAGCGCCGTTTCTGTTCTGTGACCCGGACGGAAGCCTGATTGGAACGTGTCGAGTAATTTATGGGTGTCTAAATGCATTTGCAGTTGTTGTACAACTTCTTTCTCCATTATCTTGGAGAAAACATTTAGACCTGTTATGGGTCTCCGGTTGTTTGGGTCTTTGGGGTCAAGGGTGTTTTTTTTTAGGATTGGTTTTATTGTACCTTGTTTCAGCAAGGTGGGTACCATGCCCTCATTGAATGATTGGTTTATGAGCTGCGTGATAGCTGGTGCCAGTATATCGGCACTTTCTTTCAGCAGTTTTGTGGGAATGATATCATTGGGTGCTGTGCTATTACGCAGAGTCCCAATGGTGGTTTTTAGTGGCATTGATGGGTTTTAGGGTGAATTTTGGTGGTTGCGGCAGGTTTATGTGGGTATTTGGTTTGGGATTTGGGGAAAGGTTAGGGACGATTCCATGTTGCTGAATACTTTCATCGATTTTTTCAATTTTATAAATGAAATAATCCGATAATTCGTTGCAAAATTGTTGTGAATCAGAATTGGGGGCCTCTAGACACGCTGGATTCATCATCAGCGAAACCAGCTTGAAGAGTTCACGGGGCGGTTTAGGGCATTTGCGATGATGTTGGAGAAGTGAATTTTTGTGGCCATAAAGATTTCTTTGTGATATTTCTTTGTTATTATCTTGTAAATGGTGTGGTTTTCCTCTGAAGAGCTCCTTTTCCAAGCAGCTTCTGCTCTTCTACGCTCTTGCTTTAGCAATGTCAGCTGGTCATTAAACCAGCTGGAGTTGTTTTTCCGAATGCAAGTTTTGTGTTTTGGTGCCACCAAGTCAGCTGACTGTAGCAGCGCCTTGTTGATGGCGTCAAGTGTTTCTGTGGCTGTTTGTTTTTGTTGGATTGTTTTTATTTTGTTCCCTAGTGTTGTTTTGAAGAGTTCCGAGGGGAGCTTCCTCTGAAATCTAGTCCAGTGAGTTGTCACCGGTTTTCTCGTTTTTTTTTAGCCTGGCGTTATTGGTGATTTTGAATTTAATGGCATGGTGATCGGTCCATTGTAGTGGCTCATTTTCCAAGACGTCAATTTCCAAATCTTGTTTGAAAATGAGATCGAGCGTATGACCTGAGGCATGAGTGGGGCCTAGTATTAGTTGCTGCAGACCTAATCCTTCCAGATGGTCGATGCAGGCGTCAGCTACGGGGTCCAGCGAGGAGTTGGCCCAAAGGTTGAAATCCCCAAGCACCAAAAGGTGTTTGATGCTTAGGGTGTATGAGGAGATGAATTCTGTCAACGACGTGAGAAGGTGCGTTTTTGGGCCCGGTGGTCTATAGCAAAGTAGAATATGGTCCATGTCTTGGGGATTTGCTTGCAGCTGTAGAGTGAGGGTTTCCATGAATGGAAGCGAGTTTTGAAGGACTGGTTTGGTGATCGAGAGGTGAGTCTTGTGGATCACCGCCAGGCCTCCCCCTCTTTGCCCCACTCTGTTCTGCATTTGAATGCCATAATTTGCTGGCACCAGTTCTCCCAGAATGGTGTTGCAGTCGGCTGTGAGTCAGCTTTCTGTGATGAAAAGGCAATCTAGATCGTGTTGGAGGATGAAATCATAGATTTCTTGATGGTGTTTTACTGCCGATCTTGTGTTAACCAAAGCGCATGATATGCGTTAGGGCTGGTGTACCTCATCGTTGATTGATTCTTAACAGTTGCTTCCTCTTTAGAGCTTTTTTGGTGACCGTAGGAAGTGTAGAGGCGAATGGTTTTAGTTCCCAAATGGTTTCTGCAGAGTATTTCAGATAACCCATGATTGCACAAAAGACGCAGGGAAGTGATGATGATAAGGGGGCTTTTGCGGGCACTGGGAGGAAGAGTAACCAAGTGAATCGTCACTCGCTTAAGTCTTCCCTCCCCGAATTGGTCCAGAGGAAGGCGAAAAACCCCAGGCGTGCTATGCCAATCTGCAGCGACCGGGGAAAAAATTCCTTCCTGATCCCTCACTGGCGATCGGTGAAACCCTGGATCAATTGTTTTGCGATCATTGCCCCTGGGTTAACCGATGGGACCTAGTTTCAAGCTGAAACAGGCTGTGGAGAGGGAGGTGAGGGTGAATGAGGGGGGTGTTTATACTTGGAATGGGAGTACCAAGATGGCCGCTGACCGGGACTAGGCCCGAGCCGGGGGCTGGGGTACGGGGACGGTGAAGGGGGAGAGAGGAGGACCTGCAGGGGCGACGCGGGGAGAGTCCTTGGGGGCCTGTTTTTTTTTGGTGTGTTGTGTGCGGCGGGGAGGCTATAAGTAGAGCATATTTTTTGGGAAGGTTACAACCCCTGTCAGTGTTTTTTTGCCATCTGTGTCCCATTGGGGAGATTTTTCTTCACTTCTTATCACATAACCACAACAGGAAGTTAGTAGTCCCCAGAACTAGTGTCCCCATTGGAAGATTCCAGTTTTGGTGACAAACTAAAATTTGGGATTTTATAATCAATGCTAACAGTAAACAGGACAAATAGAGAAGGAGAACCTTCTGAATGGAGGCACAGAGAGCAGTAAAGACAGTTCTAACCCCTCTCATCACAATTTAAAAAAAAGTTTTACTTTTACCACTTTTAGGTGGTCGAATTTCGAAATATTTTTCCTTTGAAAATTAGAACATTTCTGCGTTTTGTGATTTCGAAATTTCGACCAACCAAACCTTCCATTTCACCTCATGTTCCTACAGAAAATAATTTTTGTAGCTGGGAATCTTCTTTTCTTTCCGGGAATTTTCTTTTCTTGCACATGCGCATTTCTTTTTCGATTACATTTCTCACACGATTCTACCATCATTAATTAAAAAATCTTAATTTTTTCAAAAGATCTCCAACATGTCCGATTATTAACCAGTTAATCACCGCCCCATAGACAATATACGTCTACAGGGCGGTTGCTTAACTCTGGGAGGACGTCCATTGACGTCCTCCCAGAATCGCGCTCCCGCGCGCCCCTTGGGGCGCGCTCACGGGAATGTCCGTGACCGATGGGTCCAGAGGACCCGGCCGATCACGAATCGCGGTAAATTGCCGCTGATAGCGGCCGTTTACCACGTGATCGCGGAGCGATCACATGTAAACAAACCGGCGTCATTTGATGACGCCGGTTCCTCCTTCCTCTCTCTGTACCGATCGGTACAGTGTGAGAGGGGGAGCGCGGGTGTCAGCAGCGCTGTGGCTGGATCTGTGACTATTGCAGTCACAGATCCATCCATCCCTGCTTAGCCATCCCCGCAACCCCCTGCAATACTGTGCATTACCCCCTGCACAATACTCTGCATACCCCCCTGCACAATACTCTGCATACCCCCCTGCGCAATACTCTGCATACCCCCCTGCGCAATACTCTGCATAACTCCCTACGCAATACTCTGCATACCCCCAGCAATACTCTGCATACCCCCCTGCGCAATACTCTGCATACCCCCCCGGCAATACTCTGCATACCCCCCTGCGCAATACTCTGCATACCCCCTGCGCAATACTCTGCATACCCCCCTGCACAATACTCTGCATACCCCCGGCAATAGTCTGCATACCGCCATGCGCAATACTCTGCATACACCCTGCGCAATACTCTGCATACCCCCCCTGCGCAATACTCTGCATACCCCCGGCAATACTCTGCATACCCCCGGCAATACTCTGCATTACCCCCAACAATACTCTGCATTACTCCCCGTCAATACTCTGCATACCCCTGGCAATTACTCTGCAATACCCCCCGCACCAATACTCTGCAATACCCCCCGCACCAATACTCTGCAATACCCCCCGCACCAATACTCTGCAATACCCCCGCACCAATACTCTGCAATACCCCCCGCACCAATACTCTGCAATACCCCCCGCACCAATACTCTGCAATACCCCCCGCACCAATACTCTGCAATACCCCCCGCACCAATACTCTGCAATACCCCCGCACCAATACTCTGCAATACCCCCGCACCAATACTCTGCAATACCCCCGCACCAATACCACTTCCCGCCTGCTGGCCGTCATGACGTCCTTGACTTTGTGCAGGGATATCTGAATGATGGGTGCAGCTACAGGCATCATTCAGATATCATTTTTTTCAGCTGGTGATTCCCTACACCATAAGAACAATCATGTTGGCTGTTCCGCCTCTTGATTGTTCTTACGGGAGGCGAAAGGGGACATCCCCCCTCCCTTCTCCCTCCGGTGCTTCTTCCGACTCACCGCTACGATCGAAACCAGGATCGTTTTTTTCTTGTTTTTTTTCAGGCATTCCAGCCTAGAGGTGAGATGTCGGGTCTTATTGACCCCATATATCACTGTAAAGAGGACCTGTCATGCTATATTCCTATTATAAGGGATGTTTACATTCCTTGTAATAGGAATAAAAGTGATCAAAACATTTATTTTTGGGGAAAAACGTGTCAAACTAAAATAAATAAAGTGAAATGAACAATAAAAAAAAAATAAAAAATGTAAAGCGCCCCCTGTTCCCGCGTGCTCGTATACAGAAGCGACCGCACATGTAAGTCCCGCCCACATATGGAAACGGTGTTCAAACTACACATGTGAGGTATCGCTGCGAACGTTAGAGTGAGAGCAATACTTTTGGCCCCAGAGCTCTTCTCCAACTAAAAAGATGTAACCAGTAAAAATATTTAAAGCGTCGCATATGGGGATTTTTAAGTAGCAAAGTTTGGCGCCATTTCACGAGTGTGTGCAATTTTGAAGGGTGACATGTTGGGTATCTATTGACTCGGCGTAACTTCACGTTTAATATTATGCAAAAACATTGGGCTAACTTTAATGCTTTTTTTTTTTAAAAGCACAAAACTGTTTTATTTCCAAAAAAAACGTGTTCGAAAAATTGCTGCGAAAATACAGTGTGCGATAAAAAGTTGCAACGACCGCCATTGTATTCTCTAGGGTCTTTGCTAAAAAAGCATATATAATGTTTTGGTGTTCTATGTCATTTTCTAGCAAATAAATGATGATTTTTCCATGTAGGAGAGGAATGTCAGAATTGGTCTGGGTGTTCCAGAACGCCTGATGGTGCTCCCTGCATGTTGGGCCTCTGTATGTGGCCACGCTGTGTAAAAGTCTCACACATGTGGTATCGCCATACTCGGGGGGAATAGCAGAATGTGTTTTGGGGTGTAATTAGTGTTATGCATATGCTGTGTGTGAGAAATAACCTGCTAATATGAAACTTTTGTGGAAAAAAAATAAAAATGAAAAAAATCTTGATTTTGCAAAGAATTGTGGGAAAAAATGACAACTTCAAAAAACTCACCATGCCTCTTTCTAAATACCTTGGAATGTCTTCTTTCCAAAAAGGGGTCATTTGGGGGGTATTTGTACTTTTCTGGCATGTTAGGGTCTCAAGAAATGAGAGAAGCTGTCAGTACATCAGATGTGATCAAATTGATCAATTTTCAGTAATTGGTACCATAGCTTGTAGACCCTATAACTTTCACCCAGACTAAATAATATCCACATTTTTTTGTTTTGTTACGAAAGATATGTAGCAGTATACATTTTAGGTTAAATTTTTAAAGAAAAATTACTTTTTTGCAAAATTTTATAATAGAAATTAAGAAAAATTAATTTTTTTACAAAATTTTCGTTCTTTTATCATTTATAGCGAAAAAAATAAAAACACTGCAGAGGTGATCAAATACCACCAAAAGAAAGCTCTATTTGTGGGGAAAAAAGGACAAAAATTTCATTTGGTTACAGTGTTGTATGACTGAGTTATTGTCATTCAAAATGTGAGAGCACCGAAAGCTGAAAATTGGTCTGGTTATTAAGGGGGTTTAAGTGCCCAGGTGTCAAGTGGTTAAAATTCAATGGAAAACCGTCTGTTTCTGCAGCCCACTACTGGTGCGAAATACGAAAGAAAATTCTTTCGAAATTCGACCCATGTATGGCCTGCCTAAGTCCGGACGCTTTCACCCCCTTTCCAGTCACGGACAATTGAGTTGAGTGACAATGAAACACTGTACCCAAATGAAACATTTATCATTTTTTGAGATCGAACCACTGTGTTTTTTGTTTTTTTTGCTATATAAATTAAAGAATACAAATTATCTAATTTTTTAAATAATTTTTTCTTCGTTTTTGTTTTATAGTTTTGCAAATAATTAATCTTTCCTCATAAAATGAGGCCTAAATATATTCTGCTACATTTCTCTAGTAAAAATAACCCAAATCAGTGGATATTATTTAGTCTATGGGAAAGTTATATAGGTAGATCCACAGAGATGGCCGCAAATTTAAGGCGGTGTAGCGTATCGTATTTACGCTACGCCGCCTCAAGTCAGAGAGGCAAGTACTGTATTCTCAAAGTACTTGCCTCCTAACTTACGGCGGCATTGCGTAAATGCGGCGGGCGCAAGTGCGCCTAATTCAAATTCGGCTCAGGGGGCGTGTTTTATTATAATTCGGCTTGACCAGACGTGATTGACGTTTTTCTGGAACTGCGAATGCGCCGTGCGCCTACATTTCCCAGTGTGCATTGCGGCTAAGTCCGCCGCACGGGTCTATTGATTTCGACGTGGACGTAAACGACCTAAATCCCTATTCACGGACGACTTACGCAAACGGCGTAAAATTTTCAAATTTCGACGCGGGAACGGCGGCCATACTTAACATTACTATTCCATCTATTTGATGGAATAACTTTAGGCCTGCTAATGCGTTACGTAAACGGCGTATCTGTACTGCGTCGGCTGGGCGTACGTTCGTGAATAGGCGTATCTAGTGATTTACATATTCTACGCCGACCGCAGTGGAAGCGCCACCTAGCGGCCAGCCAAAATATTGCACCCTAAGATAGGACGGTGCAAGCCGTCGTATCTTAGCTAGGTTTAAGTGTATCTCTGTTTGAGAATACACTTAAACCTAGGTCGGCGCAGATTCAGAGTTAGGTCGGCGTATCTAGTGATACGCCGACCTAACTCTACCTGAATCTAGCTAATAGAGTCCATAAACTATGATACATATACAGTATTTGAAAATTGATTAATGCTGAGGTACTGATGGCCTTTCTCATTTCTTGAAACCCTAAAATGCCAGGACAGTACAGATATCCCCCAAATTACCCCTTTTTGAAAAGTAGACAGTCCAAGGTATTAACAGGCATGGTGAGTTATTTGAAGTTGTAATTTTTTGTCACAATTTTTTCGGAAAGTTATGAAGCTAAATAAAAAAAACTTTTCTTCACAAAGTTTACATTTTAACATGCTATTTCTCAAACATGGCATAGGCATACTTGCAATTAGAACTCTTCTGTAACTCAAAACTGGTAACCTGTAGACATTTTTTAAACAATACATCACCTATTTTTAAGGGTAAAGGTTTATCGCCAATTTTGAAGTGTGACATGTTGGGTATCAATTTACTCGGCGTAACATTATCTTTCAAAATTAAGAAAAAAAATTGGGCTAACATTACTGTTGTCTTATTTTTTAATTAAAAGTGTGTATTTTTTCCAAAAAAAGTGCGCTTGTAAGACCGCTGCGTAAATACGGTGTGACAGAAAGTATTGCAACGACCACCATTTAATTCTCTAGGGTGTTTAGAAAAAAAATATATAGGGCCTGATTCACAGACACTGCGGCGTATGTTTGAGCGGGCGTAGCGCATCTCATATGCGCTACGCCGACGTAACATAGAGAGGCAAGACCAGTATTCACAAAGCACTTGCTCCCTAAGTTATGGCGGCGTAGCATAAATGGGCCGGCGTAAGCCCGCCTAATTCAAATTTGGAAGGTAGTGGGCGTGTTGTATTAAAATTAACAGTGACCCCATGTAAATGAATGGCCGATTGAATGGCGCATGCGCGCGCATGCTCAGAATCACATCACATATACTCCCTAAGATACGACGGCTCAATGCGTAACCTACGCCCAGCCCCATTCACGTACGACTTACGCAAACAACGTAAAATCCGACGGCTGTTCCGACGTCCATACCCTAACATGACTTACCCCTACTTTATGAGGGATAACTTAAGCCGGATGTACGCCTTACGTAAACGCCAAGAAAAGTAAATAAAAATATATGCCAAAGCATAGGAGCAATCCACCCCTGCCCCTATGCTTCAGGTTATATGCTCTTTTTTTTAACTGTGGTTGTGAAATCACCTCCTACACCACTGGAGTGTCTGAATTATTTATCGTGAGAGCAAACACTGTTACTGTTAAAATAAATAAATCAGTGCTGCAGCTGAATGGTTGTAAACCCTTTACAACCACTTTAACCTACAGGTAAGACTAGATTAAGGCTTAAGTGTAGGTGCTTGAAATATCTCCTAAACCTCCACGGTTTAGGAGATATTTACAAAAATTACTCTGAGGAGACCTGTAATGCTGCACAGTGCCCTGAATGGTGGCTGTAATGCTACACAGTGCTTTGGACAGTGGTCTAGGGAAGACTGTAATGCTGCAGAGTGCTCTGGACGATGGTCTGAGGAGGCCACAGTGGTCTGAGGAGGCCTGTAATGCTGGATTGTAGAACACTGCATTATAGAGTGCTGAATGGTGGTCTCAGCCTGTAATGCACAGTGCCATAGATGCCACTGCCAGTGATCAGAGACCTCAGTGCTCTCCCTTAAATCAGGGTTCCCAGAGCATCCCTTATGTTAGAGTGCCCTTATATCAGAGTCTGCAGAGTCCCCCCTTACAGTGTAGGGGAACTATACGAGTTCAGATGTTAAAGGGGAACTGTATGGATTCAGATGTAAAAGGGGAACTGCGGATTCAGATGTAAAAGGAGAACTCTGTGGACTCTGATATAAAAGGGAAACTCTATGGATTCAGATGTAAAAGGGGAACTTTGTGGATTCTGATGTAAAAGGGTAACTCTGTGGACTCTGATGTAAAGGGAAACTCTATAGATTCAGATGTAAAAGGGGAACTGTACAGATTCAGATGTAAAAGGGGAACTTTGTGGATTCTGATGTAAAAGGGGAACTCTGTGGACTCTGATGTAAAGGGAAACTTGTGATTAACCTCATATGATTAGAAATGTTGTTTGATTGCAAAATATATGTATAGTTTATACACTAAAAAAAAATCTTTACATGGCTAAAATGTTTGAATTGGACTTAAAGAGACACTAAAGGTTCCCTCTTTTTAAAAATAACAAACATGTTATACTTACCACCACTGTGTGGGTTTGGGAGTTTTGGAGTGATTGGGTCTCTGGAAGAGGAGGAAAAGGCTGGAAGTTTTGAGGAAAAAGGGTGGCACCCATCTGTGGGATGGGGTTATCGGGTACCTTCCGGTTAACGAGGGTTAACCAGGAAGGGGTAAAAGGTGGTAGGTCACTGCGGATATGTGTCCTGCTTCCGAGTCGGTGTCTTGCGACTGAGGCCTAAGGTAAATAGTTTTGTCCCAGTGACCAAGTTGGGTTTCGTGGCCTCCAAGACCACCAGGTTATTTATTTTAGGTTTATAAAATGGTTAAATAAATACTGTGAAAATGCCGCTGACGAAAACGCTTTTGTTGATGAAATTAACACTGACTGTAAGGTACCCATTTTATTTAATGACAGGGGTTTTGGTTGGCATTCAGAGGGCTTTAATAAAGTGTGTCTGGTGCCAGATTTTGAAGCAAGTGTAAATGAGAGTTTAAAGGGGTTGTAAAGGTTTGTTTTTAATTTTCTAAATAGGTTCCTTTAAGCTAGTGCATTGTTGGTTCACCTATCTTTTCCTTCGATTTCCCTTCTCAGAGCCAGATTCTCGTACAGCGGCGTATCTATAGGCGGGCGTAACGTATCCGATTTACGTTAAGCCTCCGCAACTAAGACGGGCTGTATTCTCAAAGCACTTGCTCCATAAGTTGCGGCGGCGTAGCGTAAATCGGCCGGCGTAAGCCCGCCTAATTCAAATGTGGAACAGGGGGGCGTGTTTTATGTAAAATAACCATGACCCGACGTGATTGACTTTTTTCACGAACGGCGCATGCGCCGTCCGTGGACATATCCCAGTGTGCATTGCTCCAAATACGCCGCAAGGACGTATTGGTTTTGACGTAAACGTAAATTACGTCCAGCCCCATTCTCGGACGACTTACGCAAACAACATAAAATATTCAAAATTCGACGCGGGAACGACGTCCATACTTAACATTGGTACGCTGCATGTACGCCACCATATAGCAGGGGTAACTTTACGCCGGGAACAGCCTAACGTAAACGGCGTATCTGTACTGCGTCGGCCGGGCGTAAATTCGTAAATTCGCGTATCTAGCTGATTTACATATTTCTAGGTGTAAATCAGCGTACACGCCCCTAGCGGCCAGCGTAAATATGTAGTTACGATCCAACGGCGTAAGAGACTTACGCCGGTCGGATCTAATAGAAATCTATGCATAACTGATTCTAAGAATCAGGCGCATAGATACGACGGCACAACTCAGAGATACGACGGCGTATCTGGAGATACGCCGTCGTATCTCCTTTGTGAATCTGGGCCTAAATGTTTTTTGTCTTTGTCTGAATTTCTCACTTCCTGTTTGTCCTCAGTAAGCTTGCCCCCATCATCCGAGTCGTTCTTGCTGGGGGTTAGCCAGTGTGCTCGCCCCCTCCCTTTGGACTACATCCCTGAACGTTCACAGCGTCTCCCCACAGGGATGTAGTCCCAAGGAAGGGGGCGAGCACGCTGACTAACCCCCAGCCAGAACGGCTCAGGCCGCGTACACACGACCGAGGAACTCGACGTGCCAAACACATCAAGTTCCTCGTCGAGTTCAGTGTGGAACCCGCCGAGGAGCTCGGCGGGCCGCCTTTCCTCATTGAACAACGAGGAAATAGAGAACATGTTCTCTTTTCGGCCCGACGGGTTCCTCGCTGAAAAGTGTACACACGACCGAGTTTCTCGCCAGAATCCAGCTCCGACCGAGTTTCTGGCTGAATTCTGCCGAGAAACTCGGTCGTGTGTACGGGGCCTTAGATGATAGGGGCAAGCTTACTGAGGAGGAACAGAAAGTGAGAAATTCAGACGAAGAAAAAAAACATTTAAAAGGGAAATCGAAGGAAAAGGTAAGTGAACCAACAATGCATTAGCTTAAAGGAACCTATTTAGAAAATAAAAAATTAACCTTTCATCCAAAAACAAAAACATACTGTAGAAGAGGGGGCACATAAGAGCCTATTCACACAGGGGCAACACGACTTCCAGCACGACTTTGGGAGGCAACTTGGACACGACTTGAGTATGAATCATCAATCAACTTACAAGGCAACTTCAAGTCGCCTCCAGGACAGGAGGCTTTCCAGTGGCCAATCAAACAACAATCAGCTCTGTGGGAGGGAGGGGTTTGCCTGAGAAATGTATGTTATCTTCCTGCATTGTTGCTTCAGTTAAGACAGTGATCCGACTTCTGAGGCGACTTCAATTGAAATCAATGGGTACAAGTCGCCTAGAAGTCGGATTGAAGTAGTACAGGAGCCTTTTCTGAAGTCGGAGCGACCACAGTAGTGTACATTAAGACGGCTCCCATTCACTTCCATTCATTTTCTCAACCGCGCGACTTGGGACGACTTGAAGTTGGATCCCAGGTCGCCCGAGTGTGAACCGGCTCTAAGGGAAACGCTACAATAATATTTCTAAATAAACTCACGCCGTAAACACGCCATATTTTTAATTTTCATTGCAAAGTCTAAAATCATTATAAATAATTCTCCAAGAACTAAACAAAAATATATTTTCATACAATTTTGTGTCTGTTTAAGGTGGAGAAACCTCAAGGAAATGGAGATGATACGGCGCTAAATGCGATCAAACTGTTATGTACAAGACCTGGAGACAGATACGTTCAAGCACAAATAATGTCGAAGCAAGGAGGGTACGTACATATACTTTATGCAAAACCCAACAATAAAACATCTCCATCCAAAATGTACATTTTCTCAGTGGGGCAATCTGAGACTCACATACTCTCTGCAGTTCTCAGATTGATATACAATTCTAGATCCAAATATACAAAGAAGTATACTTTCATCCTTCACCGATAAAGATACCGTATTTATCGGTGTATACCGCGCACTTTTTTCCCCTTAAAATAAGGGGAAAATCGTGGGTGCGCAATATACGCCGATACCCGCTTCCCGCGCTCAGTTTGAATGCCTGCACCGACATATACCGAGTGGAGTACACTCGGCTACATTCGGCCAGGCTCGGCTTCGCTTGTGCTCACGCATAAACGTCACAGAGCGTGAGCACAAGCGAAGCCGAGCCTGGCCGAATGTAGCCGAGTGTACTGCACTTGGTATACGTAGCCCAGGCCCCCCCCCCCCCACAGTTAAAGTGGAGGTTCACCCGATTTAGTCACTTTGTCCGATTCACTAGTCCCCCGATGTACATAACGATTTCGCTAGTCCAAAAAATTCTAAAAATCTCCATACCTTCTTTCTAGCAGCTCGACCAGGCACTTCCTGGTTGTAGGGTTGCGGGACTGGGCGTGTCACAAGTCTCAAATGACCTGAAAACAAAGATTGTTCTACATTATGGTTTAGGGGAAGGATACAAAAAGTTATCGCAGAGATATAAGCTGTCGGTGTCCATTGTGAGGAAATGGAAGACCACAGGCACAGTTCTTGTTAAGGCCAGAAGTGTCAGGCCACATCAAATATTGGAGAGGCGAAGGATGGTGAGAACGGTCAAAAACAGCCCATGGACCACCTCCAAAGACCTACAACATCAACTTGCTGTAGATGGTGTCACTGTGCATCCTTCAACAATTCCGCGCACTTTGCACGTGGGGAAACTGTATGGGAGAGTGATGGGAAAGAAGCCTTTTCTGCACACACGCCACAAACAGAGTCGCTTGAGGTATGCAAACGCACATTTGGACAAGCCAGCTTCATTTTGGAATAAGGTGCTGTGGACTGATGAAACAAAGATTGAGTTATTTGGTCATAACAAGGGGTGTTATGCATGGCGGCAAAAGAACAAAGCATTCCAAGAAAAACACTTGCTACCCACAGTAAAATTTGGTGGAGGTTCCATCATGCTGTGGGGCTGTGTGGCCAGTGCTGGTACTGGGAATCTGGTTAAAGTTGAGGGTCGCATGGATTCCACTCAATATCAGCAGGTTCTTGAGAATAATGTTGAGGAATCAGTCACAAAGTTGAAGTTACGCCGGGGCTGGATATTTCAACAAGACAACCACCCAAAACACGACTCAGAATCTACTCAGCATTTATGCAGAGGAACAAGTACAATGTTCTGGAATGGCCATCCCAGTCCCCAGACCTGATTATCATTGAACATCTGTGGGGTGATTTGCGGGCTGTCCATGCTCGGCAACCATCAAACCTAACTGAACTGGAGATGTTTTGTAAGGAGGAATGGTCCATTCATCCAGAATCCAGACACTCATAACAGGCTATAGGAAGTGTCTTACAGTTTGTAATACACTTCAGGCGGTGTACACACTATATAATACAGGGTATACAGTTTCTAATACACTTCAGGTGGTGTACACAGTATATATTACAGTGCAGCCGGTTGACAGTGGCCAGTAGGACCCACAAGCTGCGGACCTGTGGGTCCTGCTGGCCACTGACCAGTGGGTCCTGCTGGGAGCTGGGTGTGGACCTGTGGGTCCTGCTGGGAGCTGGCCACTGACCTGTGGGTCCTGCAGGGAGCTGGCCACTGACCTGTGGGTTCTGCAGGGAGCTGGCCACTGACCTGTGGGTCCTGCTGGGAGCTGGCCACTGACCTGTGGCTACTGCTGGGAACTGGCCACTGACCTGTGGGTCCTGCTGGCCATGGCATGTGGGTCCTGCTGGCCATGGCATGTGGGTCCTGCTGGGAGCCGACCATGGCATCTGAGTCTTGCTGGGAGCCTACCATGGCATGTGGGTCCTGCTGGGAGCCAACCATGGCATGTGGGTCCTGCTGGGAGCCGATCATGGCATGTGGGTCCTGCTGGGAGCCGACCATGGCATGTGGGTCCTGCTGGCCTGTAGGCCATGGGCAGCTCCCAGCAGGATTCACAGGCCATGGGCAGCTCCCAGCAGAAATCACAGGCCATGAGCAGTAGGACCCACATGTCAGTGGCCATCAGGACCCGCAGGCCAGTGGCCAGCAGGACCCACAGGCCAGTGGCCTGCAGGACCTACGGGTCAGTGGCCAGCAGGCCCCACAGTCAGTGGCCAGTTCCCAGCAGGACCCACAAGCTGCGGACTTGTGGGTCCTGCTGGCCACTTACCTGTGGGTCCTGGTGGGAGCTGGCTGCGGACATGTGGGGCCTGCTGGCCTGTGGGTCCTGCTGGGAGCTGGCCACTGACCTGTGGTTCGTGCTGGCCACTGACCTGAGGGTCCTGCTGGCCACTGACCTGTAGATCCTCCTGGGAGAGGACAATGGGCAAGGTAAATGAGGTGTATGGGGGGCAGATCTCTCACCTCAGCTTGCTTGGCAGACTCAGTGCTCAGCAGCAACAGGACAGGTGCTCTTTTCCTCCTTCTCCACGGCTTCCTTCCTCTAGTCCTGGGGGGTGGGTGATGATCTTGCTCCACAGTACTGTTACTGTACTGTCTGCAGCCACCACCAGCCAGCAGCGGCGTGCCCAGGCCAGCCACATCACGTGGTGTCTCTACACAGTGTCCAGCCAAGTAGAGGCAAGCAAAATATCAGACGATGGGACTTGTAGCACCGCACATAGACTGGCTGCGCTGCTCTCCTCAGACTGACTCCACCCCCCGGAGCAGGGAGCTTGAGCACGCAGCCGTCGCTGACTACAACTCCCATAAACAACAGCGGCGGCCTTTCACGTGACGTCACCTGACACTGCAGACTGAATAGTAACCGTGAGTCATTCAGCGGGTGGACAAAGGGAACGGCATTCCCTCTGTGAAAAAAGTGAAGGGACGTCGTTCCCACGCGTTCCCGCAGGACTCAAGCCCTGTGGTGCAGTCAGTGTAGTATATACAATACAGTGCAGGGTATATAGTGCAGTGTACAGTAAATGATACAGTGTATTGAAGTGGTTAAGGGGACTCCTATGACAGAATTAAGAAAAAAAATGGCATTGGTTCCCTCCCAGTCCATACGAGGCCCTTTGGGTCTAGTATCGATTTTAAGCGGAACTCCACGCCAAAATGTAAAAAAAAGAACGGCGTGAGGTCCCCCCCAAACTCCATACCAGGCCCTTTGTGTCTGGCATAGATTTTAAGCTTAACTCCACTCCTTTATTAAAAAAAAAATAAAAAGTGTCCCGCGATGTCCATCCATCTGGCCTACCCGACAGACCCGAAAAATAGAAGAAAAAAAAAACCTCCGCCTCGATAGGGAGGCATCCCGCTGACTGCTGTTTATTGGCTGTGGCAGCTGTTATATTGGCAAGGGCGGGGCCACCCAGTGACGTAACCAAATGACCTCATGTGCTGTCAGAGGGGGTGGAGCTATTCAGTTAAATCAGCTGGTGATACCGCCCTTGCCTATATAAGAGCTGTCACAGGGACAAGAAAGCAGTCGGCGGGATACCTCCCATGGAGGCAGAGTATTTTAGTTTTTTTCTATTTTTCGAGTCCGTCGGGCGGTGTGATTGCATTTTTTTTACATTTTGGCGTGGAGTTACCCTTAACCAATTCACATCCCGCACATAGACATATGACATCCACAGGAGGTATCTCCCATCCTGGGCGGATGTCATATGACGTCCTGGGCTTCCCGGCCATCTTGGGCCGGTTCGCGTGACAGGCGGCCGTGATGTCCACTGCGCACCTGTGATTGTCCGTTAACACAGCAGGACTGTCCTGTCAGGTGAGAGGAGACCGATTGTGTGTTCCCAGTACAGAGGAACACAGAGCGGTCTACTCCCCTTTGGAGTCCCCTCCCCCTATTGTTAGAATCACTCCCTAGGACACGCAATTAACCCCTTGATCGCCCCCCTAGTGTTAACCCGTTCCCTGCCAGTCACATTTACACAGTAATCACTGCATTTTTATTGCACCAATCGCTGTATAAATGTGAATGGTCCCAAAAATGTGTCAAAAGTGTCTCATATGTCCGCTGCACTATCACAGTCACGATAAAAATCGCAGATCGCCGCCATTACTAGTAAAAAAAATGACATAAATCTATCCCGGCCTAAACTGAGGAAAAATTGGGATATTTATTATAGCAAAAAGTAAAAAATATTGTGTTTTTTCAAACTCGTCGCTCTTTTGTTTATAGCACAAAAAATAAGAACTGCAGAGGTGATCCAATACCACCAAAAAAGCTCTACCTGTGGGGAATTTCTTTTATTTGGGTACAGTGTTGCATGACCGCGCAATTGTCATTTAAAGTGCGACAGCGCTGAAAACTAAAAATTGGCCTGGACAGGAAGGGGGTGAAACTGCCCTGTATTGAAGTGGTTAATATCCATACCAGACCCAAAAGGCCTGGTATGTACTGGGGGGGGGGGGGGGGGGGGGGACTCCAATTTTTTCATAGATTTTTATCTATATTGCCGGGACCCGGCAATACATTACAGCCGCGAGCAATTTTAAATGGCATTTTTTCCTTTAGAAATGTCATTTGGCTGTGGCACTGTAAAACATATCAGAAAGATGTGCCACTTTACAGGCAGACTAAGGGGACCCCCAGGCACGATATGGAATATTTATTTTTTATTGTTTCACTTTAAGCATTGTTAAAATCACTGCTTGCACATGTCCCCTGGGGCAGGACCCGGGTCCCCAAACACTTTTCATGGCAATAACTTGCATATAATCCATTGAAATTAACACTTTTTAATTTTTCACGTTTGTGTTCCTTAGACTTTAACGGTGTTCGCACACATTTTCGGCCTCTTTGCGATGTTCTGGTGTGAACCGAAATAGGGGGTGTTTGGCTCACCCCTAATGGTGGCCTCCAGTGGTTCTGTAAAGCATGACTGTGCCATAAGAGTAAATAGGAGCACAATGCTCATGCACAATGTGAAGAAGAGCCAGCCAGAGGCTTTATTTTTGAAGGCCGTGTGGCTGGATTAGAGCTAAATAGTCAGATTCAGGTAGAGATACGACGGCGTATCAGTAGATACACCGTCGTAACTCCGAATCTGCGCCGTCGTATATTTAAGCGTATTCTCAAATTGAGATATGCTTAAATGTTGCTAAGATACGACCACCGGCGCCGGCGTATCTTAGCTGTCTATTTACGCTGACCGCTAGGGGCGTGTAGGCTGATTTACGCCTAGAATACGTAAATCAGCGAGATACGCCTATTCACGAACGGACGCTTGCCCGTCACAGTAAAGATGCGCCGTTTACGTAAGGCGTTTTCAGGCGTAAAGATAAACCACCATAAAGATAGCGCAGCCAATGTTAAGTATGGACGTCGGAACCGTGGCAAATTTAAAAAAGGTTTACGTCGTTTGCGTAAGTCGTCCGTGAATGGGGCTGGGCGTAATTTACGTTCATGTCGAAACCAATGAGTCTTTGCTGCGTAATTTGGAGCATGCGCACTGGGATACGTCCACGGACGGCGCATGCGCCGTTCGTTCAAAACGTCATATACGTGGGGTCATGCTTTATTTACATAAAACACGCCCATCTCTTCACAATTTGAATTAGGCGCGCTTACGCCGGCACATTTACGCTACGCCGCTGCAACTTAAGGAGCAAGTGCTTTGTGAATACTGCACTTGCCTCTCTAACTTGTGGCGGTGTAACGTAAATGACATACGCTACGCCCGCACAAAGTTACGCCGGCGTACGTGAATCTGGCTAAAAGATTTGTATATTACCAGATGAGCTATTCTCAACTAAGTAGGAGGATTGATTAAAAGACAAATTCAACAAAGGTCAGGTTGTCTTTAAAAACAAACTTGTGATTTTTCCATGCAAGACAGTCCTGATGCCGCGTACACACGATCATTTTTCGGCATGAAAAAAAACAATGTTTTTAAAAACGTCATTTAAAATGATGGTGTGTGGGCTACACATAATTTTTCGGCTTCTGAAAAACGAAAAAAAAAAAAAAATTCGAACATGCTGCATTTTTTAACGTCGTTTTAAAAAATGTCATTTTTCGGGTTGTAAAAAATGATCGTGTGTGGGCTAAAACGACGTTTTAAACCTGCGCATGCTCAGAAGCAAGTTATGGGATGGGAGCGCTCGTTCTGGTAAAACTACCGTTCATAATTGAGTAAGCACATTCATCAATCTGTAACAGACAGAAAAGCGTGAATCGTCTTTTACTAACACGGAATCAGCTAAAGCAGCCCAAAGGCGAATAGAACTTTGCCTTTAGAGTGCCGTTGTACGTCACCGCGCTTTGGTCATCATTTTTTTTAAAAAAATGGTGTGTGGGCAACATCGTTTTTAATGATGAAGTTGGAAAAACGTTGTTTTTTGGACATGCTGAAAAACAACGTTTTTTTTTTTTCATGCCGAAAAATGATCATGTGTACGCGGCATTAGAATGACTTGAAGCTTACATCGGTGTTCTCATTTTCAGAATAGCAGAACAGTGAAAGGGAAGGTGCGTATAACCAGTGGCTGTGAGGATCTAAGTGCATGGTCAAAGTTCAAATGTAAAGCCAATTGCCTAGTATTGCTGTAGTGCAAAATAAACAGATCTCCATAGACCAGCAATGAGATTATTGGTTTTCTATTACAGATGGGGAAATTGGAATGGTTATCAGTGGTGTCCCTCTGGATATCTCATCAGTTTTGCTCTGCAAGTTGAGGGGTCCCAGGGCGATGGTGACGATACTGCAGCCAACAATATCATGTTCCAGTGCTCTGATAATAATATCCTGACAGGTTATGGTGGAGGCTGGGGAACATTTGGATCTTGGAGTGGTAAATGCCACTCTGGAATTTGTGGCATCAGAACCAAAGTGGAGCGTGACCAAGGAAAAGGAGATGACACGGCCATGAATGATGTCGTTTTCAGATGTTGTTAAAATCAGGATCACAATTATAAAAAAAAAGAAGAATATGAATATTTGCTTGAAATAAAATGATTCATGCTATTGTTTAAAAAAATAATAATACTTTAATAAAGAAATCAGATGAGATGTTGAATGTGTTGTGTTTAAATACGATAAATGTGTTGTGATACATTACGATAAATAAATATCACATAGCATAAAGAGAACTTCAAGGGTTACGAGTAAAAGTTTAATTCAAATAAAACATTGGGTATGGAATATCCTTACTGGTATAATGCATACGTTCTAATTTCATTTTGCCTCTAGTTTTGAATGCAGAGCATTCTCCAACAGTGACATCATACCGCCGCACACATGTTGGTCCTTCCCCAGTGAGATCCCCCTTCACATACACATTGGTCCTTCCCCAGTGAGATCCCCTTCACACACACATTGGTCTTTCCTCAGTGAGATCCCCCTTCACATACACATTGGTCCTTCCCCAGTGAGATCCCCTTCACACATACATTGGTCCTTCCCCAGTCAGATCCCCCTTCACATACACATTGGTCTTTGACCAGTGAGATCCCCCTTCACCAGGGGCTGGCTGGGCCGGGATGCAAGCTGGACATTTCCCCCCAGGCCATGAGTCATGATGCGAGCCTCCCAGGCTCGCATACACACACATGGTGTGTATGTATATTGTATATTATGTAGGTGTATGCACACATGCCTTTGGAGGAAACCGGGCAAGCTCCAGGCAGATTGGTGTCAGTGTCCCGATTCAAACCAATGACTCTCTTGCTGCCAATTACACAGTGGATAAAAACATTCTGAAACAGAAGCCCTGGATAACAAGGGCGCAGCATTCAATGAAGCATCACAGACCTATATGAGGCCCTGGACCAGCTGCTCCTCCACTGTCTGGTGCAAAATGCTCACTCCGTGAGTGATTGAGACCCCAGAGTAGTGGCCACAATAGGCCGCAAGACAGACCCCAGCATGGTAAACATGGAAAGGGTCAGTACTTCAGATCTTCTATCAGTCAGATCCATACAAGCAGGGCCTCCCGCAATAGGGAGAATGGTCACCTATACATGACACCCGGAGGGTCCACCACCGGAGAAGAAGCCCACCTCTTGAAAGGGGGACTGAACCGCCCGGCGGTGAGGGACTACAAAAGCCCTTAGCGGCTTTTCTCATTCCGCATCTTAGAAATAATCAAAGAAGGGCACAGAAGGAAAAAACCTTCAATGTAATTGAAAACCTCCCAAAAAATGGCGCCAGCGCCAGCCAAATGGCGGCAAAATGTCGCATTTATACAGGAAAAACCTCCTAGGACTTTTTAACAGTGAAAAACCCCTCACAGGAAAGCCCCACACAAAAAAGAAAAAACACAGGCCAGATAACACAGTCCCCTCAGGAAGGACCCCCCCCCCCCCCCCGACAGCGGAAATGTTAGCAATGCAGCAAAGGGAAAGGAGCAGGGAAGGGAGGAGAAGAGGACCCCCGAACCCCAGGAATGCCCAGCCGTACCAACCCACCGAAGCGGGAGGGACTGTACTTATGCTGATGCTTTCCTGACAGAACTACAACCGCAATGGAGGTAGCTGTCGGCCCGGTCCACTGTGAGTGAGACAACACCACAGCCCAGTCATATGTGGACCTCAGAGAAAAGCTCACTGGCCACCCCAGGAGTCATGGGGTATAGCGTGGCAGACCAAGCCTCTTTGCAAAGGTGTGCCCACGCTTGCTGGTCGCACTGAGTAGACTACAATGATCTATATTATCCAGCCTGTCTCTCAGCCGACAGTTGAAAGAAGATTCTTCAAGAAAAAGTAAAATAAAATAAAAAAAAAATTCTCCTCAGGGCGCTGGGCCCAAAGGGAGCCATACGTCCTTCTCCTTGCTAGGTAGAACGAAACTGAGGCTGCATGCTGCAGTGAGGAGGGTTATGTCTAGAGGGATCGCCCCTGGGCGGGGCTGTTCAACTCTGTTAATGTAACATGTATTTAATTATCTAACATGTTTCTGCCTAGTTCTCTCCTGTAAACAGGGAACATAACCCACTTGTCAAGATTTAAGGAGAAGAGAAAAGACGATAAGAGAAAAAAAGGTAGTACTTTGTACAAATTGAAGTGGTGGGGCCAGGGGTGGGTCATGATAGGGCCAGGAATGGGTCATGGGCAGAGCCTGACAGGAAGCCCTTGATTTATTTGGTCTGGAGGCCCTGGGTGTAGTCAGTCCACCCCTGGGAAGCAAGGTGCGCAAGGGAGTTGGGACCCACTTGACTGGCTTGGGCTGCAAGTTTCCTTGACCCAAGGACAGGAGCATCAATTCACACCCCCACGATCGGAGGAAACCATTCAAGGACCTGCTGAGCTGGCGCTGGCAAGGGCAGCTGCCATTACTGAGGTGAGAGACCCTGACACCTGCAGCTGAACCCCACATCCCATCTACCCCCCATACACCCTATTTACTCTGCCCCAGGCCAGTGCCCACCCAGTAACCTAAAAATCGCCCTCAACACTGTGGGTCCTGCTGGGAGATGGCCATGGCCAGTAGGACCCACAGGCCATGGCCAGCGGCCAGCAGGACCCACAGGTCCGTAGCCAGCAGGACCCCCAGGTGCACAGGCAGCTCCCAGCCGGACCCACATGTGTGGGTCCGGCTGGGAGCTGGCCACTGACCTGTGGGTCCTGCTGACCACTGACCTGTGGGTCCTGCTGGCCACTAGCCTATGGTGACCAGATGTCCCCGGACTGAGGACACTGTCCCTGGACCAAGTCTGTCCCTGCTTTGCAGGGCCAATTGGGAGCGGGTGCACCGCGAGATGGGGCAGTGGGAGGGCGCCCAGGGCCTGTGCCCATTGGGCTGCCTCAGAGGGGGAGCGCCACCAGATTTCAGAGCAGGGATCTCCCACTTACCTGGCATCCACTGTCATACAAAGTCCCACCTCCTGGACTGGCTCCTATGATAGACAGCACACCGATGATGTCCATCATGGGAGAAGCCACGCTGGGTAAGTGGGAGATCTCCGCTCTGTGTAATCCGGCTGCTCTCCTCTCTAATCCCCAAGCACTGGTGAGGCTGCGCTGATGGGCACTTGTGAGGCTGCACTGTTGGGCACTGGTGAGGCAGTGCTGATGGGCACTGGGGATGGTGAACTTATTCGGTGGTTTAAAAGGGCCACTTGACTGGACTTACCCCCCAGGCCTAAGGCTGCCAGCCCTCCCCTTCACATACACATTGGTCTTTGACCAGTGAGATCCCCCTTCAAACACACATTGGACTTAGACCAGTAGATTCCCTTCACATACACATTGGTCTTTGACCAGTGAGATCCCCGTTCACATACACATTGGTCTTTGACCAATGAGGCCCCCCATTCACATACACATTGGTATTTGACCAGTAGATCCTCTTCACATACACATTGGTCTATGACCAGTGAGATCCCCCTTCACATACACATTGGTCTTTGACCAATGAGGTCCCCCTTCACATACACATTGGTCTTTGACCAGTGAGATCCCCCTTCACACACACACATTGGACTTTGACCAGTAGATTCCCTTCACATACATATTGGTCTTTGACTAGTGAGATCCCCCTTCACATACACATTGGTCTTTGACCAATGAGGTCCCCCTTCACATACACATTGGTCTTTGACCAGTGAGATCCCCCTTCACATACACATTGGTCTTTGACCAATGAGGCCCCCCATTCACATACACATTGGTCTTTGACCAATGAGGCCCCCCATTCACATACACATTGGTCTTTGACCAGTAGATCCTCTTCACATACACATTGGTCTATGACCAGTGAGATCCCCCTTCACATACACATTGGTCTTTGACCAATGAGGTCCCCCTTCACATACACATTGGTCTTTGACCAGTGAGATTCCCCTTCACACACACATTGGTCTTTAACCAGTGAGATCCCCCTTCACACACACATTGGCCTTTGAGCAGTGAGATCCCCCTTCACACACATTGGCCTTTGACCAGTGAGTTCCCCCTTCACACATACATTGGTCTTTGATCAGTAGATCCCCCTTCACACACACATTGGTCTTTCACCAATGAGGTCCCCCTTCACACATACATTGGACTTTGACCAGTTGATCCCCCTTCACACACACATTGGTCTTTGACCAGTGAGGTCCCCCTTCACACACACACATTGGCCTTTGACCAGTAGATCCCCTTCACACACACACATTGGCCTTTGACCAGTTGATCCCCCTTCACACACACATTGGCATTTGACCAGTAGATCCCCTTCACACACACATATTGGTCTTTGACCAATGAGATCCCCCTTTAGAGATGGCCTGCCGGTTCGCCAAGTGGTCGGAAATCTGGCGATGTTCGCGGCAGTCCGCAATGTTAAATGGGTAAGAACTATGACCTATGACACATCCATCAGGTGGTGCAGGACAGCCAATTGAGACATTTCAGCACATGGACATACCCCCTACCTTATAAATAGACCTGATCTGGCGGCCATCTTACATTCTGCTTTTTGTCAGTGTAGGGAAAGGGTGCTGTTTGGAGTAGGGACAGGCTGTATTAATTCAAATAGCTATCTAAAAGGTCCACAAAAGTCCTTTTAAGGACTGGTATAGGTGTGCTACTTGCTCTAGTATATAGGTGTCTAATACATTCATATACTTTTTGTCAGTGTAAGGACAGGGTGCTGTTTGGAGCAGGGACAGAGTTTAGCGACACAAATCGCTACCTAACAGGTCCACAAAAGTCCTTTCAAGCACTGGTATAGGTGTGCTACTTGCTCTGCAGTATATAGGTGTAATATACACTTACAGAACTACCACCCGGAAGGAAAGCCATAGGCTGTAAATGGACTTTTAAAGTGAAATACAACGTAGATGGCACAATTGAACGGTACAAAGCAAGACTAGTAGCCAAAGGCTATTCTCAAAAATATGGAGAGGACTACGATGAGACATTTGCACCAGTAGTCAAGCACACTACAATACGGACTTTACTGACAGTAGCCGTCACAAGGAAAATGCAAGTGAAACATTTTGATGTGAAAACCGCGTTTCTACATGGCGGTTTAACAGAAGAAATCTACATGGAACAACCGCCAGGATTCAAAGATGAACAAAGGTCAGACCTAGTATGCAAACTTCGCAGGAGTATATATGGCCTAAAGCAAGCCGCCAGAGCATGGAATATAAAAATAAATGAAGTGCTTACAGATCAAAACTTTCAAAGGAGCAAAGCAGACCCCTGCTTATACACAAAGAAATTGGCAAACAGATGGATCTATTTGCTTATTTATGTGGATGATATTCTGATTTGTTTTGAGAAAGAAGGGGATGAAGCAGAAATACTTGAAAAGCTAAATCAGCACTTTGACACCAAGGACCTCGGCAAGATAAAGAACTACCTCGGCATCCAGATCGAGAGAGAGGAAGATGGCAGCTTTCTTCTGAATCAAAGACACAAAATACAAGAAATAATTGAAACTTTTGGAATGGAAGACGCCAAACCAGTGAAATCTCCCATGGAAACCAACTACCTAAAGGAGATGAAATGTCAAGATAACCCATTACCTACTAATACTCAATACAGGAAAGCAATAGGGAAATTGCTGTACCTTACCACAGCTACAAGGCCTGACATTGCAGCAACAGTTTCCTATGTAGAAAGGTCTCAATACCAAATCAAAAGGACTGGAATGCTGTAAAGCGAATCATTCGCTATCTTAAAGGGACTTTGCACTACAAGCTCAAGTTACCAGCAAGCGATGAAAGCACCTTAACATGATATGTGGATGCTGACTGGGCAGGAGACACCAATGACAGAAAATCTACCAGTGGTTACTTATTTTTCCTGTCAGGAGGCGCCATCAGCTGGACTAGTAAGAAGCAGCTCACTGTTTCACTGTCATCTACTGAAGCAGAATACATTGCTGCAGCGGAAGCAAGCAAAGAAGTTATATGGCTGAGACAGCTATTAACATATTTAGGTCAACCACAGTTGGGACCAACAGAAATTTATGAGGACAATCAAGGATGCATTGGACTTTCTTAGGGATCTTCAAGAGCAAGGTCTTCTTGAGTTACTTTATTGCCCAACAGAGGAAATGACAGCAGACATCCTTACAAAGCCTTTGACCGCCGAAAGACATTCAAAGCTTACGAAGAAGATAGGTTTAATGGACTAAGCCTCAGTTTGTTGAGAAGGGGTGTTGGATATATGCAACAAACTAGCTTAGAATATATATCAGATGCAGTTTAGATAAAGGACACAAGATGTCGCTAGTGATCATTGATATGATAGACTGTGTTCTTTATGATATGTTGTGTTTTCTGTACCACAGTGATGTACTTGTTGGTTTTCTCTTCCTGCTTGTTATCTGTGTGTTCTCACCATGATGCAGAGAGACATCTTTGTCTGTGTGATGATCCTACAATAAACAAGCCAGTTCCTGTTACTACAGAATATGTCTGATCTGAATTAGACTCCGCTGCACTTATCCATCATACTCTGCAACAGTCCCGCCCACCCCTGCCTTGTACCGGCCCTGCATTTAACCCCTTCCCCGCCCCCTAGTGGTTAACCCCTTCCCTGCCAGTCACATTTATACAGTAATCAATGCATATTTATAGCACTGTTCACTGTATAAATGTGAATGGTCCCAAAAATGTGTCAAAAGTGTCCGATATGTCCGCTATAATGTCGCAGTCCCGAAAAAAAATCACAGATCAACGCCATTACTAGTAAAAAAAACAATAATAAAAAAATCATGATTATGTCCCCTATTTTGTAGGCAATATAACTTTTGCGCAAACCAGTCACTATACGGTTATTACGTTTTTTTTTTTTACCAAAAATATGTAGAAGAATACGTATCGGCCTAAACTGAGATTTTTTTTTTAAATGGGATATTAATTATAGCAAAAATTTTAAAATATTGTGTTTTTTTTTTAAATGTACGTTCTTTTTTTGTTTATAGCCCAAAAAATAAAAAACGCAGAGGCGATCAAATACCACCAAAATAAAGCTCTATTTGTGGGGAAAAAAGGACGTCAATTTTGTTTGGGAGCCACGTCGCACGACCGCGCAATTGTCAGTTAAAGCGACGCAGTGGCGGAAGCTAAAATTTTGTCTGGGCAGGAAGGAGGTATATGTGCCCAGTAAGAAAGTGGTTAAGCTAGTGCATTGTTGGTTCACTTACCTTTTCCTTTCGATTTCCCTTCTAAATGTTTTTTTCTTTTTTTTTCATATTTAAATCTTTTATTTTATTTTTCTTTTATGGTAAGGTTCACAGAAGGTTAACATAACTTATACAATGGATACATAATCATATAGTTCTTATCACTACACACTTATGATGGGCTAGCAAATAAACAGGTGGGGATTCAGAAACTTAAGAAGAATAAACCAAAAGCAGTACCTCCCCGGTCCTCTTACTCTGTTCCCATGCCCGCCTGCCTTTTATCAGTAACTTCTTTTCCCGTTTCCTAATACCACTGTATTGACCTCACACTTCTTCCTCCCCTCTGGTCCTTTGTCCATTCCTATACCCCACCTAACCCCCCCTAGAATCAACATAATCCTCAACAAAACAAAACAACAAAAAAAAAAATGAGAAAACCCCGCCAACCCCCTCCCCTCCTCTCCCTCCCCCACCTCGCCGGAGACGGACGGATCCTCCCTTACTTCAACCCTTCGGCCTCTCCCATTCCACTTCTACCCAAAAAGGATTCTTCTCTCCCCTATCTATTCCTCCAGTAATCTCTTCCCCTCTTCCGTACTCATAAACTGATTCCAACCTGTCCAAGTTTCTACATACTGTTCCCTTTTGTTCCGGGCTGAGAGGATCAGGTCTTCTATAGCTCCAGTCTCTCTCACTCTATTGAGCCATCTCGCAATAGAGGGTGATCTACTGTCTCTCCATTGTAATGTTATTCCATTTCTGGCAGTATTTATCATGTGACATATCACCATCTTTTTGTACTCTCGCACTGGGATTTGTGAGCAATGGAGCAGAAAAAAAGCTGGATCCTCCTGAATCTGGTATTCCGTAAATTTTTGAACAATTCTCTGGACTTCCTTCCAGTAATCTCTTACTTTTGCACAGGACCAAAATATATGCAGCAAGGTTCCCTGCTCCACACCACATCTCCAACAATACTCTGAGTAGCCTTTAGAAAATGTATGTAGCCTTACTGGTGTATAATACCATTGGAACAATAGTTTATAGTTGGATTCCTGTATTCGCGCAGATATTGAGGAGTTTAGTGCTAAGTGAATTATGTGTTTACGTTGAGTCTGTGAGAAATTTCTCCCCAGATCTCTTTCCCATTTCCCCAGTCCCGGCAACTCAAAATCCTCCTGAGGGGAATTCAATAGTCTATACATCTTTGAACTCACTCTTTGTATTGGTTCCTCCTCGTCGCAGTATTGTTCAAATTTTGTTATTTGTTGCCGAAAATTAGATGGTTGTCCCAGGGATCTTAAAAAGTCGCTTATTTGAAATGCTTGCCAAAAGGATAACTCATAATTCCCTCCTCTCTTTGTTATGCCGCGTACAGACGGTCGTTTTTTGTGATGAAAAAAAACGACGTTTTAAAAAACGTCATTTAAAATGATCGTGTGTGGGCAAAACGTCGTTTTATGTCTTCAAAAAAACGACAAAAAAAAAATTCGAACATGCTCGAATTTTTGGTGTCGTTTTTCAAAACGTCGTTTTTGTTTCACAGAAATTGACCGTGTGTAGCAAAAAACGACGTTTAAAACGACGTTTTTACACCCGCGCATGCCCAGAAGCTAGTTATGAAGTGAGCTTCAATGGAAAAAAGTGGTGAAATGTAACCTCGCTTTGCTAGAGCATTGTGAAAAAACGATGGTGTGTAGGCAACATCGTTTTTGAAAATGATGTTTCAAAAACGTCGTTTTATTTCACGATTTAAAACGTCGTTTTTTTTCATCACAAAAAACGACCGTCTGTACGCGGCATTAGGGCCTCCAATGATGGCCACATACCAGTTTGCAGAAAATGTGATACCTGTACTTTACCCCTTTGTTTTAATTTATTAAAAACTGCTCCTACTGTACCTGGTATGAAGCCTGGGTTCCCTAATATAGGGAACAGGGGAGAATACTTCGATGAGAATTTTGGATTTTTACATATTTTAGCTGCGATTGACAACGTTGGGCCAATTATGGGATGTTTCTTCATCTTACTTGGCAATAACTTATAACACCAAGGGGCTCTACTTAGTGTTATTGGACAGGTCTGCTGTTCTACCTCAACCCACCTTTTATAGTGTCCGTTTCTACACCAGTCTATCAATCTCGTCAAATGTGCCGCTTGATAATATTTGGCAATATCCGGGACTGCCATCCCCCCAAAACACTTGGGTAACCTCATCACCTCTTTCTTAATTCTTGCCTTTTTCCCTGCCCAGATAAATTTCATCAGGAGGGCACTAATTTGCCGTAGGAAGGCCGATGGTATCGATATCGGCAGTGTTTGAAACAAATACGTAATCTTTGGCAAGATGCTCATCTTGACTATATTATTTCTGCCGAACCATGAATGTAGTCCATGTTGCCATTTCTCAAGTAGCATTCTTATTGAAGTAAGAAGAGGTGGAAAATGTATTTTAAAAACTTCTTTTATGTTTGCTGGAATCAGGGTATCCAAGTATTTTAGCGCAGTCTTCCACTTAAAACCAAAGTTTTGTTGTATAATTGACTGTTTCTGGGGTGTCATTGACACACTCATTGCTTCAGATTTTGCTTGGTTTATTTTTAGGTTGGAGAGCTCTCCGAATTTAGCGATTTCTTTGACGAGATTGGGAAGAGATACGTGAGGGTTTGATATAGTAAACAGCAAGTCATCTGCAAATGCGGTTATTTTATGCCTTCTCCCCCCTATCTGTATACCCTGTATATCCGGATTTTGGCGTATTTTATTTAATAAGGGCTCCAAAGATAACACAAATAGTAGCGGTGACAGGGGACATCCCTGGCGCGTTCCATTTGTGATTTGGAAAGTTTTAGAGAACATCCCGTTAACTCTCACTGAGGCACGTGGGTCTGTATAAACACTTCCTATCCACCTTAACATATTCTCCCCCAGGCCCACGTGTCTCAGTACTGAGAACAGGAAATTCCAACTCACTCTATCAAAAGCCTTCTCGGCATCGGTATTTAGGAACACGCAAGGGATGTCCCCGTCAGTGGCCTCCTGCACCAGATTAAGAACCCTTATTGTACCATCTCTTGCCTCCCGTGTAGGAACGAATCCGACTTGATCCATATCGACTAGCTCGGGTAACCATACTTGGATCCGTCTTGCTAGTAACTTCGTAAAGAGTTTTAAATCGGAGTTTAACAATGAAATCGGCCTATAGCTGCCGCACTCCGCCGGATCTTTCCCGTCTTTGGGAATGACTATAATTTGAGCTAGTAATGCGTCCGGCGGGAACCCAGCCGTCTGGCCTACTGCATTGAGAAACTCTGCTAACTGCCCTCCCAGTAGTGTTACAAATTCTTTATAGTATCTTATCGTATAGCCATCCGGTCCCGGGGCTTTCCCTTCCTTCATAGTTTTTAACGTTGCCTCTATTTCTTCTATCGAGATGGGGGTGTCTAAACTGGCCTGAGCTATTGATGGTAACCTAGCTAAGTCCATTGCTGAAAGATATTCTTCTATTTTGGGTGGGGCTACTGGTAGCTGTGCCAAATTATATAGAGAGGAGTAATATCTCCCAAACTCCTCCACTATCTCTTTTGGCGTACGTTTTAATTGTCCCTTCTTCCCCTTAATTTGTGGGACATACGTTTGTTGACTCTTCTCTTTCAATTTCCCAGCTAGTAGTTTACTACACTTGTCTCCAAATTCGTAATTTATTTTCCTTCCCCTTTGTATTATTGCTTTGGCCTTATAGCGTAGGATCTCTGTCAACTGCCTTCTCAGGTGGCTCAATTCTCTGCCTGTTTGAGGGGTATGTGTCTTTTTATGTTGTAGTTCTAATTCCTGAATCTCTGTTAGTAGATTTTTAACCTGCTGTTCTCGCTTCCTTTTTAGAATCGATCCATGTCTGATAAGGACCCCCCTGATCACCGCTTTGTGCGCTTCCCACACCATCCCTAGATTACTCCCGGGGGTAGCATTCATTTGGAAATATTCTGTGATTTCCCGAGCAACATCTTCTCTCACTTCCCTATTCTGCAAGAGGCTTTCATTTAGACGCCACCTTCTCTCCTGTGCAAGCCCTATGCCAGATAGTGAGATACGGAGGCTAACCGGGGCATGATCCGACCATGTAATACTACCAATGGACACCTCCTTCACAGAGGAGATCAGATAGTGAGGTATCATGAAGAGATCTATCCTGGAGTACACCTGGTGGGGATTGGAGAAAAAGGTGTAATCCCTCTCTTCCCCATGTAACATCCTCCATGCATCCACCAGCTGGCTTTCGTACAGTCTACGTAGAACCTCCCGTCTGACCCCCTCTGTGATAGACGAAGTTCCCCTTGAGGTATCTATCTTTGGATTCAGGGGGATATTAAAATCCCCCCCCAAAATCAGTTTGCCTTCTGAAAACTCCATCAATTCTTTGAGAGTCTTCCTCATAAAGGTATCTTGATGTACATTAGGCACATACACTGTAGCTAAAGTCACTTTTGTTTCTCCTATCTTCTCTTTTAAAAAAAGGTATCTCCCTTTTGGGTCTCGATAGCAATTTTCTAATGTCCATGGGATCCTATTAGAAATCAAAATAGAGACCCCCTTGGATTTTGCTTCCTGGTTCCCTGCGTGGTAGGCCGAAGGGAAGAACCTATTTTGCAATAGTGGGAGCCCCCCCGTCCTAAAGTGAGTCTCCTGTATGTAGGCAATATCTGTCTCTGAATGTTGCAGATCGTTCAGCAACATCCTGCGTTTTTCTGGGACATTAAGTCCCTTTGCGTTCAGGGAGGTTATTTTTAATCCCTCCATCCCCGACGTTGAGAGGAAGGGAGAGAAAGTGGAAACGAAGAAGGAGAGAGAAAAAAAAAACCCAATCCCCCTTACCCACTTTACTTTATCCCACCCTCACTAACTCCCGCCCTGCCCTCCCTCCTGCTTCTAAATCCCCCAAGGGTAAGTTACCCACTTTTAACCTTCCCACCCAATGGTTCGGTGGGCAGTCCCTAATCTAGGGGCTGGTCTAATTAGGCGGTGCAAAGAAGAAAAAAAAGAGAACAAACAAAAAAAAATGAGACACCCCAGCCTGCTTCCCCCCCCTCCCTCCTCCCTCCGACCATTATCATTACCCTACAGTTTTGTTACTTATTTCCCGATATCCTGCCTAGCAGAGTTATTCTTTCTTTACATGCCATTTTATTTCTCTTTCAGTAGCCTCCATTTATCCCATTGTCCCCGAGTCCCCGAGTTTTATATTTGAATTTTCCCTACCTCCACTCTCCTTCCCCTCCTCCCCCTCTCATAGATTATCAAAGGTCACCATACAGGTTCTTGCCTTCTCTTAACCTTTAACCTTCTCAACCCGCATCTCCCTCCTCCTCGCTATATTACCCCCCCTCCCCCCCACCCCACCGGGGGATCAAGGGGGGAGGCCGGGAACAAAACAAAAAAAAAAAAGAAAGGGCGTCACGGAGGAAAACCCGGGGCAGCTCCTCCAGGAGGAGTTCCATTAGACCAGCTATTCCCCTCCTAACATCCCCACTCACTTCCTAAGGGCTCTCAAGTTGGGCTCCTTCTTCCCTATTATTGATTCCTCCTCTCTTCCCCATAGTCCCCCCCCCCCAGACCTCACCTATCCCCCAGCCCCAGCAATATGTGTTCAATCTGTGATCCTTAACTATCCCCTACCACCCCCTCCCCCCCCCCAACCCCAATTTCCATACATCATATATTCCTTGTGACTTTTTGTGACTTCGTGTTACTTCCCATAGGGCCACAGTCGGACCCCCTGCGGCCCACCCTGGGTCTACATGGTCCACTGTGATGTGTACCCTCTCTCCTGGGCATGATATCAAAACAAAAGCATAAGTAAAAAAGAGAAACACACCCAAAAAAAATAAAAATAAATAAAAAAAAACTTATAACCATATTCTGAGGTACTCTAACGGTACCACTTCCTTATAGTGCATATATATAAAAATGTCCACATCTATACAATCACCCACTATATTGGGGTTTATAATTATTCTACTAAAAAAAAAAAAAAAAAAAAATACACGTGAAAAAAAAACTTGATATAAAAGTGGTTCAAAAAGTGTTAGATCCTGGGGCTCTCCTCAGGCAGTCTGGGCCCATGGGGCCGGGATAATCCCCCCCAAGGGGAGAGGGGCGGCGGGGCGGAAGGGAATCGCCTACTCCACCGAATCAAAAAACACATCCTAGGGGGAAAAAAAAAGCAAAAAGGGGTAAAAAAGAAAAGGAGGGGAACTGCCCCTTCTACCGGGGTTCTTCATCACTAGAGGTCAATGACATTTGGCTTTTAATATGGTACAGTTTATGGCTTTATGGCCTCTCCATAGGCTGGAAAGAGGGACAAAAATAAATAAAAATATAACAAAACAGTCCTCGTGTTAGGAGGCGCTTAATCTTCCTCCTTAAGGGGGTATCAATACATTCTCCCTGCTCCTCTCTGACCGTCTAGGCTCTATAGATTTTGCTGTACCCCTGGAAGGCCCATGTAAATGCTGCAGCCAATTTGGCACCTCCATTGTCTCCATCTCCATAAATTTAAACATCTCAGGGAGTTCCAGGGGCTGTTGTAAATGGAATGTCTGAGTATTCCTCCTTATTATGACCGAAATGGGGTACCCCCACCGATATGTTCCTCCTGCCTGTTTGACTTTATCCAGCACTGAACGCAACATTGCTCTTCGTTGGAGGGTAGCGCGGGAGAGGTCTGGCAGTATCTGTATCCGGGACCCCTCATACACAATTTCTCCAGCTTCCCATGCCCTCCGACTTATAAGCTCTTTATATGAAAAGTGTTGAAAACAACAGATTATGTCTCTTGGTCTGTTTGGGTTATCTGATAGGGGCCCCAAGGCTCTATGCAACCTCTCAAATTCAAGCGGGTGGGGGATGGGGGGGACTACCAATTGGAGGCATATTGCCTCAATGGTCTGCTGTAGAGCCTCTTTCCCAATTGTCTCAGGTACCCCCCTAAACCTCAAATTCTTGCGCCTACTGCGGTCCTCGATTTCTTCTATTTTAAGCTGTAGGGAGTCAACTTACACTGCTTGTAACCTCTGTGTCTGTTCCAGGCTTGCAACCCGCTTCTCCAGCATAACCCCCGCAACCTCCACATGTGCCAACTTATCTGTTAGTTGCTGTACTTCCTCCTGTACAGTTTCCAGCTCTCTTCGATGCGCCTCCTCCATCCTTAGTACGAGGGCCTCCATCTCTGCCCTTGTAGGCAGTGCGAGTATGTCCGCACGTGTTGGGAGGGTTAGCAACAGTTCTTTCAAAGATCTGAGCTCCGGTCCCTGGTCGGTTGCTTTTTGGTCCATCTCGAGCTGCCGCTGCTCAGCCTCTTCCTGGTCTGTCCGCGTCCCCAGCGCCCCCCTCTGCAGCCCCCCTTCTTTTTCCTCACCCGTAGCTACAGCTGGGGATAGCACCCTGTGTATCTCCGCAATGCTGCCTCCTAGAGCTGTCGGTGTGCGTGCGTCTGGGTCTGAATCAGCACGTGACACCGCGGAGCGAACGCGGTTTGCAGCTGCTCTGGTCTGCGGGAAGTACTGCTGGATCTCGGCTTGAACACGGGCTTTGGAGGACTTCTCCACCTTCTTCATCCCCAGCACGCCGTTCAGATCCCGCTCACCCCTTCGAAGCTGCCCGCAATGTGAGGCTATTTAGTCTAGGACCGTGGGTATCTTCTTGGCTTCATTAATTGTCAGGAGGGGGACGGAGGTTTGTGGAGCTCTGGAGCTAGTGTGCCTCTACTCCACCATCGTTAGACCACGCCCCAATAGCCGATCTGAACTATTGTGTTCTGAAATGTTTTTTTCTTTGTCTGAATTTCTCACTTCCTGTTCCTCCTCAGTAAGCTTTCCACCATCATCCGAGTCGTTCTGGCTGGGGGTTGGTCAGCCTGCTTGCCCCCTCCCTTGGGACTACATCCCTGCGGGGAGACGCTGTGAACACATCATCTCCCCACAGGGATGTAGTCCCAAGGGAGGGCGCGAGCACGCTGACTAACCCCCAGCCAGAACGGCTCAGATGATGGGGGCAAGCTTACTGGGGAGGAACAGGAAGTGAGAAATTCAGACAAAAGAAAACAAAGAAAAAAAGAAATTTTTTTAAAAGATGGATATCTCGGTAACGGCAGCAGCTGCTGCCACAACCGAGGTATCCATCTTTAGTGGCAACTGTCCTGTAAACGATAACGGCGGTCTCCGCGGCGGATTCGCCGCAAGATCGCCGTTATCTGTGGCGGGAGAGGGGCCCCCCTCCCGCCGCTCTCCTGCGCCCTCCGCTGCTTACCGGAGCCGTCGGTAGCAGCGGAGGCGATCGGGTCCATTCGGCAGCTGTGTGGGAATGCGAGTGAATCGCCCCCACCCGTCCCCATAGCTCTGCTGGGCGGAAGTGACGTCAAGTCTAAATATGAGATCTGAGGTCTTTTTGACCCCAGATCTCATATTTAAGAGGACCTGTCATGCTTTTTTCTATTACAAGGGATGTTTACATTCCTTGTGATCGTTGGAGCGAGAGCAATAATTCTAGCCCTAGACCTCCTCTGTCACTCAAAAATTGCAACCTGTAGAATTTTTTAAACGTCGCCTATCGAGATTTTTAAGGGTAAAAGTTTGACGCCATGCCACGAGCGGGCGCAATTTTTAAGCGTGACATGTTGGGTATCATTTTACTCGGCGTAACATTATCTTTCACAATATATAAAAAAATTGGGCAAAATTTATTGTTGTCTTATTTTTTAATTCAAAAAAAAAAAATTTTTCCAAAAAAAGTGCGCTTGTAAGACCGCTGCGCAAATACGGTGTGACAAAAAGTATTGCAATGACTGCCATTTTATTCTCTAGGGTGTTAGAAAAAATATATATATAATGTTTGGGGGTTTTAAGTAATTTTCTAGCAAAAAAAACTGTTTTAGTCTCGTAAACACCGAATGTGAAAAACAGGCTCGGTAATCAAGTGGTTAATATAATTATAACAAGCAAGGTTGCTGCAATCATCATACAACAATTGTAGTACAATAAAAATGTAAAGGCAAACATTGGAAAATGTATTTAGAACTTGGTGACCTAGGCCAGCCTACCCCTGATGGGTACATACTCTAGGACTGGCAGGTCATCAAGTTACTCATTGATGCAGCCTATACAACTGGAAGGAAATAAAAGTAAGCGAGGGGAATAGAAAGAAGGAATAACCAAAAATAAAGGATGCCAGAGGTAATGTTCTACACCAGATTTCTTATATAACCTATATGAGAATTTACCCTCAAACTTTAAAGATAATATCACGAGTAAGCTTGGAAAATGTAAACGATTAAAGGATTTTAATCCTAATAGTATGATAGAATTTTCATCGACCAAATGCTCTCTCATCATAAAGGGCCATAATAGAAAAGGTATTTCCTTCTTCTATAATATACTATCTTCCCAACCAAATAACAAAAATGCCCATATGCTGAATAGTGATGTCGCGAACCTAAAATTTCACTTTCGCGAACGGCGATTGCGAACTTGCGCATATGTTTGCAAATGCGCGAGCCGCCAAAGACTTCAATGGGCAGGCGAATTTTAAAACGCACAGGGACTCTTTCCGGCCACAATAGTGATGGAAAAGTTGTTTCAAGGGGACTAACACCTGGACTGTGGCATGCCGGAGGGGGATCCATGGCAAAACTCCCATGGAAAATTACGTAGTTGTCGCAGAGTCCGTTTTTAATCCATAAAGGGCATAAATCACCTAACATTCATAAATTGTTTGGAATAACGTGCTTTAAAACATCAAGTATGATGTTATATCGATCAGATAGTGTAAGGCTAAGGCCGGGTACACACGGACAAACATGTATGGTGAAAGCGGTCCGTCGGACCGTTTTCACCATACATGTCTGCCAGAGGGCTTCTGTACGATGGTTGTACACACCATCGTACAGAAGTCCGCGTGTAAACAATACGCGGGGCGTGTCCGCGGTGTCGCCGCGTCGATGACGCGGTGTCGCCGCGACAATGACGCGGCGACGTGGGCGGCCCGCCTTTAAAATGCTTCCACGCATGCGTCGAAGTCATTCGACGCATGCGAGGGACGGCGGGCGCCTGGACATGTACGGTAGGTCTGTACTGACGACCGTACATGTCCGAGCGGGCTGAATTCCAGCGGGCTGTTTTAAAACAAGTCCAGGAATATTTGCCCGCTGGGAAAAGGCCCGGCGGGCAAATGTTTGCTGGAATTCGGCCCGCTCGCGCCCACACACGACCAAACATGTCTGCTGAAACTGGCCTGCGGGCCAGTTTCAGCAGACATGTTTGCTCGTGAGTATGGGGCCTTAGGGTTAGGGTAACAGATAGCGTTAGGGTTAGGGTAGGGTTACAGATAGGGTTAGGGTTACAGTCTGTAACCCTAACCCTAACCCTATCTGTAACCCTAACCTGGCTGCTGTAGCAGCGGCCAGAAAAATTTATGTTTTCCAAGCAGAAAGTGCACTAAAACATTGCGGCTTGAACCCTAGTTGGTGGCGGATAAGTCACGCAAGTCACCCGGCATGCAGACATAAAATACAGCAGCGTATGAAGCTCATCTCATCAGGCCTCATCTCATCAGGCCTTTAGTCAAATGTATCGCCCACTGTCAGTCCCATCGGAATCCATGCCTCATTCATCTTAATAAAGGTGAGGTAATCTAGACTTTTTTGACCTAGGCGACTTCTCTTCTCAGTGACAATACCTCCTGCTGCACTGAAGGTCCTTTCTGAAAGAACACTTGAAGCGGGGCAGGACAGAAGTTCTATCGCAAATTGGGATAGCTCAGGCCACAGGTCAAGCCTGCACACCCAGTAGTCAAGGGGTTCATCGCTCCTCAGAGTGTCGATATCTGCAGTTAAGGCGAGGTAGTCTGCTACCTGTCGGTCGAGTCGTTCTCTGAGGGTGGACCCCAAAGGGCTGTGGCGACGTGTAGGGCTGAAAAAGCTCTGCATGTCCTCCATCAACAACACATCTGTAAAGCGTCCTGTCCTTGCCGGCGTGGTCATGGTAGGAGGAGGATTACTTTCACCTGTTCCACTGTTAGATTCCCGTTGTGCTGTGACATCACCCTTGTATGCTGTGTAAAGCATACTTTTTAATTTATTTTGGAACTGCTGCATCCTTTCCGACTTCCGGTAATTTGGTAACATTTCAGGCACTTTCTGCTTATACCGGGGGTCTAGTAGCGTGGCCACCCAGTACAGGTCATTCTCCTTCAGCCTTTTTATACGAAGGTCCCTCAACAGGCACGACAGCATGAAAGACCCCATTTGCACAAGGTTGGATGCCGAGCTACTCATGTCCCGTTCCTCGTCCTCACTGATCTCACTGAAGGTCTGTTCTTCCTCCCAGCCACGTACAACACCACGGGTACCAGATAGGTGACAACGAGCACCCTGGGATGCCTGCTGTGGTTGGTCTTCCTCCTCCTCAAAGCCACATTCCTCCTCTGACTCCTCTTCCTCACACTCCTCTTCCAGCGTTTCTGCAGGTCCAGCAAGCGATGCTGATAAGGCTGTTTCTGGTGGTGGTGATGGTGACCACAACTCTTCCTCTTTACGCTCATCTACGGCCTGATCCAGCACTCTTCGCAGGGCACGTTCCAGGAAGAAAACAAATGGGATGATGTCGCTGATGCTGCCTTCAGTGCGACTGACTAGGTTTGTCACCTCCTCAAAAGGACGCACGAGCCTACAGGCATTGCGCATGAGCGTCCAGTGACGTGGCAAAAAAATCCCAGCTGCGCAGAGGCTGTCCTAGCACCCCGGTCATACAAATACTCGTTGACGGCTTTTCCTTGTTGGAGCAGGCGGTCGAACATTAGTAGTGTTGAATTCCAACGTGTCGGGCTGTCGCAAATCAGTCGCCTCACTGGCATGTTGTTCCGCCGCTGGATATCTGAAAAGTGCGCCATGGCAGTGTAGGAACGCCTGAAATGGCCACACACCTTCCTGGCCTGCTTGAGGACATCCTGTAAGTCTGGGTACTTATGCACAAAGCGTTGTACAATCAGATTCATCACATGTGCCATGCACGGGACATGTGCCAACTTGCCCAAATTCAATGCTGCCAACAAATTGCTTCCGTTGTCACACACCACTTTGCCGATCTCCAGTTGGTGCAGAGTCAGCCACTGATCCACCTGTGTGTTCAGGGCGGACAGGAGTGCTGGTCCGGTGTGACTCTCTGCTTTCAGGCAAGTCAACCCCAAGACGGCGTGACACTGTTGTATCCGTGATGTGGAATAGCCCCTGGGGAGCTGGGGCGGTGCAGCTGATGTGGAGCAAGACGCAGCAGCAGAAGAGGACTCAGCCGAGGAGGTTATCGAAGAGGATGGAGTAGGAGGAGTAGAGGAGGTGGCAGCAGACCTGCCTGCAAGTCGAGGCGGTGTCACCAACTCCTCTGCAGAGCCACGCATTACATGCTTGTCAGCCGTCAGCAGGTTTACCCAATGCGCAGTGTAGGTGATATACCTGCCCTGACCGTGCTTTTCAGACCAGGTATCAGTGGTCAGATGGACCCTTGCCCCAACACTGTGTGCCAGGGATGCCTCGTCTCCTCCTCCTCTCTGTCTCCCCATCTGAACTTTCCCCCTCTTCTTCTTCTCTTCGAGCGGGCACCCACGTGACATCCCCGGACAACTCGTCATCATCAACCACTTCACTTGTATCTGACAATTCAGCAAAGGAAGCAGCAGCGGGAACATCATCATCACACCATACGTCCATGTGCTGCCTGACTGAGTCATATCCCTTTTATCTACAACCTCTGGCAATAATGGTTGCGCATCACTCATTTCTTCCAACTGATGTGTAAATAACTCCTCTGACAGATCAAGTGAAGCAGCTGTGATGCTAGTGTTGGTGGTGGCAGCATGCGGGTGGGTGGTAACTTGAGAGGTGCCCGAAGCTGAGCTGGAGGAGGATGGTGTGTCAAGGTTATGAGCGGAAGCTGTAGAAGATTGGGTGTCCTGTGTTAGCCAGTCAACTATGTCCTCATAACTTTTGGAGTTCAGGGAACGTGGCCTCTGAACACTGGGTATTATTCTAGGGTCAAAGGGAATCACAGCACCACGACAGCCCCTGCGGGGTGGCCTGCCTCTGCCAGTAAATTTTTTTATATTTGTTTAGTTGTACTATGCGTGCAAGCTACTGTGACACCAGATATGAGTGGCACTGTGCACTGGCAGAAGTTGGCAGAGTAGACGCTGTAGGCCTGACACACACCTGCAGACAACTAACTGCTATTCTATTGCAGTCAAAATTGAGTTTTTTCTTTTTAAATTTAATATACTATGCCACCAGATATATGAGTGGTGGCACTGGGCAAGTGGGCACAGTTTACACTATGAGCCTGACACACGCTGGCAACTGACTACTATTCTGGGGTTTTTTAAATGTTATGTACTGTGCCTCCAAGATAGATGAGTGGTGGGTGGCACTGGGCACAGTGTACGCTGTACCCCTGACACACGCTGGCAGCCAGGCAACTGACTACAATTATATTGCAGTAATATTTTTTTTTTAAATGTTATGTACTGTGCCACCAAGATAGATGAGTGGTGTGTGGCACTGGGCACAGTGTACGCTGTACCCTGAGACACACTGCCAGCCAGGCAACTGACTACAATTATATTGCAGTAATATATTTTTTTTAAATGTTATGTACTGTGCCACCAAGATAGATGAGTGGTGGGTGGCACTGGGCACAGTGTACGCTGTACCCTGACACACGCTGGCAGCCAGGCAACTGACTACTATTATATTGCAGTAATAATTATTTTTTTTAAATGTTATGTACTGTGCCATAATGTTTTTTTTTTTTTTTGTTGAAAAGCCTATGGCGTGTGAACACACCCAAAAAACTCCACCCGGTGCAGAAAAAATGTGCACACACATAAAGAGTGTTCACAAAAACGTGCAGACGGGTGCAACGTCAAGTGGTCCTCCTGTGAAGAGGGACCCAAACCCTGATCCCCCGGGGCGTTAGGCTCCAGACGGGGACTGAGGTACTGTGGTCCGAGCAACCGAAGCCGACATGGACCCAACTTCCTCGGAGGGACTGCCGAAACAGAACCCTCCCAGTACTAGGTGGGGCTCCCCCGAAGGGAGACCCCATGAGAGCAGGCGAACTAAGCCAGAAGGCCATGTCCACCCACTCCCAAGACGTTCAGGGCTGGCCCGAGGACCCGCACCCTACTAATCACACAGTGACAAAACGTGCACAACAAAAAAAGACAAAAAAGTGACAAACACAGGCTTAAATAAAATAAAGTGGGGGAAGGGATAGTGGAGAGGAGAGTGAAAGAAGTGGCCATTGTGGTGAAACAATGACCAACAATGATCTACTGTGCCACCAAGATAGATGAGTGGTGGGTGGCACTGGGCACAGTGTACGCTGTGATCCTAACACACGCACGCTGCCTTCCTAGCAGGCAACTGCAATTAGATTACAGAGAAAAAAAAAAGCTGACTGATATACTAGCCCTAAAAACCGCTTTTTGGGGTTACTAGCCATAAAAAGGGCTTTTTGGGGTGCTGTCCTTACAGCAGAGATCAGATGAGTCTTTCAGGACTTGAGTGGACACTGAAAAGACTAGTCTAGCTATGCTTTCCCTATCAATTCAGCAGCAGCAACACTATCCCTCCTCTCACTAAGAATGCAGGTTCCGAATGAATCTAAAATGGATGCTGCCCTAGAGGTGGGAGGGTCAGGGAGGGTATGCTGCTGATTGGCTGGAATGTGTCTGCTGACTGTGAGATAGAGGGTCAAAGTTTGCTCGATGATAATTAATAGGAGGCGGATCGAACAGCGCATATGTTCGTGCGCATCGACGAACGCGCAAAAATCGCCGCAAATTATTCGCCGGCGAACAGTTCTGTACATCTCTAATGCTGAAATGGGAAAGAGATTTACCGTATATACTCGAGTATAAGCTGAGTTTTTCAGCACATTTTTTTTGTGCTGAAAATGCCCCCCCTCAGCTTATACTCGAGTCACCTTTTTGCGCCTGATTTCCCGGACTTTGGGGACCCGGTACCAATCTTGGCACACATGTAGCCTCACTCTTCCTCTACAAGTGTGCAAAGTTAGTGAGGCCCGGAGCAACTGGAAGTCAGTGTAGGGCCGGCCATGACAGGGTTAACAGAAACCCTAGTAGCTGTGGGGGGAGGAGCAGAGCAGGGGAGGAGAGATCACAGATATCTCTTACTCTCAGTTTTCCCGGGCAGAGGCAGCGTGGGGGAGTGAAGTTTCCACCCACCCTCCCTTTATTCTGGGGTTTTATTGATTACGGTATTGATGGTATATGGATAAATTGGTATGTGGTTTGGTGCTGTTTTGGTGTTTTCTTTTCTTTCAGGTTTATGGATCACGTTGTCGTGGCAGTGGCGGGTGTTTTTGGACTTTGCAGGAGAAGATATTACACCAAAGATGGACGCCAGTACCCAGCGGTGGGAGGGGTCCTGAAGGGGTTTCTAGTTCCCAGTCTACTAATGTAGCTGGAAGGTTGGTGAATGGGGGCACTGCGGTCAATGGTCGTCTTTGAGCCAGCTTCGGCTTGAGGCCTATGACCAGAGGTTAGGACACCGCAGTGCCAAAAAAGTGTTACATAGTTACAAAGTTTAAAGGTTAACGAGTTAAGGGTTAATGGGTCCTGCAAAGTCCAGCACCATGTTAGAGAGGTTATTATCTCAGGAAATAAGTGTTTTTTCTCTATGTGTTATTGGTTTTTGTTATTGGTTATTTATGATTATTTAAAGAGTATTTAAAATAAAGGAGGCTGCTACGGCCAGTTTTTACTCCAACACTAAGTAGTGGTCTCATTATTTATTAAAGGTTAAGTGGGGGTATTAACTGTAAAGGGGCTTTAGCGGTCAGGGTGAATTCTGGTATACCATAGTCATGTTGTCCAGGGGACCTATGGCCGGGGAGCACCGATTTTTTAAAGCCAGGCACCCCTTCCATAGACTCCCATGCAGTGGCGGCTGGTGAATTTTTAGAATGGGGGGCGCCAGGCTCCGCCCCTCCTTGTTGACCACTCCCTCTTCTCATAAGCCACACCCCTTATATAATCCACCCACTCCGCCCCTGTATTCCACTAGTGTCAGGAGTATTTAGCAAGAAAAAAAATCAATGCAATGAAAAATTAAGAAATGTCTACATTGCTTTAAACAGCTTTACAATACCATGATCTAACAGCATACGTGACAGAATCAAAGGGGTGCGGAGTGTATGGCGGTGCATGTAGGAGAGGGGTGCGGAGTGTATGGCGGTACATGTAGGATAGGGGTGCGGAGTGTATGGTGGTGCATGTAGGAGAGGGGTGCGGAGTGTATGGCGGTACATGTAGGATAGGGGTGCGGAGTGTATGGCGGTGCATGTAGGAGAGGGGTGCGGAGTGTATGGCGGTACATATGTAGGATAGGGGTGCGGAGTGTATGGTGGTACATGTAGGATAGGGGTGCAGGGCACATTACATGGGGAGGGGTGCAGAGCACATTACATGGGGAGGGGTGCAGGGCACATTACATGGAGAGGGGTGCAGGGCACATTACATGGGGAGGGGTGCAGAGCACATTACATGGGGAGGGGTGCAGAGCACATTACATGGGGAGGGGTGCAGGGCACATTACATGGGGAGGGGTGCAGGGCACATTATATAGGGCACAAGGTAAAAAGGCAGCTGCTGGACAGTGTAGAGTTAATTGTACATCCCATTGGAATGAAGCTGATCAGCTGTGCCTGTGTTGGGGGGGAGAGCAGATAATATATATTAGGCTAAGCATTTGGAATGCTGTGATTGCAGGGAGATAACTGGTCTGATAAGAGGCAAAGTACAAGAGAAAAAGGCTGCAGGGAGACTAGCTCAGTGGGACTGAAAAGATAACAACATCATGCAGCTTGGCAGAGACAAAGGGGAGATATGACAGGGAGACCCAGTGGAGAACAATCTGGAGGGGGGGGAGAGGGGTGAACACAAACGGAGCCATGCTGCAAGAGAGTGACATGAGAGGAGAAATTAACTCTCAGCTGGAGAGAGAGAGAACCTCCGATCCCCACACTCACCTTCAGCTTCAGGCTCAGGTTCGGCACTGTCAGCTCCAGTGCCCATCCACGCCATTAGTGATCTGCATCCTGATTCCTGCCTCCAGAGTTCATAAGTGTACTAAGGGAGAGGGGGATCGGGAGCAGGCGTCTTTACCTGGCTGCAGGCTCACGCTGATGCGTCCCTCTGAGATGCATAGTGCCGACGTCACTTCCTGTTGTCGGCACTATGCACAGCATACACTGGGTGCCGTTCACCCGCCGGGTCACAAGTCCATCGCGCCGGAAGCAAGTGGCGCGATGGGCATAGCCACAAAGGCATATGTAGCGCCTCGTCTGATTGCACAGACGTGGCGCTACTCGTACTGCACTGCACCCGGCGCCCAGGGCCCGGGCACAGTGGACATAAGGACCTTTTTTTGCTTTTTTTTTTTAAGGGGACATGTTTAAATAATTTTTTTTTTTTTTTTTACTGACTTGAGGGAAGGGGGGGGGGCGGCGCCCGGGCGCCCCCTATGGACGGGCCGCCACTGCTCCCATGTTAAATGGACGTTTCTCCAATGATTTGGGGGACCCAGTACTGGCCGGTCTTAGGTCCCCTGGACCCAGAACTTGGCCCACATGTAACCCCATTTCTTCTCTATTAGTGTGCAAAGTTTGTTGTCTGGGGGTTCTACGGCTGGGAAGCACAGATTTTTTGAAACCAGGCACCCTTTCCATAGACTCCCATGTTAAACGCCAGTCTAGTCATGGACACAGTGAGGCATGTGCATAGTGAGGCATGGGCACGGTGAGGCATGGACACAGTGAGGCATGGGCACAGTGAGGCATGGAAACAGTGAGGCATGGACAAAGTGAGGCATCGGCACAGTGAGGCATCGGCACAGTGAGGCATCGGCATAGTGAGGCATGGCATAGTGAGGCATGGAAACAGTGAGGCATGGAAACAGTGACGCATGGACACAGTGACGCATGGACACAGTGAGGCATGCACATGGGCACAGTGAGGTATGGGCACAGTGAGGCATGGGCACAGTGAGGCATGGGCACAGTGAGGCATGGAAACAGTGCGGCATGGACACAGTGAGGCATGGGCACAGTAAAGCATGCACATGGACACAGTGAGGCAAATTCATCCGACCTGCTGCCTAGCAACCACGGAATCCCTGCACTCACACAGCTTGAGTCACGCTGTTCAGTGTACAAATCACCTGCTCCTCCTGCCCCTGTCTGCTGATAGATGATATCGTCGGTAGGGCAGAAGAGCCTGGAGAGGAGACACAGGCACGGCCGCACAGATGGAGGTGAGCGGCGACCCCGCCCTGTGTTAACCCTCTCCAGGCCGCGGTTGCTGCTTACCTCCCGCTGTGCATCCCGCTCATCAACAGGTGTGCCCTATGGCCAGTCCGGGGAAATGCATACATCGGTCCCACACGCAAATGTAAATCCTGATCTCACCACACATGCGAGGTATCGTCATAGCAAGAGCAATAATTCTAGCAGCAGACCTCCTGTGTTACTCTAAACTGATAACCTGTAAAGGCTTTCAAAGCATTGCTTATTAGACATGTGCATTCATCTTCTTCCGAATGCATTTTTGTCCGAATTTCGGGTATGTTTGTTATCATTTTAACAAACGAAAAGGGAAGCCTATCACGTCTCCAACTAATCTTTTACCACTTCCATCAGCTCATTCCCCACAATTACAACCTTTTGTACCACCTGCCCCACCCTATTAGATTGTAAGCTCTTCTGAGCAGGGCCCTCTTAATCCTCTTGTATTTTATTGTATTGTAACTGTTTTGTCTCCCTTTATATTGTAAAGTGCTGCGTAAACTGTTGGCGCTATATAAATCCTGTATAATAATAATAATAATAATGAACGCGCAGAATCCGAAATCCGAAACATCTGACATAAAAAAATGCTTTATTTTCGTTGCTACAACAGTTCGATATACATAGGAGATTCGACATGACGCTGACAATAGCAATCTGTGTCTATCGAACCTGCGGTCGAATGTGCCTAACCTTAATGCCGCGTACACGCGGTCGTTTTTTGTGATGGAAAAAAACGACATTTTTAAAAACGTCATTGAAAATGACCGTGTGTGGGGAAAACTTTGTTTTATGTCTTCTGAAAAACGACAAAAAAAAATTCGAACATGCTTCAATTTTTTATGTAGTTTTTCAAAATGTAGTTTTTTGTGTCATTTAAAATGATAGTGTGTGGGTAAAACAACGTTTAAAACTACGCATGCTCAGAAGCAAGTTATGACGCGAGCTTGAATGGAACAGAGTGCCGTCGTACGTGCTGAACGTAACCGCGCTTTGCTAGAGCATTTTGAAAAAACGATGTTGTGAAGGCTATGTCGTTTTTTAAAATGAAGTTTGAAAAACGTCGTTTTGATTCATGATAAAAAACGTAGTTTTAATTCATCACAAAAAACGACCGTGTGTACGCGGCATAACTCTATTAGTCCGAGATTATTCTACATAGAGAGAAAAGATTCGACATAGAGAGACAGTGTTGGGGTAGACCATTCGACATGAACGACGAAGATTCGACGAAGCAGCGAAAAACATACAAACGTTGAATCTGTCATTGAAGACTTATGGGCCCAGATTCTCGTAGATCGGCGTAAAACTCTGCGGGCGTAACGTATCTCATTTACGTTACGCCGCCGCAAGTTTTACAGGCAAGTGCTTTATTCACAAAGCACTTGCGTGTAAAGTTGCGGCGGCGTATCGTAAATCACCCGGCGCAAGCCCGCCTAATTCAAATTAGGCGGGTATGGGGCGTTTAGTATTTAAATTAAACGCGTTCCCGCGCCGAACGTACTGAGCCAAGGCTTAATGCTGGAACAAGACAGACTTTTAATGGTATAACACAGAGCTTATATGTGGTTACAACTGTTACAATGACAATCTCCGCCCCCCCTCACACAGTGGGGGGTGTTCAATACAGATCCTTTGAAATAAGGATATTTCTTTGAACTAATCAGTATCTAGCCGGTTCGGCTCCGCTATGTTTAACCTGATCAGACACATTTCTTTAGACAATGAGATCAGTGACGCTAATTACTAGTTGTACTGAATACATTAACTAGACAGCTCGACCCCGCATATAGAGAGATAATTACCACAATGAAGCAATCAGCATAATTAACATGAGCCACTTATCTAATCATTTAGCCTGACGATACAATACACATCTCTTAAGGGTAAACACAGGTCTTCTAATCACAGTAACCAGTAAACACAGGGCTTTTCCACACAACACACTAGAGCAACTAACATTTGAAACAGGACTGGCTGCAGAAGGGTAAATACCATTAACAGCCTTAAACAAGCAGGGAGGATTAACCTGAAGCATATAGGTAAAAAGTCCTTCACAATGGCCCCCCTTTTTCTCCCTGCTCCGGCAGCCCGGTTGGACCTTCCCTGGTCCAGTAGGGTTGACGGGTTCAGAGATTTTAGTCCGAGGTTAACTCCGTTTGGCGTGACAATCCATCAGCATTCCCGTTTTGCTTGCCTGGGCGATAATGAATCGTAAAGTCATAGGGCTGTAAGGCCAAGCTCCAGCGTAGCAAACGGGCGTTGTCCCCTGAAACCCGACAAATGTCATTTGGGTATGGCAGAGGTACAATATTTGGGCCACCGAGTAGGATGTGGTAAGCAACGGCCGGAGCCGGCCAAGATCAAGGCTGTTGCCAATTGGCCCACTCCCCACACCAAGACACAAGTCATGGCTTTCTTGGGCACAGCCGGCTATTACAGACACTTTGTACCCGACTATAGCGCCCTGGCCAAACCCCTGACCGACTTGACCAAAAAGAAGCTACCCCGACAAGTCCTGTGGTCCCCGGAATGCAAGGTGGCTTTCCAAACCCTAAAGACTGCTCTGGTTAATGCTCCGGTGTTGGTTACCCCAGATCCTAACAAAAGATTTATTGTCCACACAGATGCTTCAATGTTTGGACTGGGGGCAGTACTAAGCCAGATCGGGGAGGATGGAGGAGAGCACCCGGTGGCATACCTGAGTCGGAAGCTGTTGCCAAGGGAGGTCAGTTACGCCACCATTGAAAAAGAGTGTTTGGCCTTGGTATGGGCACTCAAAAAGCTCACACCTTACCTTTATGGCCGGGCTTTCACTCTCATCACCGATCATAACCCCTTGGTGTGGCTTAACCGGGTTTCAGGGGACAACGCCCGTTTGCTACGCTGGAGCTTGGCCTTACAGCCCTATGACTTTACGATTCATTATCGCCCAGGCAAGCAAAACGGGAATGCTGATGGATTGTCACGCCAAACTGAGTTAACCTCGGACTAAAAGCTCTGAACCCGTCAACCCTACTGGACCAGGGAAGGTCCAACCGGGCTGCCGGAGCAGGGAGAAAAAGGGGGGCCATTGTGAAGGACTTTTTACCTATATGCTTCAGGTTAATCCTCCCTGCTTGTTTAAGGCTGTTAATGGTATTTACCCTTCTGCAGCCAGTCCTGTTTCAAATGTTAATTGCTCTAGTGTGTTGTGTGGAAAAGCCCTGTGTTTACTGGTTACTGTGATTAGATAAGTGGCTCATGTTAATTATGCTGATTGCTTCATTGTGGTAATTATCTCTCTATATGCGGGGTCGAGCTGTCTAGTTAATGTATTCAGTACAACTAGTAATTAGCGTCACTGATCTCATTGTCTAAAGAAATGTGTCTGATCAGGTTAAACATAACGGAGCCGAACCAGCTAGATACTGATTAGTTCAAAGAAATATCCTTATTTCAAAGGATCTGAGGGGGGGCGGAGATTGTCATTGTAACAGTTGTAACCACATATAAGCTCTGTGTTATACCATTAAAAGTCTGTCTTGTTCCAGCATTCAGCCTTGGCTCATGTATGGATACTTCTGTGATTTCTTTTATGGGAAGAAGGGACTGTTTGACGGGGATATCATACCAATACCGTCACATGTTCGTTCTATTCCATTCTATTCTATCCTTTGTATCTATTCTACTCTATTCTTTTACTTTTTTCTATTTTTCGGGTCCGCCTGCTCCGTGATCGAAGATGAATGGACATCGTGGGACACTTTAATTTAATTTTTTATTCTGTTTAACCACTTAAGGACCCCTTCACGCTGATATACGTCGGCAGAATGGCACGGCTGGGCACATCAACGTATAGGTACGTCGTCCTTTAAGCCCAGCCGCGGGGTCGCGGGCGCGCGCCCGCGGCGTGCTCCCGCAACCCGGTCCGAAGCTCCGTGACCGTGACCGCGGGACTCGCGGACCCCATCGCCGCTGGAGTCCCACGTTCGGTCAACGGAGCTGAAGAACGGGGAGAGCCGCGTGTAAACACAGCTTCCCCGTTCTTCACTGTTTCTCCGTCATCGATCGTGTCATCCCTTTTATAGGGAGACACAATCGATGACGTCACACCTACAGCCACACCCCCCTACAGTTGTAAACACACTTCAGGTCACACATAACCCCATCAGCGCCCCCTGTGGTTAACTCTCAAACTGCAACTGTCATTTTCACAATAAACAATGCGTTTTAAACGCATTTTTTGCTGTGAAAATGACAATGGTCCCAAAAATGTGTCAAAATTGTCCGATGTGTCCGCCATAATGTCGCAGTCATGAAAAAAATCGCTGATCGCCTCCATTAGTAGTAAAAAAAAAAAATTAATAAAAATGCAATAAAACTATCCCCTATTTTGAAAACGCTATAAATTTTAGCGCAAACCAACCAATAAACGCTTATTGCGATTTTTTTTTACCAAAAATAGGTAGAAGAATACGTATCGGCCTAAACTGAGGAAAAAAAATGTTTTTATATATTTTTGTGGGATATTTATTATAGCAAAAAGTAAAAAATATTGCATTTTTTTCAAAATTGTCGCTCTATTTTTGTTTATAGCGCAAAAAATTAAAACCGCAAAGGTGATCAAATATCACCAAAAGAAAGCTCTATTTGTGGGAAAAAAAAGAACGCCAATTTTGTTTGGGAGCCACGTCGCAAGACCGCGCAATTGTCAGTTAAAGCGACGCAGTGCTGAATCGCAAAAAGGGGCAAGGTCCTTTAGCTGCATTTTGGTCCGGGTCTTAAGTGGTTAAGGTGTGTGTTGATAGAGGACTAGTTTCTCTTCACATTACTACACATAGCTTTACTACCATACCTGCGCACACTTTATAATAAATAGGCTTTCTTTTCCTTCCCTCTTTTCTTTTAGACCTTAGAATTGTGAGGGGTCCTCCGATCTAGCGTTGGTAGTTTTGGGTTGGGTTGGACATAAGGCGCCCTCTGTGTTTGATCCTGATTTTGGGCCTGCCATCCCCTCCCCCCCTCACAGGCTCTATCAAATCTGGTTGACTCTCGGCAGCGGCTTCTCTCCCTGTTTTTTTTCTCAAATGGATGCAATATTGGTGATTCTCAAGAAATATATGGTCAGAACTTACACTATATTATTTCAATATGTTTACTGTAAAGCTTGCTTATATATGTTGTATAATAAATACTTACCGCTTTTCCATTTAATTGTAGACAACCAATCACTAAACCACTAGTCTCTGAAGAAGAGGTTTTCAACGCTACTAACCTTGAAATGCGTCAGCCATTCTCTGTCCTAGTTTGTCTACTGGACAGAGTCAAATGGTTTATTGTATGTATGTTTTTTCTGATATCTCACCTGTATAATATATATGCATCCAATGTTGACTTTTTATCAAAGTTATATCATAAATTTTTTACTTTTCTTATTAAAAAATATATTTTCAATACATTTTGATTGTCAAGGAGTTCCTGCCTCCCATAGAGGAATCTGTTCTATTTTGTATCTAAGTCAGGGATGTGGGTAGCAACTCCTTTTCCATAGATCTTTGGCACAACCACAATATATTTTTTTTAATAAAGGAATTGTCCAAAACTGTCTTCTGTAGTTTTTACTTTTTTGGTGAATGGGTAGGGGTACAATTCACATAGGGGGGTAGGATCTATGGGTCCCCCAAACCACCGGGGCAAGTGTTGTGCTGATAAGGCCCTTGTTGGGGACCCCAAAGAACCCTCCTCATGTTAAGGGCATGTGGCCTGTTATGGTTCGGGGGGGGGGGTGCTCGCTCGTCCCCCCCTATCCTGACCTGCCAGTTTGCATGCTCAGATAAGGGTCTGGGATGGAGTTTGGGGGGGACCCCAAGCCATTTTTTTATTTTGGTGCAGAGTTCCCCTTAAAATCCATACAGACCTGAAGAGCCTTGTATGGATTTTGGGGAACCCCCACGCCATTTAAAAAAATAAAATTGCCACGGGGTTCCCCTTAACCCCCAGACCATATTGCTGGTCAAAGACCAGAGCACTTTTTGCGATTCGGCACTGCGTCGCTTTAACTGACAATTGTCGTGCAACGTGGCTCCCAAACAAAATGTCTTTCTTTTGGTGGTATTTGATCACCTCTGCGTTTTTTAGTTTTTAGTTTTTGCGCTATAAACAAAAATAGAGTGACAATTTTGAAAAAAATATATATTTTTTATTTTTTACCATAATAAATATCCCCCAAAAATATATAAAAAAATCATTTTTTTTTCCTCAGTTTAGGCCGAAACGTATTCTTCTACATATTTTTCGTTAAAAAAATTGCAATAAGCGTTTATTGATTGGTTTGTTATAGCGTTTACAAAATAGGGGGTATTTTTATGGCATTTTTATTAATATTTTTTTTTTTACTAGTAATGGCAGCGATTTTTTTTTCGGCACTGCGACATTATGGCGGACACTTCGGACACTTTTGACACATTTTTGGGACCATTGGCATTTTTATAGCGATCAGTGCTATAAAAATGCATTGGATTACTATAAAAATGCCACTGGCAGTGAAGGGGTTAACACTAGGGGCGGGGAAGGGGTTAAGTATGTTCCCTGGGTGTGTTCTAACTGTAGGGGGGGTGGACTCACTAGGAGAAATTACTGATCTTCTGTTCATACATTGTATGAACAGAAGATCAGCATTTCTCTCCCTGACAGGACCGGGAGCTGTGGCCTGCGAGAGAGCCGCCGTAGAGCTACGGGCTCTCACGCAGGGGAGCCGACCTGCCGCCGTAAAACGGCGGCGGCTGGTCGGCAAGTAGTTAACCACTTCAATACACTTTATATATATAGTTATATATATACTACACTGCTTGTACTGACTGAAAATAGAGTCTACACTGAATATCTAGGCCGGGATTCACGTACAGCGGCGTATCTTTGTGCCGGCGTAGCGCATCTCATATGCGCTACGCCGACGTAACATTGAGAGGCTAGTTGAGTATTCACAAAGCTCCCATATTTACGCCAGCGTAACATAAATGGGCCGGCGTAAGCCCGCCTAATTCAAATTAGGAAGGTAGTGGGCGTGTTGTATTAAAATTAACCGTGACCCCATGTAAATGAATAGGCGATCGAATGGCTCATGTGCGCGCATGCTCAGAATCACGTTGCATATACTCCGTAAGATACGACGGCTCAATGTTTACGACGTGAACGTAACCTACGCCCAGCCCCATTCACGTACGACTTACGCAAACGACGTAAAATACGATGCTGTTCCCGCGCCCATACCTTAACATGACTTACTCCTGCTTTGTAAAGGGGTAAACTTACGCCGGACGTACGCCTTATGTAAACCGCGTAGCTTACTGCGACGGGCGCAAGTACGTTCGTGAATCGGCGTATCTAGCTCATTTACATATTCGACGCATAAATCAAAGGAAGCGCCCCTAGCAGCCAGCGTAAAAATATGCACCCAAGATACGTCGGCGTAGGAGACTTACGTCGGTCATATCAAGCTAAAATTCAGGCGTATCTTGTTTCCTGAATATAGCGCAAAGGTACGACGGCGCATCTTGGAACTTACGCCATGTATCAATAGATACATCGGCGTAAGTCGTTTGTGAATCCCGGCCTTTGTTTACACAAACTGCAGAGTGTATATATATATATATATATATATATATATATATTAAATAAACTGCCTGCACGCCACTAACTAACCTGCCTGCCTAATCTAGCTCAATCTATCTCCAGCAGCCTTATATAGTGTGTGGCATGGATTTAGTCCCCCTGAGCCATGATTGGCCAAAAGCACCCTGCCTTTGACCAATTATGACTCTCGCAGCAGAGTGCGCTGTAATCGGCCAAAGCATGCAGGTCAGGTGCATGCTTTGGCCAATCGTCAGACGTCAATGCGATCTCGCGGTACATTATGGGGCATTCCGAGGCGCTCGGATTTGCCGCAAACACCCCATATGTTCAGTTCGTTTGCGAGCAAATGTACACTCACTGTTCGAGTCCAACTTACATTCGACTCGAACCGCAGGCTCATCCCTATGTTTCATTAAGCATTACCAAAAAAGCTGCTTCTGAAAAAAGAGTTTTCAAAAACAATGAACTGAACATCAGGAGCTTCTTATGTAAACAATATGGAACAGCCTAATGATTCCTGCTTTGGAGTACAAGGACTTGACATATTTGATTGATGTCACAGCGACCTAGAATTCTTAAGCCTAAATGTTAAAAATTACCACCACGTTGCAAAATTGACATGTATTCTTTTTTGTTATGTAATCCATGTTGATTACAGTCACTCTCCAATTAAATGAGAAGTATGGCCAAAGCTTTTTTGGCCATACTGCTCCTAGGGATCACAGTGTGTTCTGAACCATATTGTTGGGATCCACCCAGGTGCCTGGAGCGCTTGGGCTTTGAAGGGGGTGGGAGGGGCTGGCTCAGCCTCTCAGCAATACGCAGAGATCCTGAGTCAGCCCCTCCCAACCTCCAGCGAGCACTGGTGGTTAGAGCAGAGGGCTGCTGACTGATAGGGATGAGCCGAACACCCCCCCCCCCTCCTGTTCGGTTCGCACCAGAACCTTCGAACGGACCGAACGTTCGCGCAAACATTTAGAACTCCATTGACGCCTATGGGACTCGAACGTTTGAATTCAAAAGTGCTCATTTTAAAGCCTAATATGCAAGTTATTGTCGGAAAACAGGTTTGAGAACCCGGGTCTTGCCCCAGGGAACATGTATCAATGGAAAAAAAAATTTAAAAATGGTCTTTTTTCTGGAGCAGTTATTTTAATGAAGCTAAAGTGAAAAAAAAATATGAAAAATTCCTTTATCGTACCTGCTGGGTGTCTACAGTATGCCTGTGAAGTGGCACGTGTTTAGAACTGTCCCTGCACAAAATGAGATTACTATAAGAAAAAAGTTATTTAAAATTGCTTGCGGCTTAAAGGAGTTGTAAAGGAAAACATTTTTTTGCGTAAAATTAATGTCTGCAAGGTAGACAGACAGAATAGTGTAATGATTCTGTTAAAAAACGAGTAAATACCTATTAAATTCCTTCATCTATATCACCTCCGGCGTTCTAGTTTCTGTTCTCTCATTCACTTCCTGGTTTGCGGCGCTCGTTCATGTAAGAACTACATTTCCCAGTATGCATTGCGGCACGCCCAGTAATTCACACCTCCTTGAAGTCTCTAAGACGTAGAGAGCATCCTGCCGCACAGATGTAGTTCCCAGGAGGGGGCGAGCACGTCACTGACCACCGCAGTAAAGCCTCCCTTCACGGTGGTGAGTAAAAATCAGACAAGCAGGAAGTGAACAGAACAGAGAAGAAATAGAGCAACTTCTGAGCAAAAACGAACAATGAGGAAGTGAAAAGAGGAATGTCTGCAGGTAGAGGATGCTGTGAAGGACTTTTATGCAATTGCCTATATGCTTCAGTTTAATTCTCTCCCTGCTATTTTAATGTCTGTGTGTTATGTGTAGAAGGTGATTTCATGTGGACTCGAGTGACTCATTCCTCTGCATAACAGACTGTTGAAATGCTAATGTCCCATCACCAGCCAGCTCTCTATTCTAAAGGGAAATTGATCTATTGTGTGTGTGTGTGTGTGTGTGTGAAGAAGACCTGTGTTTACCCTTAAGAGATGTGTATTGTATCGTCAGGCTAAATGATTAGATAATTGGCTCATGTTAATTATTCTGATTGCTTCATTGTAGTAATTAACTTCACTGATGTCATTATCTAAAGAAATGTGTCTTCAGGGTCGGCACCAGAGTGTCTACCTATAATCTGTATGGGAGCCCAGTATGTGGAAAGGGGGTGGAGATTTCATTGTTCTTTGATTGATGATTAGCTTGTAAACTGTATATAACTAGGAGAATGCTGCCATTAAAGTGTGTCTTGTTCCAGCATTAAGCTTTGGCTCATGTATGGTCTTTTATGGGAAGAAGGGAATGCTTGACGGGGATATGTTCTACTACCGTCACAACTGGTTGGCAGCAGCGGGATTTTCCCTTCTACTCTCCTTTACACCAGGATTCCAAGCAGACACTGGGAACAGTGAATAGAAGGCTGGTACACCCGGCTTAAAAGAAATACACTGAAAGAACTACTGGAAGTTCGTGGAAGGATTGCTAGCAACAAAACCAAGCGGGTCATCATAGCAGAATTAATGGAGCTAGACCAGGAGAACTTGGTTGCAGCAACGCCAGCAGTACAAGAGATGGAGACACCAGTGATTCAGGAGGAGGAATCACCAGCCAACAAAGTAATGAGAGAGGAGCTAGCATGGTTCGGTCCGAACCCAACGGCGGATGTGGTGCTGAAAGTGATGGACCTGTTAGCGGAGGAGGCTAAACAAATAAGAGACGCAGAGCTACAGTTAAAACTGGCAGCAGTCCAACAAGCAGCCGCACATTCTCCAAACAGTGAGTACAGCACAGCAGACACAAGGAAGATTCCGTTTAGCGCTTTTAAAGCTTTTGATGAAAAAGACTGTGAAATTGATAACTACCTGGCAGATTTTGAGTGACAATGTAACCTGCACCGAATAGCTAGAAGAGAGTGGGTTTCAATATTGTCAGGCAAACTGTCAGGCAAAGCTTCTGATGCTTTCCGGACCGTGCCAGAGCAGGAGATCCATAGCTACGCCAGGGTTAAAGAAGTGCTCCTGGCTCGTTATGCAGTAACCCCAGAGTCCTACCGACAGAAGTTCAGGGACTCACGCAAAACCACGAAAGACTCTTACGTGGAATGGGCATGCCAGTTATCCCTGTCGGCCTCTAACTGGGTTAACAGCAGCCAGGCCACCACCGCAGAGGACATTTTGCAACTAATGCTCCTGGGGCAATTTTACAATCACATCCAGACGGATGTCAAAGACTGGGTGAGAGATCGCAAGGCCCATGACTCTACCAGAGGCCGCTAAGTTGGCGGATGAATATGCGGATACTCGCAAGACGAACCAGGTCACACCACGGATACAACCTCCTAACAGACCGGTGACATCTAGCCCTCGCTATCCACGCCAGGAGGACAACGAACAACGCTGCTTCCGGTGCAAACAGCTGGGTCACTTCAAGCAGAATTGCCCCATGGACGACAACACCAGGTCAAATTGGTCTCGACCTGGGTACCGCCCACCAGCAGCAGCCCATTGTGTAGACTCGGCTTGGGATCCCCAGGAGCTGGGTCAGGAAGAACCATTGGGCACCCTTTACGAAGCCTTCATGGTACAATCTGTTATTACGGACAACAGGAAACACCAGTGTCAGCTGGTCATGGGTAATGGAAAAACCGCCCAGGGATTAAGAGACAGCCGGGTGGGCGACAGCCATGAGCCGGAGGGGCCCTGGAGGGAGTTGGGCAGAAAGAGGCACCGCCGGCTACCCTCCAAGAAGAAGAGGTCCTGGAAGCCGTATAACAAGCTGACCTGGGAGGAGAAGAAGCGACTGGAGGAGAGGGAGTCGCAGCGGGCGTCCCAGATGCAGGCCGAGATGTTCGCCAAGGGCCAACCTATGGCCCCTTACAACACCACCCAGTTCCTGATGATGAAGTACCACGTGGAGAGCCTGCAGGACATGAGCAAGCAGGAGCTGATCCGTGAGTACATGGAGCTGGAGAAGTGCATAAGCCGCATGGAGGAGGAGAACAACCGCCTGAGGTCACAGCAGGCCGACCCCCCCAGGCTCCATGAACTGGAGATAGAGCTGGAGAAGCTCAAAGAGGAGAACCGGCGGCTGCGGAGGGAGCAGGGGGTGGCTGACCCTATGAGGCACTGATCCAACTCCCCCCTCTCCCCCCGGACTCTGAGCACCAGTGCTACAGCATTTCAACAAATATCAATTTTTCTTTTTATGAATCTCCTGTGATTGTCACTTCAGAGCCATAACCTGCCCCCTCCCATAGCGGGACACCTAGACGGTGGCGCACAGACCCATCCGCCGTCTTCACACTGACTTCTGGTGACTCTGCAGATCGCACAAAGACTTGGGGACTGACCGGCGTGTGATCTGACGACCCGGTGGCATACCTGAGTCGGAAGCTGTTGCCAAGGGAGGTCAGTTACGCCACCATTGAAAAAGAGTGTTTGGCCTTGGTATGGGCACTCAAAAAGCTCACACCTTACCTTTATGGCCGGGCTTTCACTCTCATCACCGATCACAACCCCTTGGTGTGGCTTAACCGGGTTTCAGGGGACAACCCCCGTTTGCTACGCTGGAGCTTGGCCTTACAGCCCTATGACTTTACGATTCATTATCGCCCAGGCAAGCAAAACGGGAATGCCGATGGATTGTCACGCCAAACGGAGTTAACCTCGGACTACAAGCTCTGAACCCGTCAACCCTACTGAACCAGGAAAGGTCCAACCGAGTTGCCGGAGCAGGGAGAAAAAGGGGGGCCATTGTGAAGGACTTTTATGCAATTGCCTATATGCTTCAGTTTAATTCTCTCCCTGCTATTTTAATGTCTGTGTGTTTGTCAGGGTACTAGCTCCATCTCTGACAGATTCCCGCACATGCCCAGTAGAATGACATTTCGGCGCATGCCTGTGCGTGGTTTGCGCGCATGAATGCGCGGTACGGCAGCGCGCCGTGTGCGTGGAAGCGCGCACGTGCACGTATGCGGCAACCCTGGGGCCAATCAGAGGCCGGACATTCCTATTTAAACCAGCAGCCTTCCCTGAACAGGTTGCTGGTTTGTCTTCAGCTCCTATGTGTTTACCTGTTGCCGTACCTGCCTGTTTTGACCCGGAATTCCTGACGACTCTCCTCTCACCTGGAACCTCTGACCCTTTGGCTAACGTTACCTGGATTGCTGTTATCTCCTGCCCCTTGACCTTGGCTTGCTCTCATGGACTCCCTCTGAACTCTCCTGCCCTTGACCCTCGGCTTGTGACTCGGATTTGCCCTCATCTCCTGTGGACCCTACCAGACTCACCTACCAGTTCCTGCCTGACCAACGCTTGTCTCCAGTCTTCTGCACCTGCCCTGCTTCTGTCAGCTGCACCAAGTCTTCCTGCCAGCTTCCGGCGCCGGTGCCTCCTTGTGCCGTCCCTCCTCTGTCCCAACTCCAGGGAGTGGTCTGCACAGGGTCGCAAAGGTGAGCCACCCTCAGCATCTCGGTCTCGGTGAGTACAGGTTCTGACAGTGTTATGTGTAGAAGGTGATTTCATGTGGACTTGAGTGACTCATTCCTCTGCATAACAGACTGTTGAAAATGCTAATGTCCCATCACCAGCCAGCTCTCTATTCTAAAGGGTAATTGATCTATTGTGTGTGTGAAGAAGACCTGTGTTTACCCTTAAGAGATGTGTATTGTATCGTCAGGCTAAATGATTAGATAATTGGCTCATGTTAATTATTCTGATTGCTTCATTGTAGTAATTAACTTCACTGATGTCATTATCTAAAGAAATGTGTCTTCAGGGTCGGCACCAGAGTGTCTACCTATAATCTGTATGGGAGCCCAGTGTGTGGAAAGGGGGTGGAGATTTCATTGTTCTTTGATTGATGATTAGCTTGTAAACTGTATATAACTAGGAGAATGCTGCCATTAAAGTGTGTCTTGTTCCAGCATTAAGCTTTGGCTCATGTATGGTCTTTTATGGGAAGAAGGGAATGCTTGACAGGGATATGTTCTACTACCGTCACAGATGCTTATTATGAAAAAAAATGTTTTCCTTTACAACCCCTTTAAATGTAATGTCTGGTCCCTGCAATATGGATGAAAATCATTGAGAAAACTAGCATGGGTTTCCCCCAACTCCCCCCAGGTCATTACAAGCCCCTTTGGCCCTATATACTTTGAACAGCAATATATAGGCGGTGCAAACAAGACAGGGACTGTAGGTTTGTTGTTAAGTATAATCTGTTTGTAATTGTGAACTGGTACTTTTTTAAAGTGTAGCTCCAGCCATAAAATCTATTTTTAAGCTTTTCTGAAAACATAGAGAAGGGTTATCACCCCTGTAACATTTGTTTTGCTGTCTGTGTGCATCTGTTCAGAAGATTGCAATTCACTTTCTGTCCCAATGGCAAATTATTTTTTTTTAATTCGTTTTTTTTTTTTGTGAAACAAGGATTGGTGATAAAGCATCAGTGGACAGGAGACACCTCTTATAGAAGAGAATTTCCCTTCCTAGGTGTAGATTCCCTCTCACTTCCTGTTGTCTCCTTCCGTTTGCAAGTAGGAGTCGTTTGTAAGTTGGATGTTTGAAAGTAGGGGCCTGCCGTATATACTCTGCATAAATTTGGGCCCTAGGTGTTGGTGTTGCCACAACACTGTAAGCCCTCACAGTTAGTCTTGGTGGACGCTGGAACGCCCTGCTGTGTGAACTATTATATCAGAGCTGTAATTACATGCCATTGTTGAACAGTGGTAGAAAAATTGGGCCTTTGGTGCTGGTGCCACAACACTGTAAGTCCTCACAGTTACTCTTGGTGGGTGCAGGAATGGCCCTTCTGTGAAATATTAGATCAAGAATTGTAATACAGTAACATGCCCCTGTTGAACAGGGGCAGAAAATTGGGCCTTTGTTGGTGTTGGTGGTGGTGCTGGTGCCACAACACTGCAACCCCTCACAGATACTCTAGTTTGAGCGCAGGAATGAGCCCGCTGCAAAGTATTGCATCAAAAATTGTAATTACACACCCCTGTTAAACAGGGGCAGATAAATTGGGCCTTAGGCACTGGTGCCACAACACTGCAACCCCTCACAGATACTCTAGTTGGAGCGCAGCAATGAGCCCGCTGCAAAGTATTGCATTAAAAATTGTAATTACACACCCCTGTTAAACAGGGGCAGAAAAATTGGGCCTTGGGCACTGGTGCCAGAACACTGCAACCCCTCACAGATACTCTATTTGGAGCGCAGGAATGAGCCCGCTGCAAAGTATTTAATCAAAAATTGTAATTACACGCCCCTGTTAAACAGGGCCAGAAACATTGGGCCTTAGGCACTTATGCTGGTGCCCAGAACCAAAAATGTTCTTACAAGCTATCAGCATGATCATTGAGGAGGAAAAGGATAGTCAGTCAGCATAACAGGATAGTCACCTGATCGGTTACAAAGCCTCCAGCAGCACTGAATGTGCGTTCTGAAAGAACGCTGGATGCAGGACAAGCCAGTAGCTCAATTGCGTACTGTGCAAGCTCTGGCCAGAGATCCATCCTCAAGACCCACTAAGCCAGAGGATTTTCGGTGGGAAAGGTGTCCAAGTCTGATCTTGCCCCTAGGTATTCCCGCACCATGTAAAACAGACGCTGGCGATGGTTGCTGGAACCGGTCATACCTTGGGGCTGCAGACTAAAAAATTGTCTGAACGCATCGGTCAGGCGGCCACCTTCTCCACCGCTCCTTCTGTGACTGACCGAAGCCTCAGCAACACGTTGTCCAGGACCAGGATTTTGTAACCTCCCAGTATCTGGGAACGCGTTGCACAGACCTTTCTGCAAGGCCTCTCGAAGATGTTTCATCTTCTGTTCCCTCTGTGCCGGCAAGATAAGGTCCGCAACCTTACTCTTGTAACGTGGATCAAGGAGGGTTGCCAGCCAGTAATGATCCCTTTCCTTAATAGCACGAATACGAGGATCCTTCCGCAGGCTTTGCAAGATCAGGGAGGACATACAACGTAGGTTTGGATAGGCATTCGGTGCGGAGTCCTTTGGGTCACTGAGAACGACATGATCCGCAGCCACCTCACCCCAGCCACGTACAAGTCCATGGGTTCCTTGGGACTGTAATTGATCCCTTGAAGACTGCTGCTGATGCTGAGTGCTAGGCTCCACCTCCATGCTGACACAATCATCCTTCTCCTCCTCTTCCTGTGTGATAGGCGGGCAAGCAGGAACACTGTCTGGATAAAGGGGGCCTTGAGAGGTAAGGAAGTCCTCCTCTTCCTCCCTCTGTTCTGCCTCAAGGGCCCTGTCCATTATTCCATGCAGCGTGTGCTCCAACAGGTGAATAAGAGGGACAGTCTCACTGATGCATGCACTGTCACTGCTCACCATCCTCGTGGCCTCCTCAAATGGTGATAGGACAGTGCATGCATCTCTGATCATGGCCCACTGGCGTGTGGAAAAAAAACAAGCTCCCCTGACCCTGTCCTGCTGCCATATTGGCACAGATACTCATTGATGGCCCCCCTGCTGCATGTGCAGCCGCTGCAGCATGGCCAACGTAGAGTTCCACCTGGTGGGCATGTCACAGATTAGGCGGTTCTTGGGCAGGTTGTATTCCCTTTGGAGGTCTGCCAGCCGAGCGCTGGCATTATATGACCGTCGGAAATGCACACAGACTTTCCTGGCCTGCTTCAGGACATTCTGTAAGCCCGGGTACCTGCCCAAGAACCGCTGCACCACCAAGTTAAGGACATGAGCAAAACAGGGCACATGGGTCAGTTGTCCCTGTGGCAGGACGGAGAGGAGGTTGGTGCCATTGTCGCAAACCACCATTCCTGGCTTAAGCTGGCGTGGCGTCAACCACCTCTGAGCCTGCCCCTACAGAGCTGACAGAACCTCTGGCCCAGTGTGGCTCCTGTCACCCCAAGCACACCAGCTCAAGCACTGCATGGCATCTCTTTGCCTGCGTACCTGCGTAGCCCCTTGAACGCCTACGGAGTGTAACGACACACCAATAACTTTCCACTAAGTACAACTATAGTTGCTTCTTTCCCAGTCCACTCTCTTCGTTCTTTCTGAATATCCTCTCACTTCCTGCAGCCTTGCTCTCCACGGTGGTTGCGGAGGTGCGCCACCTAGTGGTTCTTCCTGGTCCGCTCCCGCTATTTAAACTCCCAGCACTGACAGAATGGTGTTCCTCTATTGCTGACAGAACGCCACTGTCAGCTGGGCTTCCAGACTCACCTGAACTGAGCTCCAGCTTCCTGAACTGGATCTCCAGGTCTCCTTGTTCGCCGCTACCGCTCACATCAACCAGGTCCAGGCTCCCAGGACGCTCATCCATGCCCAGCTATCTGCAACCGCAAGTACTCTGCTATAGAAACCAATTACTATGCACGGATCTCCATACTTGTTGCTTTGCTTCCAAGCCTATGTTCACTGCTAGTGCTATCAAGTTCTTTGGTGTTCTTTTGAAGCTTCAACTACAGCTCTCATGTTAAAGTTAATTGCTATCGATACCAATTACTATGCATTGCCCTCCATGCTTGTGTTCACTGCTAATCTCATTAAGTACTATGGAGTTACCCTAAAGCCTGAACTGCAGCTCTCATGTTATGATCACTGCTATAGTCACTGTAACGGACATATGCATGCTGCCGGGACAGTTATAATCGTCATGCAGGGAGGACTACAAGGAACTGCATGGCTTGTCACAATTGGATGTACCACATTGTATTCTGAGCTCAAAGGGTTAACTGGACAAGTCTCTTTCATTGCTGAATGCTAATGTTCCCTTCGCATATCTAATGAACTCTCTCTTGTGTAGGTAACAGCCCCCCTGTGAGGTGTATGCTGATGGGGATTATGTGTATAATTGTTTTAAAGGTTAATTGAATTCTATTGTCTGATCGAGCTAAGTAGGAGCCAAAAAGTCTAGCGGCTGATTGGCTCAAGGGAGTGTCATTGTTTCAAAGTGTGTGTATTGAAGTCCCCCCTGGGGGGGGGGGAGTGTCATTTGTTTCTGTACAGTTTGTAACCAGATATAAGGAAGAAAAATGTGACATTAAAAGTCAGTCCTGCTTGACTCTGCAAACGTAGCCCGTCTCGTTTCTTGGAAGGGCGTTCGATGGGATATACCGGCGGTACCTGCATATCGCAGCTTGCCAGGGAAAAGGACGTCTCCAACGGCTGAGACCCTCACACTACATGGGTAGCCGTTACAGTCACCAATCACTTGCATTGCTCTCCATGCTTGTCGCTTTGCTTCTATGCCTGAGTTCACTCTCTCTAGTCAGTCTGACCCCTAGTGTGCAGTCCCAGTACTGCGGCTACACTTATCCCTATACCTGTTCTATACCATTAATACCAAGATTTACTTTAATGTTGCTTATGATGGAATAAGCACTATTTACTTTACTGAGGCTGTGATGATAGAACCCAAACTCTTAACTGAGTTAAGAGTGAAACCTGGGTTCGAACCTGAGAAGTCTCCGCAGTTGCGATCCATAGACCTGAATCTAATTTGGCGTATTGTTACACGGAGCACTGCTGGTTCTGAGGACACATCAGCACAGGAAGAGGCCATAGAGGAAGAAGAGGAGGGGGTGGAGGAGAGAGGTGTGTCACAACCAGTAGTAGCATTTTGGAGGCGTGGTGGCGGAACAACCTCCAACACTACTGTACCTTATCCTGCGTCCTTCCCGGCTGCCAGCAGAGTCACCCAATGCGCCATGAAAGATAGGTAACGTCCCTGTCCATGCCTGCTGGACCATGAGTCAGCGGTAATATGCACCTTACCACTGACCGCCCTGTCCAGCGAGACATGGATATTGCCTTCCACATGCCGGTAGAGAGCTGGAATCGCCTTCCGTGAGAAAAAGTGGCATTTGGGAACTTGCCACTGAGGTATCGCACATTCCACAAACTCACGGAAGGGGGCAGAATCTACCAACTGAAAAGGTAGCAGTTGAAGTGCTAGCAATTTAGCTAAGCTAGCATTCAACCACTGGGCATGTGGATGGCTGGGAAAGAACTTCTTTCGGCACTGCAGCAGCTGGGGCAGGGAAATTTGCCTGGTACAATCTGCCATCGGTGTACCGATAGTAGATTGCCCGCAAGTACTTGGCTGTGACACATCTAATTCTTCAGTCCTATCAGTGCAGGCTTCAGAGAGGACTGAGGGTATAGTGGGGTTGGAGATCCCAGCTGATGAGGAACAAGGGGAGGTCCGCTTTGTTCTTTGGTGTGGGTCTTTAACCACTTAAGCCCCGGACCAAAATGCAGGTAAAGGACCAGGCCCCTTTTTGCGATTCCGCACTGCGTCGCTTTAACTGACAATTGCACGGTCGTGCGACGTGGCTCCCAAACAAAATTTGCATCCTTTTTTTCCCACAAATAGAGCTTTCTTTTGGTGGTATTTGATCACCTCTGCGGTTTTTCTTTTTTGCGCTATTAACAAAAATTGAGCGACAATTTTGAAAAAAAATCAATATTTTTTACTTTTTGGTATAATAAATATCCCCCAAAAATATATAAAAAATATTTTTTTCCTCAGTTTAGGCCGATACGTATTCTTCAACATATTTTTGGTAAAAAAAAATCGCAATAAGCGTTTATCGGTTGGTTTGCGCAACATTTATAGCGTTTACAAAATAGGGGATAGTTTTATTGCATTTTTATAAAAAACATTTTTTTTACTACTAATGGCGGCGATCAGCGATTTTTTTTGTGACTGCGACATTATGGCAGACACTTCGGACAATTTTGACACATTTTTGGGACCATTGTCATTTTCACAGCAAAAAATGCATTTAAAATGCATTGTTTATTGTGGAAATGACAGTTGCAGTTTGGGAGTTAACCACAGGGGGCGCTGAAGGAGTTATGTTTCACCTAGTGTGTGTTTACAACTGTAGGGGGGTGTGGCTGTAGGAGTGACATCATCGATTGTGTCTCCCTATAAAGGGGATGACACGATCGATGCAGCCGCTACAGTGAAGCACGGGGAAGCCGTGTTTACAACGCGGCTCTCCCCGTTCTTCAGCTCCGGGGACCGATCGCGGGACCCCAGCGGCGATCAGCTGGGGGAACATGACTGCCAGATTGCTGTCCTTCTTGGGCACCCCCTCTCTCTGGGCTCATGTTACTGCCTTCCTCTAGCTGTGTACCATCATCGGAGCCTTCAAAACGCTGCGCGTCCTCATGCATGTACCCAACACTGTGGTCAAACGGGGGACTCCTCAGGAGGACATGGTGGGGCTAGGGAAGGAGTGACTGATGCCATTGAGCAGAGGAAAGAGGCCGCCTTGGCAGCTGCTTTGCCAGACAAAGTAACCTGAGCCTGGGTGAGAGATGATGAGGAGGAGGAGGACGGCTTGGTCATCCACTCTACCAAGTCTTCGGCATGTTTCGGCTAAACACGGCCAGCTGCAGAAAAAAAGGACGGCCACGTGCTGATGAGGATGCACCGTGTCCACAACCAGCACTGTTGCCTCTAGACGCAGAGCCTCCTTGCCCTCTTTTATCGTCTCGTGACTCTCTGCCTCTCCTTGTTGTCCTTCCAGACATACTAATGGCCTGCACACTGCAGAGGACACAGGAAGTACACACACCACGTAGCTTTAGGTGCACACTGAAGAGGACACAGGCAGTACACACACCACATAGCTTTAGGTGCAAACTGCAGAGGACACGGGCAGTACACACCAAGTAGCTTTAGGTGCACACTGCAGCGGACACAGGCAGTACATTTTACAGCTTTAGGTGCACACTGCAGAGGACACAGGCAGTACACACCACGTAGCTTTAGGTGCACACTGAAGAGGACACAGGCAGTACACACCACGTAGCTTTAGGTGCACACTGCAGAGGACATGGGCAGTACACACACCACATAGCTTTAGGTGCACACTGCAGAGCACACAGGCAGTACACACCATGTAGCTTTAGGTGCAAACTGCAGAGGACACAGGCAGTACACACCACGTAGCTTTAGGTGCACACTGCAGAGGACTTGGGCAGTACACACACCACGTAGCTTTAGGTGCAAACTGCAGAGGACACGGGCAGTACACACCACGTAGCTTTAGGTGCACACTGCAGAGGACACAGGCAGTACACACCACGTAGCTTTAGGTGCACACTGCAGAGGACACAGGCAGTACACACACCACGTAGCTTTAGGTGCACACTGCAGAGGACACAGGCAGTACACACCACATAGATTTAGGTGCACACTGCAGAGGACACAGGCAGTATACACGCCACGTAGCTTTAGGTACACACTGCAGAGGACACAGGCAGTACACACCACGTAGCTTTAGATGCACACTGCAGAGGACACAGGCAGTACACACCACGTAGCTTTAGGTGCACACTGCAGAGGACACAGGCAGTACACACACCACGTAGCTTTAGGTACACACTGCAGAGGACACAGGCAGTACACACCACGTAGCTTTAGGTGCACACTGCAGAGGACACAGGCAGTACACACCACGTAGCTTTAGGTGCAAACTGCAGAGGACACGGGCAGTACACACCACGTAGCTTTAGGTGCACACTGCAGCGGACACAGGCAGTACACACCACGTAGCTTTAGGTGCAAACTGCAGAGGACACAGGCAGTACACACCACGTAGCTTTAGGTGCAAACTGCAGAGGACACAGGCAGTACACACCACGTAGCTTTAGGTGAACACTGAAGAGGACACAGGCAGTACACACCACGTAGCTTTTGGTGCACACTGCAGCGGACACAGGCAGTACACACCACGTAGCTTTAGGTGCACACTGCAGAGGACTTGGGCAGTACACACACCACGTAGCTTTAAGTGCACACTGCAGAGGACACAGGCAGTACACACCACGTAGCTTTAGGTGCACACTGCAGAGGACATAGGCAGTACACACACCACGTAGCTTTAGGTACACAATGCAGAGGACACAGACAGTACACACCACGTAGCTTTTGGTGCACACTACAGAGGACACAGGCAGTACACCACGTGAGATTACTGCAGCTAGCACAATCACCTGCCTGCCAGTAAATTAGGAAGAGCGGATCTAGCTATACTATACAGTGTATAAATATATATACAACACCTGGGATGCATATATATCCTCTACACACTGTAACTTTAACTGACTAGCCTGCCTGCTCTATCTACCTGCATAAAATGACACTCTCTCTCTCTCTCAACTGTCTTCTCTCTCTTAACCTCTGCAACTCACTACACAAGGCCAACCTGCAGGTGGCCTTTTATAGTGTGGGGCGTGTACTAAACCCCCTGAGCCATAATTGACCAAATCCACCCTGGCTTTGGCCAATTATGGCTCTCCGTTTTTTGCAAGCTGTGATTGGCCTAGCATGCGGGTCATGTATTGCAGAGATGTACTGGCCATTAAGCACTTGCCGTCCGCTTTATAGCCGAATGACGGCTACAGCGCGGACCTGAATTTCCATGAGACCGTCAATAGAGGTCCTCCTCTTTGCACACGCCCCACGCGCCCCCTGCAGGGTGCGCGCTGTGATCACTGAGTCACTGAGATTCGGGTGATCACAGATCCGGTCATCGGCTTATGTGCAAGGGACTTTGGTCCCGAAGAGGAAGGAGGCAAAATCTGCCTCATCTGTGCCCACAATTACTGCTTGCCAGTGCCCACCAGTGCCACCTAGCAAAGCCCACAAGTGCCACCTCTGAACGCCCACAAGTGCCACCTATCAATGCCCACCAGTGGTGCCAATCAGTGCCTCATCAGTGCCACCTAGCAGTGATGCCTTTTAGTGTAACCTAAAAAAAAAAGATGCCAATCCGTGCCCACAAATGGGCACTGACTGGCAACATGGGTAGATGAGTGCTGCCCCACAATGTCCATCAGTGCCACCCCAAGTGTCCATCAGTGCCACCCCACAGTATCCATCAGTGCCACCCCACAGTGCCCATCCATGCCCAGTGCCCACCTATCAGTGCCCATCTGTGCCACCCATAAGTATGCATCAGTGCCACCCATAAGTGCCGCCCATGAGTGCCCATCTGTGCCGCCCATGAGTGCCCATCAGTGCCGCCCATGAGTGCCCATCAGTGCCGCCCATGAGTGCCCATCAGTGCCGCCTATGTGTGCCCATCAGTGCCGCCTATGTGTGCCCACAGTGCCGCCTATGTGTGCCCATCAGTGCCGCCTATGTGTGCCCATCAGTGCCGCATACCAGCGCCGCCAATCAGTGCCACCTCATCTGTGCCCATCAGTACTACCTCATCGATGTCCATCAGTGCCATCTCATCGGTGCCCATCAGTGCCGCCATATCAGTGCCCGTAATTGAAAGAGAAAACTTACTTATTTACAAAAAAATTAACAGAAAAAAATAAAAACTTAATTTTTTTTTCAAAATTTTCAGTCTTTTTTTAGTTGTTGCGCAAAAAAAAAATCGCAGAGGTGATCAAATCCCCTATTTGTGGGGAAAAAAGGACGCCAATTTTGTTTGGGAGCCACGTCGCAGGACCGCGCAATTGTCATTCAAAGTGCGACATGGCTGAAAGCTGAAAATTGGCTTGGGCGGGAAGGTGCGTAAGTGCCTGGTATTAAAGTGGTTAACAAATTCAGTCAATGCCTCGCCCAACATCCTTTGGCTGACATTGCATCGGTGCTATAAATATGGGACCTCTGTAGACTAGTCCCAGAATATCTGGTCTACTCTGAGGATCCATGGTGAGGAAGATGCTTCTAAGCTGGATTGTCGCCTTGACCCTCCTCCACGCCACGTTGACCCATGGCCAAGACATTTATGTAACCAACGGTGGTGTTTGGGGTGACTGGGAATGGATGGATACCTGCCCATCTGAAACAGTAGCAACAGGCTTTGAATTGAAGGTAAGCGATCCCAAAATTTTAGATTCGACTGAAAGAGAACCCTGCGCCAAACTCTGAAGGGCCAGCCTGAAAGTAGAACATTTTTTTGGGGAGGGTTACAACCCCGTCAGTGTTTTTTTTGCCATCTGTGTCCCATTGGGGAGATTTCCCTTCACTTCTTATCACATAACCACAACAGGAAGTGAGAGGAAATCTCCCCCCCCCCCCCAAAGTTAGTAGTCCCCAGAACTAGTGTCCCCATTGGAAGATTCCAGTTTTGGTGACAAACTAAAATTTGGGATTTTATAATCAATGCTAACAGTAAACAGGACAAATAGAGAAGGAGAACCTTCTAAATGGAGGCACAGAGAGCAGTAAAAACCTGACAGTTCTAACCCCTCTCACCAAAATTTAAAAAAAAGTTTTACTTTCACCACTTTTAGGCAGGCCATACATGGTGGAATTTCGAAATAATTTTCCTTTGAAAATTAGAAAATGTGTGCGTTTTGTGATCCGATGGTGCCACCATTGATTTTGAAATTCGACCAACCAAACCTTCAATTTCACCTCATGTTCTTACAGAAAAGAATTTGGGGAATTTTCTTTTCTTTCCGGGAATTTTCTTTTCTTGCACATGCGCATTTCATTTTCGATTACATTTCTCGCACGATTCTACCATCATTAATTGTAGGGTTGTCCCGATACCACTTTTTTAGGACCGAGTACGAGTACCGATACTTTTTTTCAAGTACTCGCCGATACCGAATACCGATACTTTTTTTTAAATGTGTCCCCAAATGCAGCCATGTCCCCCCACAAATGCAGCCATGCCCCCCCCCCCATATCCAGCCATGTCCCCCCCCATATGCAGCCATGTCCCCCCCCATATCCAGCCATGTCCCCCCCCATATCCAGCCATGTCCCCCCCCATATCCAGCCATGTCCCCCCCCCCATATCCAGCCATGTCCCCCCCCATATGCAGCCATGTCCCCCCCCATATGCAGCCATGTCCCCCCCATATGCAGCCATGTCCCCCCTCCATATGCAGCCATGTCCCCCCCCCATATGCAGCCATGTCCCCCCCATATCCAGCCATGTCCCCCCCCCATATGCAGCCATGTTCCCCCATATGCAGCCATGTCCCCCCCCCCATATGCAGCCATGTCTCCCCCCATATGCAGCCATGTCTCCCCCCATATCCAGCCGTGTCTCCCCCCATATCCAGCCATGTCTCCCCCCATATGCAGCCATGTCTCCCCCCATATGCAGCCATGTCTCCCCCCATATGCAGCCATGTCTCCCCCCATATGCAGCCATGTCTCCCCCCATATGCAGCCATGTCCCCCATTTGCAGCCATGTCTCCCATATGCAGCCATGTCCCCCTTACCTGCATCCCGCCACATCCCCGCTGCCGCCGACTGCTTAATACGCGCGGGGAACATCACAGCTTTCATTTGAATAGCTGTAATGATTCGCGCCGCGCTGCGTATAGACACTCCCCCTTGCTCGGCATTGGACAGTTCACCCAAGCAAGGGGGAGTGTCTATACGCGGCGCGAATCATTACAGCTATTCAAATGAATGCTGTAATGTTCCCCGCCCGTATTAACCAAGTGGCGGCGGCAGCGGGGATGCGGCGGGATGCGGCGTAGCGGTGGGATGCGGCGGGATGCGGCGTAGCGGCGGGATGCGGCGTAGCGGCGGGATGCGGCGGCGGGGGGGGGGAGTATTCTATTCCGGTATCGGGGGTATTTGCGGGAGTACGAGTACTGCTAATTAGCCACAGTGGTGTTTAGAATAAATGAATGGTATTGGGACAGAGAAAACTCTGATAAGGTGCTGCTGTTTGTGAAACTGCTGAAATAGGCAGAAATAATAAAGACAAATATATAGCGCAACCCCCAATGTGAATAAATGGAGAAAATATAACATTCAAAAAAGAATGTAACAAATGTAACAAATAATAAAAGTTGAATCAGTGTATCTATTACACCAGATTGGGTAAAGAGAAAACCAATATATGAAGTCCACTGAATGTAACAGAAGAACACTCGATCACTGTTCAAAGGATGACCAGTATCTCCAACAGTATAATTACTTCACTGTGCAGGGTGGCAATATGAGAAATAAATAAATGGTGAATGAATCAATAAGTCTGCTGTAACAAGCTAACGAGATGTGTAAAAAACATGTAGTCCACTTGTAGTGAATGAGAGCTCTGAGTCACCACTCAGAGAGGCGGCTAAATCCTCCACACATAATACAGCTTCAATATGCAGAAAGAAGGGATGTAAAAATCCGGGCTGTGTGCCCCCTTACCAGAAAAGGTGGATCTCTATGGCAAGAGATCATATAGGCATAAGGTAAGGATTTCTTTGTACCGGAGGGGTGCAGGAAACAGGAGATCCGTCTTCCCAGGGACACTCGCACTCTGTTCCGCTCGGCTTGTTTGCAGCTCTCCCGGAGGTATCGTGATCAGGAAATGGAATTAGAGGAGAAAAGAGGAATTCACAGCGCAACCAATTTAGAAAAAGATCATAAAATGAACCTCTTTATTTAAAAAAAAAAGTTTGCAATGGACATCTAGGTTTGGCAACCACTTTTTTCATGAATTCAATAATGAATTATTGAATTCATGAAAAAAGTGGTTACCAAACCTAGATGTCCATTGCAAACTTTTTTTTAAAAAATCTGTTGTAATAGATACACTGATTCACCTTTTATTATTTGTTACATTCTTTTTTGAATGTTATATTTTCTCCATTTATTCACATTGGGGGTTGCGCTATATATTTGTCTTTATTATTTCTACCATCATTAATTAAAACATGTTTATTTATTTTTTCCTTTTTCTTTCTTCATTTTCCAGAACACGTGAGAGCTGCAAAATACTCACCATGCCTCTTAGCAAATACCTTGGGGTGTCTACTTTTCTACTATCTTGATATTTAAGGGCGTCCGAAACTGTGGTTTTGGAAAATAAAGAATTTAAATTTTCAAAACTTTGTGACAAAAAGCGAGAACTGCAAAATACTCAACATCGTATAAAAGCGTATAAGTAATGATCAGTAGTGTTCAATCAAACTGTGTTCCACTCCTAATTTCCTTGAAAACCCTTCATAACATCCATAATTCAGGTGTAGAGGGTAGGAGTAGTGGATATAATCGATAGAATGGATTTACAATGATACTATGGAGATCATTGATTAAAGTGAATATACCAATATAATGTAAACAAAGGTTTTCAGTGTTTAACACACAATAAAGTGCTCAAGTGTAAACGTGAATACAAAAACCCCAATTGGGAAGTATTTTGTATATAAATAGTTGTAGCAGATAAACCAATGTGCACAAAGATAAAAAGTGCAAAGTGAATAAATATTGATATAAATAGATTCCATAAAAATATATAAATAAAATTATATATATGGAAAAATATATATGAAAAAATATATATATATAACAAGTCCAGTTGCTAAAGTGATCAAGTTGACTTCCAAAATTTCATAAAAAAATGTTCAAACGTTGTGTTTCCAAACGTGCAGATAGATGAAAAAGATTAAATACAGTGAAAAAGAATGAAAATTTTTTTTTTTTTAAAGTGCATAAATTTAAAAAGTTTTCCCAAAAGTGAAAAAGTTGTTCAAACCAATGCTCCAATTCATCACACAATCCTCCAGGGTGACTGTGCAGATAGAACAGATAATACTAGCCTCTCACCTCAATTGAGATCATACAAGCCTGTTGGATAGGGGGATGGCACCCAGCAGCACACACTCTGCATACAGGACGGCTCAGATGACTCAGGTCCTCCACCTCCAAAATCCTCCAGACACTCTCAAGGGAAGCAAAAAGCGGGCTCCATAGTGCAGTAAATCATTGATGATTTTAATAAAAATAATATCACACTCACAATTATAGCGGCTGTGAACAGCATGCAGGTAACTCCACAATATTATTTACAGATGGTCAGCAGATCTCCGCTCTCGGCCGCGAGCGGAGATGACGTCACCAACGACACTCCTCCTTCACCTGACGCGTTGCGTAGCAGAACAACGCTACTTAATCATAGGTATGGAAGTGCCGTGGGTGAGCGGTGACTTTTATACAGCTGCGGAGGCGCGCTTCTCAGCGCCTTTAAAAAACACACAATACATCGGCATAATGACCTAAGCCTAATCCAAAGTGTTGTAACATCCATTTAAAAACATATTATTATTGAAATAACAATTAGAAATAAAAAATCTATGTGATCTCCCTCTAGTGGATAAAAAACATAAATTGTTCATCCTCAAAGGATATTTAAATGAACTATCCGATGCTTAGGGCTCCCTCAAGTGGTTAGTGGGAAAAGAGCAAGGAAAAAATTCATGAGGATAAGGCACTTCATACATTATTGACCAGTGTCAGAAATTCCTCTAATTCCAATTATAAAAAGCTCCTTGCACATGTGGCCCTTATCCATGATGGATTATTCTAAGCATAATAATGAATAATGAACAGGGGACATGACAATAATAGTAACGACCGAAAGAACATTCTTAATAATGGGAGAATTTAAAATAGAATTAATAATGACGCACAACTCCAATAATAATTAAAAGCACAGATAAAATCTTGATATCTAAAAATTGGAAATAAAACAGTTAAGATCAAATTCTATGTTATGGCCATTGGGGGATAAAGTGCATAATTCATGAATCCAGCGGGATTCAGCCTGGCTAATTTTCTGCACCCTATTGTCCCCCCTCCAGTGGGGTTTGTATTTTTCAATACCCCATATTTTCAACGAAGAGGGATCTTTATTGTGATAACGCTCATAGTGGCGGGATAAACTATGCTTTGGGAATCCGTTTAATATATTTTGTGTATGTTCCCGTAGTCTTTTCCATAGGGGTCTTTTTGTTCTTCCCACATATTGGATTTGGCATGGGCACTCTAGAAGGTACACCACTCCTTCAGTTCTGCAGGAAATGAAGTCTTTAATCTTGTATTCTTTCCCTGTGAAACTTGATTTGAATTTTTCTTTTTTCTTTTTACTTTCTTTAGTGCGTTTACAAGTGAAGCAAGTTTTGCAAGGATAAAAACCTTTTTCATTAAAAAATGAAAAACTTTTCTTTTCAGGGGGGTCCAAAACATTCTTTGCAATCAGATCTCTTAAGGTTGGGGCCCTCCTATAGGTGAATAGAGGTCTCTCAGGGAGTATAGTTGTTAGATGGCGATCCCCCTTCACAATGTGCCAATACTTCCTGCAAATGGTCTCTACCTGCTTATGTTGGACACTATAGTTCATTATTAGGGGTACCCCTCCGGCAAAGGTATTTGTTCTGGTAGAGTCCTGGATGAGAGAATTCCGATCCAACGCCATCACATCTTGTATTTTTTTGTTAATAAAGTCCTGTTGGTAACCTTTCTCTACAAACCTTTTCCCAATAAAATCAGCCTGTTTTAAAAAAGTATCATCTTTGGTGCAGTTTCTCCTCAATCTTAAAAGCTGCCCTTTTGGTATGTTTTCCAACCAGGGCGAATGGTGGCAGCTATCTAGAGGTAGATAGCTGTTTCGATCAACGGTTTTAAAATGGGTCTGCGTTATTAATTTTGTTCCTTCTTTCATAATTTCTAAATCTAGGAAATTAATCTTTTCTTCACTGATTTCCCAGGAGAGTACAATATTTTTGTCATTAGTATTAAGATAAAAGCCAAAATCTACCAACTTTTCCCTGTCTCCAGACCAAATGATTAAAATATCGTCAATAAAACGTTTGTATAGGAGTAGTTCTTTGGGTTTTCTATTGTATAGGACCTCTTCCTCCCACTCTGCCATATACAAATTTGCCACACTGGGTGCGTACTTGGCGCCCATGGCAATACCACATATTTGTTTATAATAATCATTTTGGTACCAAAAATAATTGTGGTCTAAGCTATATTCCAAGCAGTGTGTAATGAACCTCTTTTGTATATCTTTGAGGTCACTCAGACCATTTAGTCCCCAACTAGTTGCCCGTACAGCTTCCTTATGGTCTATGATGGTATATAGGGATGAGACGTCGGCAGTGGCCATATAAAACGAGTCACCTTCCAATACAAGAGTGTCCAACAGTTGTATCAAATGTTTTGTATCACGTAAATATGACTCGGTCTTCTTCACTAGGGGTTGGAGAAACCAGTCAATGTATTCTCCAATTCTAGCTCCTACGGAATTAATTCCGTTGACGATCGGTCTTCCTGGAGGATTTTCCCTAGATTTGTGAACTTTTGGTAGGGTGTATATGACTGGAATCCTACACCCCACTGGTTGTAGATATTTGCCTTCTTTTTTGGTTAATAATCCTTTACTAATTCCTCTTTTTACCAAGCTGGCCAAATCATCTTTATACCGGACTATGGGGTTACCCGGGAGTTTGAGGTAGGTGGTGCCATCGTTTAACTGTCGTTCAATTTCTTTTTGATACGCTACTTTAGATTGAATAACGATGGCCCCCCCCTTATCAGCTTGTCTTACCACCACATCTTTTCTTTCTTCTAGTTTCCGGATTCCATTCTTTATATCTCCTGGATCATACATCTTCTTTATCTTTAAATCATGTAGATCTTTTAGGACCAATCTCCTAAAGGCTTCAATGTGACCTTCGTTACTCACTGGCGGATTGAAGACCGATTTGTTTCTCAAGTTGCTGTGTAGTACATCATTTGTTGTAGTGATATTTCTCGTACAAACCTCCCCTGGTTTATTCAACATGTACTTTTTTATGTGTAGGCTTCTGGCAAACTTGTTGATGTCTACATAAGCATCAAATTTATTGAAGTTTTTCTTTGGTGCGAATTTTAGTCCTTTATCCAATACCTTAAGTTCCTGCTTAGTAAGTTCTACTCCACTGATATTGATGACCCCTTCTCCTACTATTCTCATTTTCTTCTGTTTCTTGCTTCCCGCCCTGCACCCTCTCCTCGGTCTTCGTTTCTTCCAGACCGATTGTCTTGGAACCGTCCTGGTGATCTTGTTCTCCTCCTGTCCTTGTCCCGATTCCATTGTGGATCCTGATACTTCGGGCCATAATTCTTCATTTCCAATGGTCTGTATTCTGGGCTTAGATGCCTCGGCCTCTGTACCCCATATTCTTGATAACGCCTCGGGGATTCTTGACGTCTCTGTTCTAAAAAATGTCTCGGTGAGCCATTTCTAAAATCTCTTCCATGTGGACCATACTGGTTAAAAGTCCTAGTGGTATCCTGATGTCTCGGGGTTCTCCCTCCCCTGCCATCATCACCTCTCAAATGATTATAATGGTTATATACTGGGACATTGTACACATTGTCATAATCTCTCCTGACTTCTGGCTGGCCATAATAATCGTCCCGCCTTTGATTTTCATAATTACTATTTACATTTTGATACGTATGATTTCTCCACGGTGGAGTCCGGGATCTTCCCCTATTTTGGAAAAAAGGTGGGGGAGGGGCATTATGGGGGTTTTGATTAGGCCGGTTGTTTTTCCAAAATGGTTTCCATCCATTTTTTCTTGGTTTTTGGTTAGGGGTAATTCTCCCTTGTTGGGCCACACCAATATCCCCATTTTGCGTTGTTACTCCCATATTAATAGTAGTTTGTTCCAATTCAGGTGTACTTCTATTTGAATTAGTCCCAGTTTCTTCTATTTTATTTTGCCATTTATACACTAAATCATCCTCATAGTCCTTCATGTCACGCTGATATTTTCTCTTTTTTCTGGCAACAGTCTCCTTGTCTTTTTGTTCCATATCCCGCTGCAATTGTTTGGATAAAGCTACAAACTCTGGTAGTTCCTTACTACCTTCCAAATTATTTTTTAATTCTAATATTGTCCGATCCATTGCTCTAATTTTCCGTTGTTTTCTCTTAATCAAAAATTTCAATAATTCCAGGCCCTTATCATTAAAAAACTGAAACCACTCATCTGTGGATTCTTTATCCATTAGGCCATCATTTATGGGTACATCCCATCGCAATCTCCTTGGTATTAATCTATCCTTAATATATTTCTCATGGGTGGCTATGTCCCACCATGCATTAATCTTCTTCTCCATTAGGTGTCCCATTTTCCTAAACGTACTTTCCACACTTCCTGTTGTGGTTTCTTCCGTTTTTTCAAAAATATTTTCTAAATTAAATTCCCTATTCTCTAAAAATGAGAAGACCTCCATGGTATGCTGCACAAGTAAAATAGATCTAAGCAGAATGTGTAAAAGGGGGGGAACTAATGCGCAAAACCAATCTACCCAGGGCAACTAAGTAAAATACAATAGAATAATAGTAAGTCTATAAAGGCAGCAGCCACTACTAAAACAGTGATCACGCACCAACAAGTATAAATAAAACAGAGAGTGTAATGGCGCTTGCCAAAGGGAAACTATAATAAGATAAAATATATATACGCACAACAACGTATAAAAGCGTATAAGTAATGATCAGTAGTGTTCAATCAAACTGTGTTCCACTCCTAATTTCCTTGAAAACCCTTCATAACATCCATAATTCAGGTGTAGAGGGTAGGAGTAGTGGATATAAT